>NC_133125.1:157556374-157870764 GCF_048418815.1 Hemitrygon akajei
GTAACTCCATTCTCTGCTTACACAATGTTCATGTCCCTCCATTTTCTGCTTACACAATGTCCATGTCCCTCCAATCACTGCCCACACAATGTCCATGTACCTCCATTCTCTGCCTACACTATGTCCATTTCCCCCCATTCTCTGAGTACACAATGTCCATTTCTCCCATTCAACTGCTGACACTATGATAATGTCGCCCCATTCTCTGCTTACACTATGTCCATGTCCCTCCATTCTCTACCTATACAATGTCCATTTCCACCCATTCTCTGCGTACACAATGCCAATGTCCCCCCATTCTGTGCTTACACAATGTCCATGTCCCTCATTTCTCTGCCTACACAATGTCCATGTCCCCCATTCCCTGCCTAAACAATGTCCATGTCCCTCCATTCTCTCCCTGCACAATGTCCATGTCGCCCATTCCATGCCTATACAATGACCCTGTCCCTCCATTCTCTGCCTACACATTGTCTCTGTCCCTCCATTCGCTGCCTACACAATGTCCATGTCCCTATTCTCTGTCTATGCAATGTCCTTGTCTCTCCATTCTTTCCTTACACAATGTCCCTGTCCCTCCATTCTATACTTACACGATGTCCCTGTCCCTACATTCACTGCTTTCACAATGTCCAAGTCCCTGCTTTCTCAGCCTTAAAAATGTCCATTTTCCCTATTCTCTGCGTACACAATGTCCATTTCTCCCCTTTAACTGCTTACACTATGATAATGTCCCCCCATTCTCTGCTTACAATATGTCCCTGTCCCTCCATTCTCTGCCAACACAATGTCCATGTAACTCCATTCTCTGCTTACACAATGTTCATGTCCCTCCATTTTCTGCTTACACAATGTCCATGTCCCTCCAATCACTGCCCACACAATGTCCATGTACCTCCATTCTCTGCCTACACTATGTCCATTTCCCCCCATTCTCTGAGTACACAATGTTCATTTCTCCCATTCAACTGCTGACACTATGATAATGTCGCCCCATTCTCTGCTTACACTATGTCCATGTCCCTCCATTCTCTACCTATACAATGTCCATTTCCACCCATTCTCTGTGTACACAATGCCAATGTCCCCCCATTCTGTGCTTACACAATGTCCATGTCCCTCATTTCTCTGCCTACACAATGTCCATGTCCCCCATTCCCTGCCTAAACAATGTCCATGTCCCTCCATTCTCTCCCTGCACAATGTCCATGTCGCACATTCCATGCCTATACAATGACCCTGTCCCTCCATTCTCTGCCTACACATTGTCTCTGTCCCTCCATTCGCTGCCTACACAATGTCCATGTCCCCATTCTCTGTCTATGCAATGTCCTTGTCTCTCCATTCTTTCCTTACACAATGTCCCTGTCCCTCCATTCTATACTTACACGATGTCCCTGTCCCTACATTCACTGCTTTCACAATGTCCAAGTCCCTGCTTTCTCAGCCTTAAAAATGTCCATTTTCCCTATTCTCTGCGTACACAATGTCCATTTCTCCCCTTTAACTGCTTACACTATGATAATGTCCCCCCATTCTCTGCTTACAATATGTCCCTGTCCCTCCATTCTCTGCCTACAGAATGTCTCTGCCCCTCCATTCTCTGCCTACACATTGTCCCTGTCCCTCATTTCTCTGCAAACACATTGTCCATGTCCCTCCAATCTCTTCATACACAATGTCCATGTCCCCCCATTCTGTGCTTATACAATGTCCATGTCACTCCATTCTCTGCCTAGGCAATGTCCATGACCCCAATCCTTGACTACACAATGTACATGTCCCTCCATTCTCTGCCCACACAATGTCCTTGTCGCTCCATTCTCCGCCTACACATTGCCCCGTCCCTCCATTCTCTGCCTACACAATGCCAATATCCCTCCATTCTCTGCCCGTACATTGTACCTGTCGCTCCATTCTCAGCCTACACAATGTCCCTGTCCCTGCTTTCTCTGCCTACACATTGTCCCTGTCCCTCATTTCTCCGCCAACACATTGTCCATGCCCCTACATTCTCATCGTACACAATGTCCTAGTCCCTCCATTCTCTGCCCACACAATCTCCATGTCCCTCCATTCTCTGCCCACACAATCTCCATGTCCCTCCATTCCTAGCGTACAAAATGTCCCTGTCCCTCCATTCTCTGCCTACACAATGTCCATGTCCCTCCATTCTATGCTTACACAATGTCCATGTCCCCCATTCTGTGCTTACTCAATGTCCATGTCCCTCCATTCTGTGCCTACACAATGTCCATGTCACCCATTCCATGCCTACACAATGTCCATGTCCCTCCTTTCTCTGCCTACACAATGTCCATTTCCCCCATTCCCTGCCTACACAATGTCCTTGTAACTCCATTCTCTGCTTACACAATGTCCATGTCCTTTTCCCTCCATTCTCTCCCTACACCATTTCCATGTCCCCCATTCACTGACAACACAATGTCCCTGTCCCTCCATTCTCTGATTAGGCAATGTCACTGTGCCTCCGTTATCTGCCCACACAATGTCCATGTCCCCCATTCTCTGTCTATGCAATGACCCTGTCTCTCCATTCTTTCCTTACACAACATCCCTGTCCTTCCATTCTATGCTTACACGATGTCCCTGTCCCTCCATTCTCGGCCTTCACACTGTCCATTTCCCGCATTCCCTGCCTACACAATGTCCATGTCCCTCCATTCTCTGCCTACACAATGTCCATGTCACTCCATTCTCTGCTTACAAAATGTCCATGTCCTTCCATTCTCTGCCTACACTATGTCCATTTCCCCCCATTCTCTGAGTACACAATGTCCATTTCTCCCCTTTAACTGCTTACACTATGATAATCTCCCCCCATTCTCTGCTTACAATATGTCCCTGTCCCTCCATTCTCTGCCTACAGAATGTCTCTGCCCCTCCATTCTCTGCCTACACAATGTCCCTGTCCCTCTTTTCTCTGCCAAAACATTGTCCATGTCCCTCCAATCACTTCATACACAATGTCCATGTCCCCCAATTCTGTGCTTACACAATGTCCATGTCCCTCCTTTGTCTGCCTGCACAATGTCCATGACCCCCATTCCCTGCCTACACAATGTCCATGTCCCTGCATTCTCTGCCTACGCAATGTCCAAATCCCTCCATTATCTGCCTACACAATGTCCCTGTCCCTCCATTCTCTGCCTACACATTGTCCCTGTCCCTCATTTCTCTGCCAACACATTGACCATGTCCCTCCAATCTCTTCATACACAATGTCCATGTCCCCCATTCTGTGCTTACACAATGTCCACGTCCCTCCTTTCTCTGCCTACACAATGTCCATGTCCCCCATTCCCTGCCTAAACAATGTCCATGTCCCCCATTCTGTGCTTACACAATGTCCACGTCCCTCCTTTCTCTGCCTACACAATGTCCATGTCCCCCATTCCCTGAATACACAATGTCCATGTCCCCCCATTCTGTTCTTACTCAATGTCCATGTCCCCCCATTCTGTGCTTACTCAATGTCCATGTCCCTCCATTCTCTGTCTACACAATGTCCATGTCCCTCCTTTCTCTGCTTACACCATGTCCATGTCCCTCCATTCTCTCCCCACACAATGTCCATTTTCCCCCATTCTCTGACAACACAATGTCCCTGTGCCTCCATTATCTGCCCACACAATGTCCATGTCCCACCATTCTCTGCCTACACAAGTCCCTGTCCCTCCATTCTCCCCCTAAACACTGCCCCTGCCCCTCCATTCTCTGCCTCCACAATGTCCCTGTCACTCCATTCTCTGCCTACACATTGTCCCTGTCCCTCATTTCTCTGCCAACACATTGTCCATGTCCCTCCAATCTCTTCATACACAATGTCCATGTCCCCCATTCTGTGCTTACACAATGTCCATGTCCCACCTTTCTGTGCCTACACAATGTCCATGTCCCCCCTTTCTATGCTTACTCAATGTCCATGTCCCTGCATTCTCTGCCTACACAATGTCCATGTCCCTCCATTCTATGCTTACACAATGTCCATGTCCCCCATTCTGTGCTTACTCAATGTCCATGTCCCTCCATTCTCTGCCTACACAATGTCCATGTCACCCATTCCATGCCTACACAATGTCCATGTCCCTCCTTTCTCTGCCTACACAATGTCCATTTCCCCCATTCCCTGCCTACACAATGTCCTTGTAACTCCATTCTCTGCTTACACAATGTCCATGTCCCTCCATTTTCTGCTTACACAATGTCCTTTTCCCTCCATTCTCTCCCTACACAATGTCCATGTCCCCCATTCTCTGACAACACAATGTCCCTGTCCCTCCATTCTCTGCTTAGGCAATGTCCCTGTGCCTCCGTTATCTGCCCACACAATGTCCATGTCCCCCATTCTCTGTCTATGCAAGGACCCTGTCTCTCCAGTCTTTCCTTACACAACATCCCTGTCCCTCCATTCTATGCTTACACGATGTCCCTGTCCCTCCATTCTCTGCCTTCACACTGTCCATTTCCCGCATTCCCTGCCTACACAATGTCCATGTCCCTCCATTCTCTGCCAACACAATGTCCATGTAACTCCATTCTCTGCTTACACAATGTTCATGTCCCTCCATTTTCTGCTTACACAATGTCCATGTCCCTCCAATCACTGCCCACACAATGTCCATGTACCTCCATTCTCTGCCTACACTATGTCCATTTCCCCCCATTCTCTGAGTACACAATGTCCATTTCTCCCATTCAACTGCTGACACTATGATAATGTCGCCCCATTCTCTGCTTACACTATGTCCCTGTCCCTCCATTCTCTGCGTACAGAATGTCCCTGACCCTCCATTCTCTGCCTACACAATGACCCTGTCCCTTCTTTCTCTGCCTACACATTGTCCCTGTCCCTAATTTCTCAGCCAACACATTGTCCATGTCCCTACATTCTCATCGTACACAATGTCCCTGTCCCTCCATTCTCTGCCTACACAATGTCCATGTCCCTCCAATCACTGCCCACACAATGTCCATGTACCTCCATTCTCTGCCTACACTATGTCCATTTCCCCCCATTCTCTGAGTACACAATGTCCATTTCTCCCATTCAACTGCTGACACTATGATAATGTCGCCCCATTCTCTGACAACACAATGTCCCTGTCCCTCCATTCTCTGCTTAGGCAATGTCCCTGTGCATCCGTTATCTGCCCACACAATGTCCATGTCCCCCATTCTCTGTCTATGCAATGACCCTGTCTCTCCATTCTTTCCTTACACAACATCCCTGTCCCTCCATTCTATGCTTACACGATGTCCCTGTCCCTCCATACTCTGCCTTCACACTGTCCATTTCCAGCATTCCCTGCCTACACAATGTCCATGTCCCTCCATTCTCTGCCTACACAATGTCCATGTCACTCCATTCTCTGCTTACACAATGTTCATGTCCCTCCATTTTCTGCTTACACAATGTCCATGTCCCTCCATTCTCTGCCTACACAATGTCCATGTCACTCCATTCTCTGCCTACACTATGTCCATTTCCCCCCATTCTCTGAGTACACAATGTCCATTTCTCCCATTCAACTGCTGACACTATGATAATGTCGCCCCATTCTCTGCTTACACTATGTCCCTGTCCCTCCATTCTCTGCCTACACAATGTCCCTGTCCCTCCTTTCTCTGCCAACACACTGTCCATGTCCCTCCAATCTCTTCATAAACAATGTTCATGTCCCCCAATTCTGTGCTTACACAATGTCCATGTCCCTCCTTTGTCTGCCTGCACAATGTCCATGTCCCCCATTCCCTGTGTACACAATGTCCATGTCCCTGCATTCTCTGCCTACGCAATGTCCATATCCCTCCATTATCTGCCTACCCAATGTCCATGTCCCCCATTCTGTGCTTACTCAATGTCCATGTCCCTCCATTCTCTGCCTACACAATGTCCATGTCGCCCATTCCATGCCTACACAATGTCCATGTCCCTCCTTTCTCTGCCTACACAATGTCCATTTCCCCCATTCCCTGCCTACACAATGTCCTTGTAACTCCATTCTATGCTTACACAATGTCCATGTCCCTCCATTTTCTGCTTACACCATGTCCTTTTCCCTCCATTCTCTCCCTACACAATGTTCATGTCCCCCATTCTCTGACAACACAATGTCCATGTCCCTCCATTTTCTGCTTACACCATGTCCTTTTCCCTCCATTCTCTCCCTACACAATGTCCATGTCCCTCCATTCTCTGCCTACACAATGTCCATGTCCCCCCTTTCTGTGCTTAGTCAATGTCCATGTCCCTGCATTCTCTGCCTACACAATGTCCATGTCCCTCCATTCTATGCTTACACAATGTCCATGTCCCCCATTCTGTGCTTACTCAATGTCCATGTCCCTCCATTCTCTGCCTACACAATGTCCATGTCGCCCATTCCATGCCTACACAATGTCCATGTCCCTCCTTTCTCTGCCTACACAATGTCCATTTCCCCCATTCCCTGCCTACACAATGTCCTTGTAACTCCATTCTCTGCTTACACAATGTCCATGTCCCTCCATTTTCTGCTTACACCATGTCCTTTTCCCTCCATTCTCTCCCTACACAATGTCCATGTCCCCCATTCTCTGACAACACAATGTCCCTGTCCCTCCATTCTCTGCTTAGGCAATGTCCCTGTGCCTCCGTTATCTGCCCACACAATGTCCATGTCCCCCATTCTCTGTCTATGCAATGACCCTGTCTCTCCATTCTTTCCTTACACAACATCCCTGTCCCTCCATTCTATGCTTACACGATGTCCCTGTCCCTCCATTCTCTGCCTTCACACTGTCCATTTCCCGCATTCCCTGCCTACACAATGTCCATGTCCCTCCATTCTCTGCCTACACAATGTCCATGTCCCTCCAATCACTGCCCACACAATGTCCATGTCCCTACATTCTCTGCCTACACTGTCCATTTCCCCCCATTCTCTGAGTACACAATGTCCATTTCTCCCATTCAACTGCTGACACTATGATAATGTCGCCCCATTCTCTGCTTACACTACGTACCTGTCCCTCCATTCTCTGCCTACAGAATGTCCCTGTCCCTCCATTCTCTGCCTACACAATGTTCCTGTCCCTCCTTTCTCTGCCTACACATTGTCCCTGTCCCTAATTTCTCCGCCAACACATTGTCCATGTCCCTACATTCTCATCGTACACAATGTCCCTGTCCCTCCATTCTCTGCCTACACAATGTCCATGTCCACCCATTCTGTGCTTACACAATGTCCATGTCCCTCCTTTGTCTGCCTGCACAATGTCAATGTCCCCCATTCTCTGCATACACAATGTCCATTTCTCCACTTTAACTGCTTACACTATGATAATCTCCCCCCATTCTCTGCTTACAATATGTCCCTGTCCCTCCATTCTCTGCCTACAGAATGTCCCTCCCCCTCCATTCTCTGCCTACACAATGTCCCTGTCCCTCTTTTCTCTGCCAACACATTGTCCATGTCCCTCCAATCTCTTCATACACAATGTTCATGTCCCCCAATTCTGTGCTTACACAATGTCCATGTCCCTCCTTTGTCTGCCTGCACAATGTCCATGTCCCCCATTCCCTGCCTACACAATGTCCATGTCCCTTCATTCTCTGCCTACGCAATGTCCATATCCCTCCATTATCTGCCTGCACAATGTCCCTTTCCCTCCATTCTCTGCCTACACATTGTCCCTGTCCCTCATTTCTCTGCCAACACATTGACCATGTCCCTCCAATCTCTTCATACACAATGTCCATGTCCCCCATTCTGTGCTTACACAATGTCCACGTCTCTCCTTTCTCTGCCTACACAATGTCCATGTCCCCCATTCCCTGCCTACACAATGTCCATGTCCCCCCAGTCTGTTCTTACTCAATGTCCATGTCCCCCCATTCTGTGCTTACTCAATGTCCAAGTCCCTCCATTCTCTGTCTACACAATGCCCATGTCCCTCCTTTCTCTGCCTACTCAATGTCCATGTCCCCCATTCCCTGCCTACACAATGTCCTTGTAACTCCATTCTCTGCTTACACAATGTCCATGTCCCTCCATTTTCTGCTTACACCATGTCCATGTCCCTCCATTCTCTCCCCACACAATGTCCATTTTCCCCCATTCTCTGACAACACAATGTCCCTTTGCCTCCATTATCTGCCCACACAATGTCCATGTCCCACCATTCTCTGCCTACACAAGTCGCTGTCCCTCCATTCTCCCCCTAAACACTGCCCCTGCCCCTACATTATCTGCCTCCACAATGTCCCTGTCACTCCATTCTCTGCCTACACATTGTCCCTGTCCCTCATTTCTCTGCCAACACATTGTCCATGTCCCTCCAATCTCTTCATACACAATGTCCATGTCCCCCATTCTGTGCTTACACAATGTCCATGTCCCTGCATTCTCTGCCTACACAATGTCCATGTCCCTCCATTCTATGCTTACACAATGTCCATGTCCCCCATTCTGTGCTTACTCAATGTACATGTCCCTCCATTCTCTGCCTACACAATGTCCATGTCGCCCATTCCATGCCTACACAATGTCCATGTCCCTCCTTTCTCTGAATACATAATGTCCATTTCCCCCATTCCCTGCCTACACAATGTCCTTGTAACTCAATTCTCTGCTTACACAATGTCCATGTCCCTCAATTTTCTGCTTACACCATGTCCTTTTCCCTCCATTCTCTCCCTACACAATGTCCATGTCCCCCATTCTCTGACAACACAATGTCCCTGTCCCTCCATTCTCTGCTTAGGCAATGTCCCTGTGCCTCCGTTATCTGCCCACACAATGTCCATGTCCCCCATTCTCTGTCTATGCAAGGACCCTGTCTCTCCATTCTTTCCTTCCACAACATCCCTGTCCATCCTTTCTATGCTTACACGATGTCCCTGTCCCTCCATTCTCTGCCTTCACGCTGTCCATTTCCCGCATTCCCTGCCTACACAATGTCCATGTCCCTCCATTCTCTGCCTACAATATGTCCCTGTCCCTCCATTCTCTGCCTACAGAATGTCTCTGCCCCTCCATTCTCTGCCTACACAATGTCCCTGTCCCTCTTTTCTCTGCCAACACATTGTCCATGTCCCTCCAATCACTTCATTCACAATGTCCATGTCCCCCAATTCTGTGCTTACACAATGTCCATGTCCCTCCTTTGTCTGCCTGCACAATGTCCATGTCCCCCATTCCCTGCCTACACAATGTCCATGTCCCTGCATTCTCTGCCTACGCAATGTCCATATCCCTCCATTATCTGCCTACACAATGTCCCTGTCCCTCCAATCTCTTCATACACAATGTCCATGTCCCCCATTCTGTGCTTACACAATGCCCACGTCCCTCCTTTCTCTGCCTACACAATGTCCATGTCCCCCATTCCCTGCCTACACAATGTCCATGTCCCCCCATTCTGTTCATACTCAATGTCCATGTCCCCCCATTCTGTGCTTACTCAATGTCCATGTTCCTCCATTCTCTGTCTACACAATGTCCATGTCCCTCCTTTCTCTGCCTACTCAATGTCCATGTCCCCCATTCCCTGCCTACACAATGTCCTTGTAACTCCATTTTCTGCTTACACAATGTCCACGTCCCTCCATTTACTGCTTACACCATGTCCATGTCCCTCCATTCTCTCCCCACACAATGTCCATTTTCCCCATTCTCTGACAACACAATGTCCCTGTCCCTCCATTCTCTGCTTACACAATGTCCCTGTGCCTCCATCATCTGCCCACACAATGTCCATGTCCCACCATTCTCTGCCTACACAAGTCCCTGTCCCTCCATTCTCCCCTTACACACTGCCCCTGCTCCTCCATTCTCTGCCTCCACAATATCCCTGTCACTCCATTCTCTGCCTACACTTTGTCCCTGTCCCTCATTTCTCTGCCAACACATTGTCCATGTCCCTCCAATCTCTTCATACACAATGTCCATGTCCCCATTCTGTGCTTACCCAATGTCCACGTCCCTCCTTTCTCTGCCTACACAATGTCCATGTCCCCCCTTTCTGTGCTTACTCAATGTCCATGTCCCTGCATTCTCTGCCTACACAATGTCCATGTCCCTCCATTCTATGCTTACACAATGTCCATGTCCCCCATTCTGTGATTACTCAATGTCCATGTCCCTCCATTCTCTGCCTACACAATGTCCAAGTCCCTGCTTTCTCAGCCTTAAAAATGTCCATTTTCCGCATTCCCTGCCTACACAATGTCCATCTCCCCCCATTCTGTGCTTACTCAATGTCCATGTCCCTCCATTTTCTGCTTACACAATGTCCATGTCCCTCCATTCTCTGCCCACACAATCTCTATGTGTATCCATTCCTTGCCTACACAATGTCCCTGTCCCTGCATTCTCTGCCTACACAATGTCCATGTCCCTCCATTCTCTACCTATACAATGTCCATTTCCACCCATTCTCTGCGTACACAATGCTCATATCCCCCCATTCTGTGCTTACACAATGTCCATGTCCCTCCATTGTCTGCCTGCACAATGTCCATGTCCCCCATTCTCTGCGTACACAATGTCCATTTCTCCCCTTTAACTGCTTACACTATGATAATGTCCTCCCATTCTCTGCTTACAATATGTCCCTGTCCCTCCATTCTCTGCCTGCAGAATGTCTCTGCCCCTCCATTCTCTGCCTACACAATGTCCCTGTCCCTCCATTCTCTGCCTACACATTGTCCCTGTCCCTCATTTCTCTGCCAACACATTGTCCATGACCCTCCAATCTCTTCATACACAATGTCCATGTCCCCCCATTCTGTGCGTATACAATGTCCATGTCACTCCATTCTCTGCCTAGGCAATGTCCATGTCCCCAATCCTTGACTACACAATATACATGTCCCTACATTCTCTGCCCACACAATGTCCCTGTCGCTCCATTCTCTGCCTGTATATTGTACCTGTCGCTCCATTCTCAGCCTACACAGTGTCCTAGTCCCTCCATTCTCTGCCCACATAATCTCCATGTCCCTCCATTCTCTGCCCACACAATCTCCATGTCCCTCCATTCCTTGCCTACACAATGTCCCTGTCCCTCCATTCTCTGCCTACACAATGTCAATGTCCCTCCATTCTCTGCGTGCACAATGTCCATGTCCCCCCATTCTGTGCTTACACAATGTCCATGTCCCTCCATTCTGTGCTTACTCAATGTCCATGTCCCTCCATTCTCTGTCTACACAATGTCCATGTCCCTCCTTTATCTGCCTACTCAATGTCCATGTCCGCCATTCCCTGCCTACACAATGTCCTTGTAACTCCATTCTCTGCTTACACAATGTCCATGTCCCTCCATTTTCTGCTTACACCATGTCCATGTCCCTCCATTCTCTGCCCACACAATGTCCATTTTCCCCCATTCTCTGACAACACAATGTCCCTGTGCCTCCATTATCTGCCCACACACTGCCCCTGCCCCTCCATTCTCTGCCTCCACAATGTCCCTGTCACTCCATTCTCTGCCTACACATTGTCCCTGTCCCTCATTTCTCTGCCAACACATTGTCCATGTCCCTCCAATCTCTTCATACACAATGTCCATGTCCCCCATTCTGTGCTTACACAATGTCCATGTCCCACCTTTCTGTGCTTACTCAATGTCCATGTCCCTGCATTCTCTGCCTACACAATGTCCATGTCCCTCCATTCTATGCTTACACAATGTCCATGTCCCCCATTCTGTGCTTACTCAATGTCCATGTCCCTCCATTCTCTGCCTACACAATGTCCATGTCGCCCATTCCATGCCTACACAATGTCCAAATCCCTCCTTTCTCTGCCTACACAATGTCCATTTCCCCCATTCCCTGCCTACACAATGTCCTTGTAACTCCATTCTCTTCTTACACAATGTCCATGTCCCTCCATTTTCTGCTTACACCATGTCCTTTTCCCTCCATTCTCTCCCTACACAATGTCCATGTCCCCCATTCTCTGCATAGGCAATGTCCCTGTGCCTCCGTTATCTGCCCACACAATGTCCATGTCCCCCATTCTCTGTCTATGCAATGACCCTGTCTCTCGATTCTTTCCTTACACAACATCCCTGTCCCTCCATTCTATGCTTACACGATGTCCCTGTCCCTCCATTCTCTGCCTTCACACTGTCCAAGTCCCTGCATTCTCTGCCATCACAATGTCCATTTCCGGCATTCCCTGCCTACACAATGTCCCTGTCCGTCTATTCTCTGCCTACACATTGTCCCTGTC
The DNA here is from genome assembly GCF_048418815.1 of Hemitrygon akajei. Lineage (NCBI taxonomy): Eukaryota > Metazoa > Chordata > Chondrichthyes > Myliobatiformes > Dasyatidae > Hemitrygon > Hemitrygon akajei. Next base: position 157,568,623 of record NC_133125.1, read on the forward strand.
CCCCATTCCCTGCATACACAATGTCCATGTCCCCCCATTCTGTGCTTACTCAATGTCCATGTCCCTCCATTCTCTCCCTGCACAATATCCATGTCCCCCATTCCCTGCCTACACAATGTCCTTGTAACTCCATTTTCTGCTTACACAATGTCCATGTCCCTCCATTTACTGCTTACACCATGTCCATGTCCCTCCATTCTCTCCCCACACAATGTCCATTTTCCCCATTCTCTGACAACACAATGTCCCTGTCCCTCCATTCTCTGCTTACACAATGTCCCTGTGCCTCCATCATCTGCCCACACAATGTCCATGTCCCACCATCCTCTGCCTACACAAGTCCCTGTCCCTCCATTCTCCCCTTACACACTGCCCCTGCTCCTCCATTCTCTGCCTCCACAATATCCTTGTCACTCCATTCTCTGCCTACACATTGTCCCTGTCCCTCATTTCTCTGCCAACACATTGTCCATGTCCCTCCAATCTCTTCATACACAATGTCCATGTCCCCATTCTGTGCTTACCCAATGTCCACGTCCCTCCTTTCTCTGCCTACACAATGTCCATGTCCCCCCTTTCTGTGCTTACTCAATGTCCATGTCCCTGCATTCTCTGCCTACACAATGTCCATGTCCCTCCATTCTATGCTTACACAATGTCCATGTCCCCCATTCTGTGATTACTCAATGTCCATGTCCCTCCATTCTCTGCCTACACAATGTCCAAGTCCCTGCTTTATCAGCCTTAAAAATGTCCATTTTCCGCATTCCCTGCCTACACAATGTCCATCTCCCCCGATTCTGTGCTTACTCAATGTCCATGTCCCTCCATTTTCTGCTTACACAATGTCCATGTCCCTCCATTCTCTGCCCACACAATCTCTATGTGTATCCATTCCTTGCCTACACAATGTCCCTGTCCCTGCATTCTCTGCCTACACAATGTCCATGTCCCTCCATTCTCTACCTATACAATGTCCATTTCCACCCATTCTCTGCGTACACAATGCTCATATCCCCCCATTCTGTGCTTACACAATGTCCATGTCCCTCCATTGTCTGCCTGCACAATGTCCATGTCCCCCATTCTCTGCGTACACAATGTCCATTTCTCCCCTTTAACTGCTTACACTATGATAATGTCCTCCCATTCTCTGCTTACAATATGTCCCTGTCCCTCCATTCTCTGCCTGCAGAATGTCTCTGCCCCTCCATTCTCTGCCTACACAATGTCCCTGTCCCTCCATTCTCTGCCTACACATTGTCCCTGTCCCTCATTTCTCTGCCAACACATTGTCCATGACCCTCCAATCTCTTCATACACAATGTCCATGTCCCCCCATTCTGTGCGTATACAATGTCCATGTCACTCCATTCTCTGCCTAGGCAATGTCCATGTCCCCAATCCTTGACTACACAATGTCCCTGTCGCTCCATTCTCTGCCTGTATATTGTACCTGTCGCTCCATTCTCAGCCTACACAGTGTCCTAGTCCCTCCATTCTCTGCCCACATAATCTCCATGTCCCTCCATTCTCTGCCCACACAATCTCCATGTCCCTCCATTCCTTGCCTACACAATGTCCCTGTCCCTCCATTCTCTGCCTACACAATGTCAATGTCCCTCCATTCTCTGCGTGCACAATGTCCATGTCCCCCCATTCTGTGCTTACACAATGTCCATGTCCCTCCATTCTGTGCTTACTCAATGTCCATGTCCCTCCATTCTCTGTCTACACAATGTCCATGTCCCTCCTTTCTCTGCCTACTCAATGTCCATGTCCGCCATTCCCTGCCTACACAATGTCCTTGTAACTCCATTCTCTGCTTACACAATGTCCATGTCCCTCCATTTTCTGCTTACACCATGTCCATGTCCCTCCATTCTCTCCCCACACAATGTCCATTTTCCCCCATTCTCTGACAACACAATGTCCCTGTGCCTCCATTATCTGCCCACACACTGCCCCTGCCCCTCCATTCTCTGCCTCCACAATGTCCCTGTCACTCCATTCTCTGCCTACACATTGTCCCTGTCCCTCATTTCTCTGCCAACACATTGTCCATGTCCCTCCAATCTCTTCATACACAATGTCCATGTCCCCCATTCTGTGCTTACACAATGTCCATGTCCCACCTTTCTGTGCTTACTCAATGTCCATGTCCCTGCATTCTCTGCCTACACAATGTCCATGTCCCTCCATTCTATGCTTACACAATGTCCATGTCCCCCATTCTGTGCTTACTCAATGTCCATGTCCCTCCATTCTCTGCCTACACAATGTCCATGTCGCCCATTCCATGCCTACACAATGTCCAAATCCCTCCTTTCTCTGCCTACACAATGTCCATTTCCCCCATTCCCTGCCTACACAATGTCCTTGTAACTCCATTCTCTTCTTACACAATGTCCATGTCCCTCCATTTTCTGCTTACACCATGTCCTTTTCCCTCCATTCTCTCCCTACACAATGTCCATGTCCCCCATTCTCTGCTTAGGCAATGTCCCTGTGCCTCCGTTATCTGCCCACACCATGTCCATGTCCCCCATTCTCTGTCTATGCAATGACCCTGTCTCTCGATTCTTTCCTTACACAACATCCCTGTCCCTCCATTCTATGCTTACACGATGTCCCTGTCCCTCCATTCTCTGCCTTCACACTGTCCAAGTCCCTGCATTCTCTGCCATCACAATGTCCATTTCCGGCATTCCCTGCCTACACAATGTCCCTGTCCGTCTATTCTCTGCCTACACATTGTCCCTGTCCCTCATTTCTCTGCCAACACATTGTCCATGTCCCTCCAATCTCTACATACACAATATCCATGTCCCCCCCATTCTGTGTTTACACAATATCCATGTCCCTCCTTTCTCTGCCTACACAATGTCCATGTCCCACATTCCCTGCATACACAATGTCCATGTCCCCCCATTCTGTGCTTACTCAATGTCCATGTCCCTCCATTCTCTCCCTGCACAATATCCATGTCCCTCCTTTCTCTGCCTACACAATGTCCATGTCCCCCATTCTCTGCTTACACAATGTCCATGTCCCTCCATTTTCTGCTTACACCATGTCCCTCCAATCTCTTCATACACAATATCCATGTCCCCCCATTCTGTGCTTACTCAATGTCCATGTCCCTGCATTCTCTGCCTACACAATGTCCATGTCGCCCATTCCATGCCTACACAATGTCCATGTCCCTCCTTTCTCTGCCTACACAATGTCGATTTCCCCCATTCCCTGCCTACACAATGTCCTTGTAACTCCATTCTCTGCTTACACAATGTCCCTGTCCCTCCATTCTCTGCCTACACATTGTCCCTGTCCCTCATTTCTCTGCCAACACATTGTCCATGTCCCTCCAATCTCTTCATACACAATGTCCATGTCCCCCCATTCTGTGCTTATACAATGTCCATGTCACTCCATTCTCTGCCTAGGCAATGTCCATGTCCCCAATCCTTGACTACACAATGTACATGTCCCTACATTCTCTGCCCACACAATGTCCCTGTCGCTCCATTCTTTGCCTGTACATTGTACCTGTCGCTCCATTCTCAGCCTACACAATGTCCCTGTCCCTCCTTTCTCTGCCTACACATTGTCCCTGTCCCTCATTTCTTCGCCAACACATTGTCCATGTCCCTACATTCTCATCATACACAATGTCCTAGTCCCTCCATTCTCTGCCCACACAATCTCCATGTCCCTCCATTCTCTGCCCACACAATCTCCGTGTCCCTCCATTCCTTGCCTACACAATGTCCCTGTCCCTCCATTCTCTGCCCACACAATGTCCATGTCCCTCCATTCTCTTCCTACACAATGTCCATTTACCCCATTCTCTGCGTGCACAATGTCCATGTCCCCCCATTCTGTGCTTACACAATGTCCATGTCCCTCCTTTGTCTGCCTGCACAATGTCCATGTCCCCCATTCTCTGCGTACACTATGTCCATTTCTCCCCTTTAACTGCTTACACTATAATAATGTCCCCCCATTCTCTGCTTACAATATGTCCCTGTCCCTCCATTCTCTGCCTACAGAATGTCTCTGCCCCTCAATTCTCTGCCTACACAATGTCCCTGTCCCTCTTTTCTCTGCCAACACATTGTCCATGTCCCTCCAATCTCTTCATACACAATGTCCATGTCCCCCCATTCTGTGCTTACACAATGTCCATGTCCCTCCTTTGTCTGCCTGCACAATGTCCATGTCCCCCATTCCCTGCCTACACAATGTCCATGTCCCTGCATTCTCTGCCTACGCAATGTCCATGTCCCTCCATTATCTGCCTACACAATGTCCCTGTCCCTCCATTCTCTGCCTACACATTGTCCCTGTCCCTCATTTCTCTGCCAACACATTGACCATGTCCCTCCAATCTCTTCATACACAATGTCCATGTCCCCCATTCTGTGCTTACACAATGTCCACGTCCCTCCTTTCTCTGCCTACACAATGTCCATGTCGCCCATTCCCTGCCTACACAATGTCCATGTCCCCCCATTCTGTTCTTACTCAATGTACATGTCCCTCCATTCTGTGCTTACTCAATGTCCATGTCCCTCCATTCTCTGTCTACACAATGTTCATGTCCCTCCTTTCTCTGCTTACACAATGTCCATGTCCCTCCATTTTCTGCTTACACCATGTCCATGTCCCTCCATTCTCTCCCCACACAATGTCCATTTTCCCCCATTCTCTGACAACACAATGTCCCTGTCCCTCCATTCTCTGCTTACACAATGTCCCTGTGCCTCCATTATCTGCCCACACAATGTCCATGTCCCACCATTCTCTGCCTACACAAGTCCCTGTCCCTCCATTCTCCCCCTACACACTGCCCCTGCTCCTCCATTCTCTGCCTCCACAATATCCCTGTCACTCCATTCTCTGCCTACACATTGTCCCTGTCCCTCATTTCTCTGCCAACACATTGTCCATGTCCCTCCAATCTCTTCATACACAATGTCCATGTCCCCATTCTGTGCTTACACAATGTCCACGTCCCTCCTTTCTCTGCCTACACAATGTCCATGTCCCCCCTTTCTGTGCTTACTCAATGTCCATGTCCCTGCATTCTCTGCCTACACAATGTCCATGTCCCTCCATTTTATGCTTACACAATGTCCATGTCCCGAATTCTGTGCTTACTCAATCACAAATGTCCCTCCATTCTCTGCCTACACAATGTCCATGTCGCCCATTCCATGCCTGCACAATGTCCATGTCCCTCCTTTCTCTGCCTACACAATGTCCATTTCCCCCATTCCCTGCCTACACAATGTCCTTGTAACTCCATTCTCTACTTACACAATGTCCATGTCCCTCAATTTTCTGCTTACACCATGTCCTTTTCCCTCCATTCTCTCCCTACACAATGTCCATGTCCCCCATTCTCTGACAACACAATGTCCCTGTCCCTCCATTCTCTGCTTAGGCAATGTCCCTGTCCCTCATTTCTCTGCCAACACATTGTCCATGTCCCTCCAATCTCTTCATACACAATATCCATGTCCCCCCCATTCTGTGTTTACACAATATCCATGTCCCCCCATTCTGTGCTTACTCAATGTCCATGTCCATCCATTCTCTCCCTGCACAATATCCATGTCCCTCCTTTCTCTGCCTACACAATGTCCATGTCCCCCATTCTCTGCTTACACAATGTCCATGTCCCTCCATTTTCTGCTTACACCATGTCCATGTCCCTCCAATCTCTTCATACACAATGTCCATGTCCCCCCATTCTGTGTTTACTCAATGTCCATGTCCCTGCATTCTCTGCCTACACAATGTCCATGTCCCTCCATTCTATGCTTTCACAATGTCCATGTCCCTCCATTCTCTGCCTACACAATGCCCATGTCGCCCATTCCATGCCTACACAATGTCCATGTCCCTCCTTTCTCTGCCTACACAATGTCGATTTCCCCCATTCCCTGCCTACACAATGTCCTTGTAACTCCATTCTCTGCTTACACAATGTCCATGTCCCCCATTCCCTGCCTACACAATGTCCTTGTAACTCCATTCTCTGCTTACACAATGTTCCTGTCCCTCCATTCTCTGCTTAGGCAATGTCCCTGTGCCTCCGTTATCTGCCCACACAATGTCCATGTCCCCCAATTCTCTGCTTACAATATGTCCCTGTCCCTCCATTCTCTGCCTGCAGAATGTCTCTGCCCCTCCATTCTCTGCCTACACAATGTCCCTGTCCCTCCATTCTCGGCCTACACATTGTCCCTGTCCCTCATTTCTCTGCCAACACATTGTCCATGTCCCTCCAATCTCTTCATACACAATATCCATGTCCCGCCCATTCTGTGTTTACACAATATCCATGTCCCTCCTTTCTCTGCCTACACAATGTCCATGTCCCCCATTCCCTGCATACACACTGTCCATGTCCCCCCATTCTGTGCTTACTCAATGTCCATGTCCCTCCATTCTCTCCCTGCACAATATCCATGTCCCTCCTTTCTCTGCCTACACAATGTCCATGTCCCCCATTCTCTGCTTACACAATGTCCATGTCCCTCCATTTTCTGCTTACACCATGTCCATGTCCCTCCAATCTCTTCATACACAATGTCCATGTCCCCCCATTCTGTGTTTGCTCAATGTCCATGTCCCTGCATTCTCTGCCTACACATTGTCCATGTCCCTCCATTCTCTGCTTACACAATGTCCATGTCCCTCCATTCTGTGTTTACTCAATGTCCATGTCCCTGCATTCTCTGCCTACACATTGTCCATGTCCCTCCATTCTCTGCTTACACAATGTCCATGTCCCTCCATTTTCTGCTTACACCATGTCCATGTCCCTCCAATCTCTTCATACACAATGTCCATGTCCCCCCATTCTGTGTTTACTCAATGTCCATGTCCCTGCATTCTTTGTCTACACAATGTCCATGTCCCTCCATTCTATGCTTTCACAATGTCCATGTCCCTCCATTCTCTGCCTACACAATGTCCATGTCGCCCATTCCATGCCTACACAATGTCCATGTCGCCCATTCCATACCTGCACAATGTCCACGTCCCTCCTTTCTCTGCCTACACAATGTCGATTTCCCCCATTCCCTGCCTACACAATGTCCTTGTAACTCCATTCTCTGCTTACACAATGTCCATGTCCCCCATTCCCTGCCTACACAATGTCCTTGTAACTCCATTCTCTGCTTACACAATGTCCCTGTCCCTCCATTCTCTGCTTAGGCAATGTCCCTGTGCCTCCGTTATCTGCCCACACAATGTCCATGTCCCCCCATTCTCTGCTTACAATATGTCCCTGTCCCTCCATTCTCTTCCTGCAGAATGTCTCTGCCCCTCCATTCTCTGCCTACACAATGTCCCTGTCCCTCCATTCTCTGCCTACACATTGTCCCTGTCCCTCATTTCTCTGCCAACAAATTGTCCATGTCCCCCCATTCTGTGCTTACACAATGTCCATGTCCCTCCTTTGTCTGCCTGCACAATGTCCATGTCCCCCATTCTCTGCGTACACTATGTCCATTTCTCCCCTTTAACTGCTTACACTATGATAATGTCCCCCCATTCTCTGCTTACAATATGTCCCTGTCCCTGCATTCTTTGTCTACACAATGTCCATGTCCCTCCATTCTATGCTTTCACAATGTCCATGTCCCTCCATTCTCTGCCTACACAATGTCCATGTCGCCCATTCCATGCCTACACAATGTCCATGTCCCTCCTTTCTCTGCCTACACAATGTCCCTGTCCCTCTTTTCTCTGCCAACACATTGTCCATGTCCCTCCAATCTCTTCATACACAATGTCCATGTCCCCCCATTCTGTGCTTACATAATGTCCATGTCCTCCTTTGTCTGCCTGCACAATGTCCATGTCCCCCATTCCCTGCCTACACAATGTCCATGTCCCTGCATTCTCTGCCTGCGCAATGTCCATGTCCCTCCATTATCTGCCTACACAATGTCCCTGTCACTCCATTCTCTGCCTACACATTGTCCCTGTCCCTCATTTCTCTGCCAACACATTGACCATGTCCCTCCAATCTCTTCATACACAATGTCCATGTCCCCCATTCTGTGCTTACACAATGTCCACGTCCCTCCTTTCTTTGCCTACACAATGTCCCTGTCCCTCCAATCTCTTCATACACAATGTCCATGTCCCCCATTCCCTGCCTACACAATGTCCATGTCCCCCCATTCTGTTCTTAATCAATGTCCATGTCCCTCCATTCTGTGCTTACTCAATGTCCATGTCCCTCCATTCTCTGTCTACACAATGTCCATGTCCCTCCTTTCTCTGCTTACACAATGTCCATGTCCCGCCATTTTCTGCTTACACCATGTCCATGTCCCTCCATTGTCTTCCCACACAATGTCCATTTTCCCCCATTCTCTGACAACACAATGTCCCTGTCCCTCCATTCTCTGCTTACACAATGTCCCTGTGCCTCCATTATCTGCCCACACAATGTCCATGTCCCACCATTCTCTGCCTACACAAGTCCCTGTCCCTCCATTCTCCCCCTACACACTGCCCCTGCTCCTCCATTCTCTGCCTCCACAATATCCCTGTCACTCCATTCTCTGCCTACACATTGTCCCTGTCCCTTATTTCTCTGCCAACACATTGTCCATGTCCCTCCAATCTCTTCATACACAATGTCCATGTCCCCATTCTGTGCTTACACAGTGTCCACGTCCCTCCTTTCTCTGCCTACACAATGTCCATGTCCCCCCTTTCTGTGCTTACTCAATGTCCATGTCCCTGCATTCTCTGCCTACACAATGTCCATGTCCCTCCATTCTATGCTTACACAATGTCCATGTCCCCCATTCTGTGCTTACTCAATGTCCATGTCCCTCCATTCTCTGCCTACACAATGTCCATGTCGCCCATTCCATACCTGCACAATGTCCACGTCCCTCCTTTCTCTGCCTACACAATGTCCATTTCCCCCATTCCCTGCCTACACAATGTCCTTGTAACTCCATTCTCTGCTTACACAATGTCCATGTCCCTCAATTTTCTGCTTACACCATGTCCTTTTCCCTCCATTCTCTCCCTTCACAATGTCCATGTCCCCCATTCTCTGTCTATGCAAGGACCCTGTCTCTCCATTCTTTCCTTACACAACATCCCTGTCCCTCCATTCTATGCTTACACGATGTCCCTGTCCCTCCATTCTCTGCCTTCACACTGTCCATTTCCCGCATTCCCTGCCTACACAATGTCCATGTCCCTCCATTCTCTGCCTACACAATGTCCATGTCACTCCATTCTCTGCTTACACAATGTTCATGTCCCTCCATTTTCTGCTTACACAATGTCCATGTCCCTCCAATCACTGCCCACACAATGTCCATGTCCCTCCATTCTCTGCCTACACTATGTCCATTTCCCCCCATTCTCAGAGTACACAATGTCCATTTCTCCCATTCAACTGCTGACACTATGATAATGTCGCCCCATTCTGTGCTTACACAATTTCCATGTCCCTCCTTTGTCTGCCTGCACAATGTCAATGTCCCCCATTCTCTGCGTACACAATGTCCATTTCTCCCCTTTAACTGCTTACACTATGATAATCTCCCCCCATTCTCTGCTTACAATATGTCCCTGTCCCTCCATTCTCTGCCTACAGAATGTCTCTGCCCCTCCATTCTCTGCCTACACAATGTCCCTGTCCCTCCTTTCTCTGCCTACACATTGTCCCTGTCCCTCATTTCTCCGCCAACACATTGTCCATGTCCCTACATTCACATCGTACACAATGTCCTAGTCCCTCCATTCTCTACCCACACAATCTCCGTCCCTCCATTTTCTGCCCACACAATCTCCATGTCCCTCCATTCCTTGCCTAAACAATGTCCCTGTCCCTGCATTCTCTGCCTACACAATGTCCATGTCCCCCCATTCTGTGCTTACACAATGTCCATGTCCCTCCTTTGTCTGCCTGCAGCATGTCAATGTCCCCCATTCTCTGCGTACACAATGTCCATTTCTCCCCTTTAACTGCTTACACTATGATAATCTCCCCCCATTCTCTGCTTACAATATGTCCCTGTCCCTCCATTCTCTGCCTACAGAATGTCTCTGCCCCTCCATTCTCTGCCTACACAATGTTCCTGTCCCTCTTTTCTCTGCCAACACATTGTCCATGTCCCTCCAATCACTTCATACACAATGTCCATGTCCCCCAATTCTGTGCTTACACAATGTCCATGTCCCTCCTTTGTCTTCCTGCAGCATGTCAATGTCCCCCATTCCCTGCCTACACAATGTCCATGTCCCTGCATTCTCTGCCTACGCAATGTCCATATTCCTCCATTATCTGCCTACACAATGTCACTGTCCCTCCATTCTCTGCCTACACATTGTCCCTGTCCCTCATTTCTCTGCCAACACATTGACCATGTCCCTCCAATCTCTTAATACACAATGTCCATGTCCCCCATTCTGTGCTTACACAATGTCCATGTCCCTCCTTTCTCTGCCTACTCAATGTCCATGTCCCCCATTCCCTGCCTACACAATGTCCTTGTAACTCGATTTTCTGCTTACACAATGTCCATGTCCCTCCATTTTCTGCTTACACCATGTCCATGTCCCTCCATTCTCTCCCCACACAATGTCCATTTCCCCCCATTCTCTGACAACACAATGTCCCTGTCCCTCCATTCTCTGCCTACACATTGTCCCTGTCCCTCATTTCTCTGCCAACACATTGTCCATGTCCCTCCAATCTCTTCATACACAATGTCCATGTCCCCCATTCTGTGCTTACACAATGTCCATGTCCCACCTTTCTGTGCTTACTCAATGTCCATGTCCCTGCATTCTCTGCCTACACAATGTCCATGTCCCTCCATTCTATGCTTACACAATGTCCATGTCCCCCATTCTGTGCTTACTCAATGTCCATGTCCCTCCATTCTCTGCCTACACAATGTCCATGTCACCCATTCCATGCCTACACAATGTCCAAATCCCTCCTTTCTCTGCCTACACAATGTCCATTTCCCCCATTCCCTGCCTACACAATGTCCTTGTAACTCCATTCTCTTCTTACACAATGTCCATGTCCCTCCATTTTCTGCTTACACCATGTCCTTTTCCCTCCATTCTCTCCCTACACAATGTCCATGTCCCCCATTCTCTGCTTAGGCAATGTCCCTGTGCCTCCGTTATCTGCCCACACCATGTCCATGTCCCCCATTCTCTGTCTATGCAATGACCCTGTCTCTCGATTCTTTCCTTACACAACATCCCTGTCCCTCCATTCTATGCTTACACGATGTCCCTGTCCCTCCATTCTCTGCCTTCACACTGTCCAAGTCCCTGCATTCTCTGCCATCACAATGTCCATTTCCGGCATTCCCTGCCTACACAATGTCCCTGTCCGTCTATTCTCTGCCTACACATTGTCCCTGTCCCTCATTTATCTGCCAACACATTGTCCATGTCCCTCCAATCTCTACATACACAATATCCATGTCCCCCCCATTCTGTGTTTACACAATATCCATGTCCCTCCTTTCTCTGCCTACACAATGTCCATGTCCCCCATTCCCTGCATACACAATGTCCATGTCCCCCCATTCTGTGCTTACTCAATGTCCATGTCCCTCCATTCTCTCCCTGCACGATATCCATGTCCCTCCTTTCTCTGCCTACACAATGTCCATGTCCCCCATTCTCTGCTTACACAATGTCCATGTCCCTCCATTTTCTGCTTACACCATGTCCCTCCAATCTCTTCATACACAATATCCATGTCCCCCCATTCTGTGCTTACTCAATGTCCATGTCCCTGCATTCTCTGCCTACACAATGTCCATGTCGCCCATTCCATGCCTACACAATGTCCATGTCCCTCCTTTCTCTGCCTACACAATGTCGATTTCCCCCATTCCCTGCCTACACAATGTCCTTGTAACTCCATTCTCTGCTTACACAATGTCCCTGTCCCTCCATTCTCTGCCTACACATTGTCCCTGTCCCTCATTTCTCTGCCAACACATTGTCCATGTCCCTCCAATCTCTTCATACACAATGTCCATGTCCCCCCATTCTGTGCTTATACAATGTCCATGTCACTCCATTCTCTGCCTAGGCAATGTCCATGTCCCCAATCCTTGACTACACAATGTACATGTCCCTACATTCTCTGCCCACACAATGTCCCTGTCGCTCCATTCTTTGCCTGTACATTGTACCTGTCGCTCCATTCTCAGCCTACACAATGTCCCTGTCCCTCCTTTCTCTGCCTACACATTGTCCCTGTCCCTCATTTCTTCGCCAACACATTGTCCATGTCCCTACATTCTCATCATACACAATGTCCTAGTCCCTCCATTCTCTGCCCACACAATCTCCATGTCCCTCCATTCTCTGCCCACACAATCTCCGTGTCCCTCCATTCCTTGCCTACACAATGTCCCTGTCCCTCCATTCTCTGCCTACACAATGTCCATGTCCCTCCATTCTCTTCCTACACAATGTCCATTTACCCCATTCTCTGCGTGCACAATGTCCATGTCCCCCCATTCTGTGCTTACACAATGTCCATGTCCCTCCTTTGTCTGCCTGCACAATGTCCATGTCCCCCATTCTCTGCGTACACTATGTCCATTTCTCCCCTTTAACTGCTTACACTATGATAATGTCCCCCCATTCTCTGCTTACAATATGTCCCTGTCCCTCCATTCTCTGCCTACAGAATGTCTATGCCCCTCCATTCTCTGCCTACACAATGTCCCTGTCCCTCTTTTCTCTGCCAACACATTGTCCATGTCCCTCCAATCTCTTCATACACAATGTCCATGTCCCCCCATTCTGTGCTTACACAATGTCCATGTCCCTCCTTTGTCTGCCTGCACAATGTCCATGTCCCCCATTCCCTGCCTACTCAATGTCCATGTCCCTGCATTCTCTGCCTACGCAATGTCCATGTCCCTCCATTATCTGCCTACACAATGTCCCTGTCCCTCCATTCTCTGCCTACACATTGTCCCTGTCCCTCATTTCTCTGCCAACACATTGACCATGTCCCTCCAATCTCTTCATACACAATGTCCATGTCCCCCATTCTGTGCTTACACAATGTCCACGTCCCTCCTTTCTCTGCCTACACAATGTCCATGTCGCCCATTCCCTGCCTACACAATGTCCATGTCCCCCCATTCTGTTCTTACTCAATGTACATGTCCCTCCATTCTGTGCTTACTCAATGTCCATGTCCCTCCATTCTCTGTCTACACAATGTTCATGTCCCTCCTTTCTCTGCTTACACAATGTCCATGTCCCTCCATTTTCTGCTTACACCATGTCCATGTCCCTCCATTCTCTCCCCACACAATGTCCATTTTCCCCCATTCTCTGACAACACAATGTCCCTGTCCCTCCATTCTCTGCTTACACAATGTCCCTGTGCCTCCATTATCTGCCCACACAATGTCCATGTCCCACCATTCTCTGCCTACACAAGTCCCTGTCCCTCCATTCTCCCCCTACACACTGCCCCTGCTCCTCCATTCTCTGCCTCCACAATATCCCTGTCACTCCATTCTCTGCCTACACATTGTCCCTGTCCCTCATTTCTCTGCCAACACATTGTCCATGTCCCTCCAATCTCTTCATACACAATGTCCATGTCCCCATTCTGTGCTTACACAATGTCCACGTCCCTCCTTTCTCTGCCTACACAATGTCCATGTCCCCCCTTTCTGTGCTTACTCAATGTCCATGTCCCTGCATTCTCTGCCTACACAATGTCCATGTCCCTCCATTTTATGCTTACACAATATCCATGTCCCGAATTCTGTGCTTACTCAATGTCCATGTCCCTCCATTCTCTGCCTACACAATGTCCATGTCGCCCATTCCATGCCTGCACAATGTCCATGTCCCTCCTTTCTCTGCCTACACAATGTCCATTTCCCCCATTCCCTGCCTACACAATGTCCTTGTAACTCCATTCTCTACTTACACAATGTCCATGTCCCTCAATTTTCTGCTTACACCATGTCCTTTTCCCTCCATTCTCTCCCTACACAATGTCCATGTCCCCCATTCTCTGACAACACAATGTCCCTGTCCCTCCATTCTCTGCTTAGGCAATGTCCCTGTCCCTCATTTCTCTGCCAACACATTGTCCATGTCCCTCCAATCTCTTCATACACAATATCCATGTCCCCCCCATTCTGTGTTTACACAATATCCATGTCCCCCCATTCTGTGCTTACTCAATGTCCATGTCCATCCATTCTCTCCCTGCACAATATCCATGTCCCTCCTTTCTCTGCCTACACAATGTCCATGTCCCCCATTCTCTGCTTACACAATGTCCATGTCCCTCCATTTTCTGCTTACACCATGACCATGTCCCTCCAATCTCTTCATACACAATGTCCATGTCCCCCCATTCTGTGTTTACTCAATGTCCATGTCCCTGCATTCTCTGCCTACACAATGTCCATGTCCCTCCATTCTATGCTTTCACAATGTCCATGTCCCTCCATTCTCTGCCTACACAATGCCCATGTCGCCCATTCCATGCCTACACAATGTCCATGTCCCTCCTTTCTCTGCCTACACAATGTCGATTTCCCCCATTCCCTGCCTACACAATGTCCTTGTAACTCCATTCTCTGCTTACACAATGTCCATGTCCCCCATTCCCTGCCTACACAATGTCCTTGTAACTCCATTCTCTGCTTACACAATGTTCCTGTCCCTCCATTCTCTGCTTAGGCAATGTCCCTGTGCCTCCGTTATCTGCCCACACAATGTCCATGTCCCCCCATTCTCTGCTTACAATATGTCCCTGTCCCTCCATTCTCTGCCTGCAGAATGTCTCTGCCCCTCCATTCTCTGCCTACACAATGTCCCTGTCCCTCCATTCTCGGCCTACACATTGTCCCTGTCCCTCATTTCTCTGCCAACACATTGTCCATGTCCCTCCAATCTCTTCATACACAATATCCATGTCCCGCCCATTCTGTGTTTACACAATATCCATGTCCCTCCTTTCTCTGCCTACACAATGTCCATGTCCCCCATTCCCTGCATACACACTGTCCATGTCCCCCCATTCTGTGCTTACTCAATGTCCATGTCCCTCCATTCTCTCCCTGCACAATATCCATGTCCCTCCTTTCTCTGCCTACACAATGTCCATGTCCCCCATTCTCTGCTTACACAATGTCCATGTCCCTCCATTTTCTGCTTACACCATGTCCATGTCCCTCCAATCTCTTCATACACAATGTCCATGTCCCCCCATTCTGTGTTTGCTCAATGTCCATGTCCCTGCATTCTCTGCCTACACATTGTCCATGTCCCTCCATTCTCTGCTTACACAATGTCCATGTCCCTCCATTCTGTGTTTACTCAATGTCCATGTCCCTGCATTCTCTGCCTACACATTGTCCATGTCCCTCCATTCTCTGCTTACACAATGTCCATGTCCCTCCATTTTCTGCTTACACCATGTCCATGTCCCTCCAATCTCTTCATACACAATGTCCATGTCCCCCCATTCTGTGTTTACTCAATGTCCATGTCCCTGCATTCTTTGTCTACACAATGTCCATGTCCCTCCATTCTATGCTTTCACAATGTCCATGTCCCTCCATTCTCTGCCTACACAATGCCCATGTCGCCCATTCCATGCCTACACAATGTCCATGTCCCTCCTTTCTCTGCCTACACAATGTCGATTTCCCCCATTCCCTGCCTACACAATGTCCTTGTAACTCCATTCTCTGCTTACACAATGTCCATGTCCCCCATTCCCTGCCTACACAATGTCCTTGTAACTCCATTCTCTGCTTACACAATGTTCCTGTCCCTCCATTCTCTGCTTAGGCAATGTCCCTGTGCCTCCGTTATCTGCCCACACAATGTCCATGTCCCCCCATTCTCTGCTTACAATATGTCCCTGTCCCTCCATTCTCTGCCTGCAGAATGTCTCTGCCCCTCCATTCTCTGCCTACACAATGTCCCTGTCCCTCCATTCTCGGCCTACACATTGTCCCTGTCCCTCATTTCTCTGCCAACACATTGTCCATGTCCCTCCAATCTCTTCATACACAATATCCATGTCCCGCCCATTCTGTGTTTACACAATATCCATGTCCCTCCTTTCTCTGCCTACACAATGTCCATGTCCCCCATTCCCTGCATACACACTGTCCATGTCCCCCCATTCTGTGCTTACTCAATGTCCATGTCCCTCCATTCTCTCCCTGCACAATATCCATGTCCCTCCTTTCTCTGCCTACACAATGTCCATGTCCCCCATTCTCTGCTTACACAATGTCCATGTCCCTCCATTTTCTGCTTACACCATGTCCATGTCCCTCCAATCTCTTCATACACAATGTCCATGTCCCCCCATTCTGTGTTTGCTCAATGTCCATGTCCCTGCATTCTCTGCCTACACATTGTCCATGTCCCTCCATTCTCTGCTTACACAATGTCCATGTCCCTCCATTCTGTGTTTACTCAATGTCCATGTCCCTGCATTCTCTGCCTACACATTGTCCATGTCCCTCCATTCTCTGCTTACACAATGTCCATGTCCCTCCATTTTCTGCTTACACCATGTCCATGTCCCTCCAATCTCTTCATACACAATGTCCATGTCCCCCCATTCTGTGTTTACTCAATGTCCATGTCCCTGCATTCTTTGTCTACACAATGTCCATGTCCCTCCATTCTATGCTTTCACAATGTCCATGTCCCTCCATTCTCTGCCTACACAATGTCCATGTCGCCCATTCCATGCCTACACAATGTCCATGTCCCTCCTTTCTCTGCCTACACAATGTCGATTTCCCCCATTCCCTGCCTACACAATGTCCTTGTAACTCCATTCTCTGCTTACACAATGTCCATGTCCCCCATTCCCTGCCTACACAATGTCCTTGTAACTCCATTCTCTGCTTACACAATGTCCCTGTCCCTCCATTCTCTGCTTGGGCAATGTCCCTGTGCCTCCGTTATCTGCCCACACAATGTCCATGTCCCCCCATTCTCTGCTTACAATATGTCCCTGTCCCTCCATTCTCTTCCTGCAGAATGTCTCTGCCCCTCCATTCTCTGCCTACACAATGTCCCTGTCCCTCCATTCTCTGCCTACACATTGTCCCTGTCCCTCATTTCTCTGCCAACAAATTGTCCATGTCCCCCCATTCTGTGCTTACACAATGTCCATGTCCCTCCTTTGTCTGCCTGCACAATGTCCATGTCCCCCATTCTCTGCGTACACTATGTCCATTTCTCCCCTTTAACTGCTTACACTATGATAATGTCCCCCCATTCTCTGCTTACAATATGTCCCTGTCCCTCCATTCTCTGCCTACAGAATGTCTCTGCCCCTCCATTCTCTGCCTACACAATGTCCCTGTCCCTCTTTTCTCTGCCAACACATTGTCCATGTCCCTCCAATCTCTTCATACACAATGTCCATGTCCCCCCATTCTGTGCTTACACAATGTCCATGTCCTCCTTTGTCTGCCTGCACAATGTCCATGTCCCCCATTCCCTGCCTACACAATGTCCATGTCCCTGCATTCTCTGCCTGCGCAATGTCCATGTCCCTCCATTATCTGCCTACACAATGTCCCTGTCACTCCATTCTCTGCCTACACATTGTCCCTGTCCCTCATTTCTCTGCCAACACATTGACCATGTCCCTCCAATCTCTTCATACACAATGTCCATGTCCCCCATTCTGTGCTTACACAATGTCCACGTCCCTCCTTTCTTTGCCTACACAATGTCCCTGTCCCTCCAATCTCTTCATACACAATGTCCATGTCCCCCATTCCCTGCCTACACAATGTCCATGTCCCCCCATTCTGTTCTTAATCAATGTCCATGTCCCTCCATTCTGTGCTTACTCAATGTCCATGTCCCTCCATTCTCTGTCTACACAATGTCCATGTCCCTCCTTTCTCTGCTTACACAATGTCCATGTCCCGCCATTTTCTGCTTACACCATGTCCATGTCCCTCCATTGTCTTCCCACACAATGTCCATTTTCCCCCATTCTCTGACAACACAATGTCCCTGTCCCTCCATTCTCTGCTTACACAATGTCCCTGTGCCTCCATTATCTGCCCACACAATGTCCATGTCCCACCATTCTCTGCCTACACAAGTCCCTGTCCCTCCATTCTCCCCCTACACACTGCCCCTGCTCCTCCATTCTCTGCCTCCACAATATCCCTGTCACTCCATTCTCTGCCTACACATTGTCCCTGTCCCTTATTTCTCTGCCAACACATTGTCCATGTCCCTCCAATCTCTTCATACACAATGTCCATGTCCCCATTCTGTGCTTACACAGTGTCCACGTCCCTCCTTTCTCTGCCTACACAATGTCCATGTCCCCCCTTTCTGTGCTTACTCAATGTCCATGTCCCTGCATTCTCTGCCTACACAATGTCCATGTCCCCCATTCCCTGCCTACACAATGTCCTTGTAACTCCATTCTCTGCTTACACAATGTCCCTGTCCCTCCATTCTCTGCTTGGGCAATGTCCCTGTGCCTCCGTTATCTGCCCACACAATGTCCATGTCCCCCCATTCTCTGCTTACAATATGTCCCTGTCCCTCCATTCTCTTCCTGCAGAATGTCTCTGCCCCTCCATTCTCTGCCTACACAATGTCCCTGTCCCTCCATTCTCTGCCTACACATTGTCCCTGTCCCTCATTTCTCTGCCAACAAATTGTCCATGTCCCCCCATTCTGTGCTTACACAATGTCCATGTCCCTCCTTTGTCTGCCTGCACAATGTCCATGTCCCCCATTCTCTGCGTACACTATGTCCATTTCTCCCCTTTAACTGCTTACACTATGATAATGTCCCCCCATTCTCTGCTTACAATATGTCCCTGTCCCTCCATTCTCTGCCTACAGAATGTCTCTGCCCCTCCATTCTCTGCCTACACAATGTCCCTGTCCCTCTTTTCTCTGCCAACACATTGTCCATGTCCCTCCAATCTCTTCATACACAATGTCCATGTCCCCCCATTCTGTGCTTACACAATGTCCATGTCCTCCTTTGTCTGCCTGCACAATGTCCATGTCCCCCATTCCCTGCCTACACAATGTCCATGTCCCTGCATTCTCTGCCTGCGCAATGTCCATGTCCCTCCATTATCTGCCTACACAATGTCCCTGTCACTCCATTCTCTGCCTACACATTGTCCCTGTCCCTCATTTCTCTGCCAACACATTGACCATGTCCCTCCAATCTCTTCATACACAATGTCCATGTCCCCCATTCTGTGCTTACACAATGTCCACGTCCCTCCTTTCTTTGCCTACACAATGTCCCTGTCCCTCCAATCTCTTCATACACAATGTCCATGTCCCCCATTCCATGCCTACACAATGTCCATGTCCCCCCATTCTGTTCTTAATCAATGTCCATGTCCCTCCATTCTGTGCTTACTCAATGTCCATGTCCCTCCATTCTCTGTCTACACAATGTCCATGTCCCTCCTTTCTCTGCTTACACAATGTCCATGTCCCGCCATTTTATGCTTACAGCATGTCCATGTCCCTCCATTGTCTTCCCACACAATGTCCATTTTCCCCCATTCTCTGACAACACAATGTCCCTGTCCCTCCATTCTCTGCTTACACAATGTCCCTGTGCCTCCATTATCTGCCCACACAATGTCCATGTCCCACCATTCTCTGCCTACACAAGTCCCTGTCCCTCCATTCTCCCCCTACACACTGCCCCTGCTCCTCCATTCTCTGCCTCCACAATATCCCTGTCACTCCATTCTCTGACTACACATTGTCCCTGTCCCTTATTTCTCTGCCAACACATTGTCCATGTCCCTCCAATCTCTTCATACACAATGTCCATGTCCCCATTCTGTGCTTACACAGTGTCCACGTCCCTCCTTTCTCTGCCTACACAATGTCCATGTCCCCCCTTTCTGTGCTTACTCAATGTCCATGTCCCTGCATTCTCTGCCTACACAATGTCCATGTCCCTCCATTCTATGCTTACACAATGTCCATGTCCCCCATTCTGTGCTTACTCAATGTCCATGTCCCTCCATTCTCTGCCTACACAATGTCCATGTCGCCCATTCCATACCTGCACAATGTCCACGTCCCTCCTTTCTCTGCCTACACAATGTCCATTTCCCCCATTCCCTGCCTACACAATGTCCTTGTAACTCCATTCTCTGCTTACACAATGTCCATGTCCCTCAATTTTCTGCTTACACCATGTCCTTTTCCCTCCATTCTCTCCCTACACATTGCCATGTCCCCCATTCTCTGTCTATGCAAGGACCCTGTCTCTCCATTCTTTCCTTACACAACATCCCTGTCCCTCCATTCTATGCTTACACGATGTCCCTGTCCCTCCATTCTCTGCCTTCACACTGTCCATTTCCCGCATTCCCTGCCTACACAATGTCCATGTCCCTCCATTCTCTGCCTACAAAATGTCCATGTCCCCCATTCTCTGTCTATGCAAGGACCCTGTCTCCCCATTCTTTCCTTACACAACATCCCTGTCCCTCCATTCTATGCTTACACGATGTCCCTGTCCCTCCATTCTCTGCCTTCACACTGTCCATTTCCCGCATTCCCTGCCTACACAATGTCCATGTCCCTCCATTCTCTGCCTACACAATGTCCATGTCACTCCATTCTCTGCTTACACAATGTTCATGTCCCTCCATTTTCTGCTTACACAATGTCCATGTCCCTCCAATCACTGCCCACACAATGTCCATGTCCCTCCATTCTCTGCCTACACTATGTCCATTTCCCCCCATTCTCGGAGTACACAATGTCCATTTCTCCCATTCAACTGCTGACACTATGATAATGTCGCCCCATTCTGTGCTTACACAATTTCCATGTCCCTCCTTTGTCTGCCTGCACAATGTCAATGTCCCCCATTCTCTGCGTACACAATGTCCATTTCTCCCCTTTAACTGCTTACACTATGATAATCTCCCCCCATTCTCTGCTTACAATATGTCCCTGTCCCTCCATTCTCTGCCTACAGAATGTCTCTGCCCCTCCATTCTCTGCCTACACAATGTCCCTGTCCCTCCTTTCTCTGCCTACACATTGTCCCTGTCCCTCATTTCTCCGCCAACACATTGTCCATGTCCCTACATTCACATCGTACACAATGTCCTAGTCCCTCCATTCTCTACCCACACAATCTCCGTCCCTCCATTTTCTGCCCACACAATCTCCATGTCCCTCCATTCCTTGCCTAAACAATGTCCCTGTCCCTGCATTCTCTGCCTACACAATGTCCATGTCCCCCCATTCTGTGCTTACACAATGTCCATGTCCCTCCTTTGTCTGCCTGCAGCATGTCAATGTCCCCCATTCTCTGCGTACACAATGTCCATTTCTCCCCTTTAACTGCTTACACTATGATAATCTCCCCCCATTCTCTGCTTACAATATGTCCCTGTCCCTCCATTCTCTGCCTACAGAATGTCTCTGCCCCTCCATTCTCTGCCTACACAATGTTCCTGTCCCTCTTTTCTCTGCCAACACATTGTCCATGTCCCTCCAATCACTTCATACACAATGTCCATGTCCCCCAATTCTGTGCTTACACAATGTCCATGTCCCTCCTTTGTCTTCCTGCAGCATGTCAATGTCCCCCATTCCCTGCCTACACAATGTCCATGTCCCTGCATTCTCTGCCTACGCAATGTCCATATCCCTCCATTATCTGCCTACACAATGTCCCTGTCCCTCCATTCTCTGCCTACACATTGTCCCTGTCCCTCATTTCTCTGCCAACACATTGACCATGTCCCTCCAATCTCTTAATACACAATGTCCATGTCCCCCATTCTGTGCTTACACAATGTCCATGTCCCTCCTTTCTCTGCCTACTCAATGTCCATGTCCCCCATTCCCTGCCTACACAATGTCCTTGTAACTCGATTTTCTGCTTACACAATGTCCATGTCCCTCCATTTTCTGCTTACACCATGTCCATGTCCCTCCATTCTCTCCCCACACAATGTCCATTTCCCCCCATTCTCTGACAACACAATGTCCCTGTCCCTCCATTCTCTGCTTACACAATGTCCCTGTGCCTCCATTATCTGCCCACACAATGTCCATGTCCCACCATTCTCTGCCTACACAAGTCCCTGTCCCTCCATTCTCCCCCTACACACTGCCCCTGCTCCTCCATTCTCTGCCTCCACAATATCCCTGTCACTCCATTCTCTGCCTACACATTGTCCCTGTCCCTCATTTTTCTGCCAACACATTGTCCATGTCCCTCCAATCTCTTCATACACAATGTCCATGTCCCCCATTCTGTGCTTACACAATGTCCATGTCCCACCTTTCTCTGCCTACACAATGTCCATGTCCCCCCTTTCTGTGCTTACTCAATGTCCATGTCCCTGCATTCTCTGCCTACACAATGTCCATGTCCCTCCATTCTATGATTACACAATGTCCATGTCCCCCATTCTGTGATTACTCAATGTCCATGTCCCTCCATTCTCTGCCTACACAATGTCCAAGTCCCTGCTTTCTCAGCCTTAAAAATGTCCATTTTCCGCAATCCCTGCCTACACAATGTCCATCTCCCCCCATTCTTTCCTTCTCAATGTCCATGTCCCTCCATTTTCTGCTTACACAATGTCCATGTCCCTCCATTCCCTGCCCACACAATCTCCATGTGTCTCCATTCCTTGGCTACACAATGTCCCTGTCCCTCCACTCTCTGCCTACACAATGTCCATGTCCCTCCATTCTCTACCTATACAATGTCCATTTCCACCCATTCTCTGCGTACACAATGCCCATATCCCCCCATGCTGTGCTTACACAATGTCCATGTCCCTCCATTGTCTGCCTGCACAATGTCCATGTCCCCCATTCTCTGCCTACACAATGTCCATGTCCCCCCTTTCTGTGCTTACTCAATGTCCATGTCCCTGCATTCTCTGCCTACACAATGTCCATGTCCCTCCATTCTATGCTTACACAATGTCCATGTCCCCCATTCTGTGCTTACTCAATGTCCATGTCCCTCCATTCTCTGCCTACACAATGTCCATGTCGCCCATTCCATACCTGCACAATGTCCACGTCCCTCCTTTCTCTGCCTACACAATGTCCATTTCCCCCATTCCCTGCCTACACAATGTCCTTGTAACTCCATTCTCTGCTTACACAATGTCCATGTCCCTCAATTTTCTGCTTACACCATGTCCTTTTCCCTCCATTCTCTCCCTACACAATGTCCATGTCCCCCATTCTCTGTCTATGCAAGGACCCTGTCTCTCCATTCTTTCCTTACACAACATCCCTGTCCCTCCATTCTATGCTTACACGATGTCCCTGTCCCTCCATTCTCTGCCTTCACACTGTCCATTTCCCGCATTCCCTGCCTACACAATGTCCATGTCCCTCCATTCTCTGCCTACACAATGTCCATGTCACTCCATTCTCTGCTTACACAATGTTCATGTCCCTCCATTTTCTGCTTACACAATGTCCATGTCCCTCCAATCACTGCCCACACAATGTCCATGTCCCTCCATTCTCTGCCTACACTATGTCCATTTCCCCCCATTCTCGGAGTACACAATGTCCATTTCTCCCATTCAACTGCTGACACTATGATAATGTCGCCCCATTCTGTGCTTACACAATTTCCATGTCCCTCCTTTGTCTGCCTGCACAATGTCAATGTCCCCCATTCTCTGCGTACACAATGTCCATTTCTCCCCTTTAACTGCTTACACTATGATAATCTCCCCCCATTCTCTGCTTACAATATGTCCCTGTCCCTCCATTCTCTGCCTACAGAATGTCTCTGCCCCTCCATTCTCTGCCTACACAATGTCCCTGTCCCACCTTTCTCTGCCTACACATTGTCCCTGTCCCTCATTTCTCCGCCAACACATTGTCCATGTCCCTACATTCACATCGTACACAATGTCCTAGTCCCTCCATTCTCTACCCACACAATCTCCGTCCCTCCATTTTCTGCCCACACAATCTCCATGTCCCTCCATTCCTTGCCTAAACAATGTCCCTGTCCCTGCATTTTCTGCCTACACAATGTCCATGTCCCCCCATTCTGTGCTTACACAATGTCCATGTCCCTCCTTTGTCTGCCTGCAGCATGTCAATGTCCCCCATTCTCTGCGTACACAATGTCCATTTCTCCCCTTTAACTGCTTACACTATGATAATCTCCCCCCATTCTCTGCTTACAATATGTCCCTGTCCCTCCATTCTCTGCCTACAGAATGTCTCTGCCCCTCCATTCTCTGCCTACACAATGTTCCTGTCCCTCTTTTCTCTGCCAACACATTGTCCATGTCCCTCCAATCACTTCATACACAATGTCCATGTCCCCCAATTCTGTGCTTACACAATGTCCATGTCCCTCCTTTGTCTTCCTGCAGCATGTCAATGTCCCCCATTCCCTGCCTACACAATGTCCATGTCCCTGCATTCTCTGCCTACGCAATGTCCATATCCCTCCATTATCTGCCTACACAATGTCCCTGTCCCTCCATTCTCTGCCTACACATTGTCCCTGTCCCTCATTTCTCTGCCAACACATTGACCATGTCCCTCCAATCTCTTAATACACAATGTCCATGTCCCCCATTCTGTGCTTACACAATGCCCACGTCCCTCCTTTCTTTGCCTACACAATGTCCATGTCCCCATTCCCTGCCTACACAATGTCCATGTCCCCCCATTCTGTTCTTACTCAATGTCCATGTCCCCCCATTCTGTGCTTACTGAATGTCCATGTTCCTCCATTCTCTGTCTACACAATGTCCATGTCCCTCCTTTCTCTGCCTACTCAATGTCCATGTCCCCCATTCCCTGCCTACACAATGTCCTTGAACTCGATTTTCTGCTTACACAATGTCCATGTCCCTCCATTTTCTGCTTACACCATGTCCATGTCCCTCCATTCTCTCCCCACACAATGTCCATTTCCCCCCATTCTCTGACAACACAATGTCCCTGTCCCTCCATTCTCTGCTTACACAATGTCCCTGTGCCTCCATTATCTGCCCACACAATGTCCATGTCCCACCATTCTCTGCCTACACAAGTCCCTGTCCCTCCATTCTCCCCCTACACACTGCCCCTGCTCCTCCATTCTCTGCCTCCACAATATCCCTGTCACTCCATTCTCTGCCTACACATTGTCCCTGTCCCTCATTTTTCTGCCAACACATTGTCCATGTCCCTCCAATCTCTTCATACACAATGTCCATGTCCCCCATTCTGTGCTTACACAATGTCCATGTCCCACCTTTCTCTGCCTACACAATGTCCATGTCCCCCCTTTCTGTGCTTACTCAATGTCCATGTCCCTGCATTCTCTGCCTACACAATGTCCATGTCCCTCCATTCTATGATTACACAATGTCCATGTCCCCCATTCTGTGATTACTCAATGTCCATGTCCCTCCATTCTCTGCCTACACAATGTCCAAGTCCCTGCTTTCTCAGCCTTAAAAATGTCCATTTTCCGCAAACCCTGCCTACACAATGTCCATCTCCCCCCATTCTTTCCTTCTCAATGTCCATGTCCCTCCATTTTCTGCTTACACAATGTCCATGTCCCTCCATTCCCTGCCCACACAATCTCCATGTGTCTCCATTCCTTGGCTACACAATGTCCCTGTCCCTCCACTCTCTGCCTACACAATGTCCATGTCCCTCCATTCTCTACCTATACAATGTCCATTTCCACCCATTCTCTGCTACACAATGCCCATATCCCCCCATGCTGTGCTTACACAATGTCCATGTCCCTCCATTGTCTGCCTGCACAATGTCCATGTCCCCCATTCTCTGCGTACACAATGTCCATTTCTCCCCTTTAACTGCTTACACTATGATAATGTCCTCCCATTCTCTGCTTACAATATGTCCCTGTCCCTCCATTCTCTGCCTGCAGAATGTCTCTGCCCCTCCATTCTCTGCCTACACATTGTCCCTGTCCCTCATTTCTCTGCCAACACATTGTCCATGACCCTCCAATCTCTTCATACACAATGTCCATGTCCCCCCATTCTGTGCTTATACAATGTCCATGTCACTCCATTCTCTGCCTAGGCAATGTCCATGTCCCCAATCCTTGACTACACAATGTACATGTCCCTACATTCTCTGCCCACACAATGTCCCTGTCGCTCCATTCTCTGCCTGTATATTGTACCTGTCGCTCCATTCTCAGCCTACACAATGTCCTAGTCCCTCCATTCTCTGCCCACATAATCTCCATGTCCCTCCATTCTCTGCCCACACAATCTCCATGTCCCTCCATTCCTTGCCTACACAATGTCCCTGTCCCTCCATTCTCTGCCTATACAATGTCAATGTCCCTCCATTCTCTGCGTTCACAATGTCCATGTCCCCCCATTCTGTGCTTACACAATGTCCACGTCCCTCCATTCTGTGCTTACTCAATGTCCATGTCCCTCCATTCTCTGTCTTCACAATGTCCATATCCCTCCTTTCTCTGCCTACTCAATGTCCATGTCCGCCATTCCCTGCCTACACAATGTCCTTGTAACTCCATTCTCTGCTTACACAATGTCCATGTCCCTCCATTCTCTCCCCACACAATGTCCATTTTCCCCCATTCTCTGACAACACAATGTCCCTGTCCCTCCATTCTCTGCTTACACAATGTCCCTGTGCCTCCATTATCTGCCCACACAATGTCCATGTCCCACCATTCTCTGCCTACACAAGTCCCTGTCCCTCCATTCTCCCCCTACACACTGCCCCTGCCCCTCCATTCTCTGCCTCCACAATGTCCCTGTCACTCCATTCTCTGCCTACACATTGTCCCTGTCCCTCATTTCTCTGCCAACACATTGTCCATGTCCCTCCATTCTCTTCATACACAATGTCCATGTCCCCCATTCTGTGCTTACACAATGTCCATGTCCCACCTTTCTGTGCTTACTCAATGTCCATGTCCCTGCATTCTCTGCCTACACAATGTCCATGTCCCTCCATTCTATGCTTACACAATGTCCATGTCCCCCATTCTGTGCTTACTCAATGTCCATGTCCCTCCATTCTCTGCCTACACAATGTCCATGTCGCCCATTCCATGCCTACACAATGTCCAAATCCCTCCTTTCTCTGCCTACACAATGTCCATTTCCCCCATTCCCTGCCTACACAATGTCCTTGTAACTCCATTCTCTTCTTACACAATGTCCATGTCCCTCCATTTTCTGCTTACACCATGTCCTTTTCCCTCCATTCTCTCCCCACACAATGTCCATGTCCCCCATTCTCTGCTTAGGCAATATCCCTGTGCCTCCGTTATCTGCCCACACAATGTCCATGTCCCCCATTCTCTGTCTATGCATTGACCCTGTCTCTCCATTCTTTCCTTACACAACATCCCTGTCCCTCCATTCTATGCTTACACGATGTCCCTGTCCCTCCATTCTCTGCCTTCACACTGTCCAAGTCCCTGCATTCTCTGCCATCACAATGTCCATTTCCCGCATTCCCTGCCTACACAATGTCCCTGTCCGTCTATTCTCTGCCTACACATTGTCCCTGTCCCTCATTTCTCTGCCAACACATTGTCCATGTCCCTCCAATCTCTTCATACACAATATCCATGTCCCCCCCATTCTGTGTTTACACAATATCCATGTCCCTCCTTTCTCTGCCTACACAATGTCCATGTCCCCCATTCCCTGCATACACAATGTCCATGTCCCCCCATTCTGTGCTTACTCAATGTCCATGTCCCTCCATTCTCTCCCTGCACAATATCCATGTCCCTCCTTTCTCTGCCTACACAATGTCCATGTCCCTCCAATCTCTTCATACACAATATCCATGTCCCCCCATTCTGTGCTTACTCAATGTCCATGTCCCTGCATTCTCTGCCTACACAATGTCCATGTCGCCCATTCCATGCCTACACAATGTCCATGTCCCTCCTTTCTCTGCCTACACAATGTCGATTTCCCCCATTCCCTGCCTACACAATGTCCTTGTAACTCCATTCTCTGCTTACACAATGTCCATGTCCCCCATTCCCTGCCTACACAATGTCCTTGTAACTCCATTCTCTGCTTACACAATGTCCCTGTCCCTCCATTCTCTGCTTAGGCAATGTCCCTGTGCCTCCGTTATCTGCCCACACAATGTCCATGTCCCCCAATTCTCTGCTTACAATATGTCCCTGTCCCTCCATTCTCTGCCTGCAGAATGTCTCTGCCCCTCCATTCCCTGCCTACACAATGTCCCTGTCCCTCCATTCTCTGCCTACACATTGTCCCTGTCCCTCATTTCTCTGCCAACACATTGTCCATGTCCCTCCAATCTGTTCATACACAATGTCCATGTCCCCCCATTCTGTGCTTATACAATGTCCACGTCACTCCATTCTCTGCCTAGGCAATGTCCATGTCCCCAATCCTTGACTACACAATGTACATGTCCCTACATTCTCTGCCCACACAATGTCCCTGTCGCTCCATTCTTTGCCTGTACATTGTACCTGTCGCTCCATTCTCAGCCTACACAATGTCCCTGTCCCTCCTTTCACTGCCTACACATTGTCCCTGTCCCTCATTTCTTCGCCAACACATTGTCCATGTCCCTACATTCTCATCATACACAATGTCCTAGTCCCTCCATTCTCTGCCCACACAATCTCCATGTCCCTCCATTCTCTGCCCACACAATCTCCATGTCCCTCCATTCCTTGCCTACACAATGTCCCTGTCCCTCCATTCTCTGCCTACACAATGTCCATGTCCCTCCATTCTCTTCCTACACAATGTCCATTTACCCCATTCTCTGCGTGCACAATGTCCATGTCCCCCCATTCTGTGCTTACACAATGTCCATGTCCCTCCTTTGTCTGCCTGCACAATGTCCATGTCCCCCATTCTCTGCGTACACTATGTCCATTTCTCCCCTTTAACTGCTTACACTATGATAATGTCCGCCCATTCTCTGCTTACAATATGTCCCTGTCCCTCCATTCTCTGCCTACACAATGTCCATGTCACTCCATTCTCTGCTTACACAATGTTCATGTCCCTCCATTTTCTGCTTACACAATGTCCATGTCCCTCCAATCACTGCCCACACAATGTCCATGTCCCTCCATTCTCTGCCTACACTATGTCCATTTCCCCCCATTCTCGGAGTACACAATGTCCATTTCTCCCATTCAACTGCTGACACTATGATAATGTCGCCCCATTCTGTGCTTACACAATTTCCATGTCCCTCCTTTGTCTGCCTGCACAATGTCAATGTCCCCCATTCTCTGCGTACACAATGTCCATTTCTCCCCTTTAACTGCTTACACTATGATAATCTCCCCCCATTCTCTGCTTACAATATGTCCCTGTCCCTCCATTCTCTGCCTACAGAATGTCTCTGCCCCTCCATTCTCTGCCTACACAATGTCCCTGTCCCTCCTTTCTCTGCCTACACATTGTCCCTGTCCCTCATTTCTCCGCCAACACATTGTCCATGTCCCTACATTCACATCGTACACAATGTCCTAGTCCCTCCATTCTCTACCCACACAATCTCCGTCCCTCCATTTTCTGCCCACACAATCTCCATGTCCCTCCATTCCTTGCCTAAACAATGTCCCTGTCCCTGCATTCTCTGCCTACACAATGTCCATGTCCCCCCATTCTGTGCTTACACAATGTCCATGTCCCTCCTTTGTCTGCCTGCAGCATGTCAATGTCCCCCATTCTCTGCGTACACAATGTCCATTTCTCCCCTTTAACTGCTTACACTATGATAATCTCCCCCCATTCTCTGCTTACAATATGTCCCTGTCCCTCCATTCTCTGCCTACAGAATGTCTCTGCCCCTCCATTCTCTGCCTACACAATGTTCCTGTCCCTCTTTTCTCTGCCAACACATTGTCCATGTCCCTCCAATCACTTCATACACAATGTCCATGTCCCCCATTCTGTGATTACTCAATGTCCATGTCCCTCCATTCTCTGCCTACACAATGTCCAAGTCCCTGCTTTCTCAGCCTTAAAAATGTCCATTTTCCGCAAACCCTGCCTACACAATGTCCATCTCCCCCCATTCTTTCCTTCTCAATGTCCATGTCCCTCCATTTTCTGCTTACACAATGTCCATGTCCCTCCATTCCCTGCCCACACAATCTCCATGTGTCTCCATTCCTTGGCTACACAATGTCCCTGTCCCTCCACTCTCTGCCTACACAATGTCCATGTCCCTCCATTCTCTACCTATACAATGTCCATTTCCACCCATTCTCTGCTACACAATGCCCATATCCCCCCATACTGTGCTTACACAATGTCCATGTCCCTCCATTGTCTGCCTGCACAATGTCCATGTCCCCCATTCTCTGCGTACACAATGTCCATTTCTCCCCTTTAACTGCTTACACTATGATAATGTCCTCCCATTCTCTGCTTACAATATGTCCCTGTCCCTCCATTCTCTGCCTGCAGAATGTCTCTGCCCCTCCATTCTCTGCCTACACATTGTCCCTGTCCCTCATTTCTCTGCCAACACATTGTCCATGACCCTCCAATCTCTTCATACACAATGTCCATGTCCCCCCATTCTGTGCTTATACAATGTCCATGTCACTCCATTCTCTGCCTAGGCAATGTCCATGTCCCCAATCCTTGACTACACAATGTACATGTCCCTACATTCTCTGCCCACACAATGTCCCTGTCGCTCCATTCTCTGCCTGTATATTGTACCTGTCGCTCCATTCTCAGCCTACACAATGTCCTAGTCCCTCCATTCTCTGCCCACATAATCTCCATGTCCCTCCATTCTCTGCCCACACAATCTCCATGTCCCTCCATTCCTTGCCTACACAATGTCCCTGTCCCTCCATTCTCTGCCTATACAATGTCAATGTCCCTCCATTCTCTGCGTTCACAATGTCCATGTCCCCCCATTCTGTGCTTACACAATGTCCACGTCCCTCCATTCTGTGCTTACTCAATGTCCATGTCCCTCCATTCTCTGTCTACACAATGTCCATATCCCTCCTTTCTCTGCCTACTCAATGTCCATGTCCGCCATTCCCTGCCTACACAATGTCCTTGTAACTCCATTCTCTGCTTACACAATGTCCATGTCCCTCCATTCTCTCCCCACACAATGTCCATTTTCCCCCATTCTCTGACAACACAATGTCCCTGTCCCTCCATTCTCTGCTTACACAATGTCCCTGTGCCTCCATTATCTGCCCACACAATGTCCATGTCCCACCATTCTCTGCCTACACAAGTCCCTGTCCCTCCATTCTCCCCCTACACACTGCCCCTGCCCCTCCATTCTCTGCCTCCACAATGTCCCTGTCACTCCATTCTCTGCCTACACATTGTCCCTGTCCCTCATTTCTCTGCCAACACATTGTCCATGTCCCTCCATTCTCTTCATACACAATGTCCATGTCCCCCATTCTGTGCTTACACAATGTCCATGTCCCACCTTTCTGTGCTTACTCAATGTCCATGTCCCTGCATTCTCTGCCTACACAATGTCCATGTCCCTCCATTCTATGCTTACACAATGTCCATGTCCCCCATTCTGTGCTTACTCAATGTCCATGTCCCTCCATTCTCTGCCTACACAATGTCCATGTCGCCCATTCCATGCCTACACAATGTCCAAATCCCTCCTTTCTCTGCCTACACAATGTCCATTTCCCCCATTCCCTGCCTACACAATGTCCTTTTCCCTCCATTCTCTCCCCACACAATGTCCATGTCCCCCATTCTCTGCTTAGGCAATATCCCTGTGCCTCCGTTATCTGCCCACACAATGTCCATGTCCCCCATTCTCTGTCTATGCATTGACCCTGTCTCTCCATTCTTTCCTTACACAACATCCCTGTCCCTCCATTCTATGCTTACACAATATCCATGTCCCTCCTTTCTCTGCCTACACAATGTCCATGTCCCCCATTCCCTGCATACACAATGTCCATGTCCCCCCATTCTGTGCTTACTCAATGTCCATGTCCCTCCATTCTCTCCCTGCACAATATCCATGTCCCTCCTTTCTCTGCCTACACAATGTCCATGTCCCTCCAATCTCTTCATACACAATATCCATGTCCCCCCATTCTGTGCTTACTCAATGTCCATGTCCCTGCATTCTCTGCCTACACAATGTCCATGTCGCCCATTCCATGCCTACACAATGTCCATGTCCCTCCTTTCTCTGCCTACACAATGTCGATTTCCCCCATTCCCTGCCTACACAATGTCCTTGTAACTCCATTCTCTGCTTACACAATGTCCATGTCCCCCATTCCCTGCCTACACAATGTCCTTGTAACTCCATTCTCTGCTTACACAATGTCCCTGTCCCTCCATTCTCTGCTTAGGCAATGTCCCTGTGCCTCCGTTATCTGCCCACACAATGTCCATGTCCCCCAATTCTCTGCTTACAATATGTCCCTGTCCCTCCATTCTCTGCCTGCAGAATGTCTCTGCCCCTCCATTCTCTGCCTACACAATGTCCCTGTCCCTCCATTCTCTGCCTACACATTGTCCCTGTCCCTCATTTCTCTGCCAACACATTGTCCATGTCCCTCCAATCTCTTCATACACAATGTCCATGTCCCCCCATTCTGTGCTTATACAATGTCCATGTCACTCCATTCTCTGCCTAGGCAATGTCCATGTCCCCAATCCTTGACTACACAATGTACATGTCCCTACATTCTCTGCCCACACAATGTCCCTGTCGCTCCATTCTTTGCCTGTACATTGTACCTGTCGCTCCATTCTCAGCCTACACAATGTCCCTGTCCCTCCTTTCACTGCCTACACATTGTCCCTGTCCCTCATTTCTTCGCCAACACATTGTCCATGTCCCTACATTCTCATCATACACAATGTCCTAGTCCCTCCATTCTCTGCCCACACAATCTCCATGTCCCTCCATTCTCTGCCCACACAATCTCCATGTCCCTCCATTCCTTGCCTACACAATGTCCCTGTCCCTCCATTCTCTGCCTACACAATGTCCATGTCCCTCCATTCTCTTCCTACACAATGTCCATTTACCCCATTCTCTGCGTGCACAATGTCCATGTCCCCCCATTCTGTGCTTACACAATGTCCATGTCCCTCCTTTGTCTGCCTGCACAATGTCCATGTCCCCCATTCTCTGCGTACACTATGTCCATTTCTCCCCTTTAACTGCTTACACTATGATAATGTCCGCCCATTCTCTGCTTACAATATGTCCCTGTCCCTCCATTCTCTGCCTACACAATGTCCATGTCACTCCATTCTCTGCTTACACAATGTTCATGTCCCTCCATTTTCTGCTTACACAATGTCCATGTCCCTCCAATCACTGCCCACACAATGTCCATGTCCCTCCATTCTCTGCCTACACTATGTCCATTTCCCCCCATTCTCGGAGTACACAATGTCCATTTCTCCCATTCAACTGCTGACACTATGATAATGTCGCCCCATTCTGTGCTTACACAATTTCCATGTCCCTCCTTTGTCTGCCTGCACAATGTCAATGTCCCCCATTCTCTGCGTACACAATGTCCATTTCTCCCCTTTAACTGCTTACACTATGATAATCTCCCCCCATTCTCTGCTTACAATATGTCCCTGTCCCTCCATTCTCTGCCTACAGAATGTCTCTGCCCCTCCATTCTCTGCCTACACAATGTCCCTGTCCCTCCTTTCTCTGCCTACACATTGTCCCTGTCCCTCATTTCTCCGCCAACACATTGTCCATGTCCCTACATTCACATCGTACACAATGTCCTAGTCCCTCCATTCTCTACCCACACAATCTCCGTCCCTCCATTTTCTGCCCACACAATCTCCATGTCCCTCCATTCCTTGCCTAAACAATGTCCCTGTCCCTGCATTCTCTGCCTACACAATGTCCATGTCCCCCCATTCTGTGCTTACACAATGTCCATGTCCCTCCTTTGTCTGCCTGCAGCATGTCAATGTCCCCCATTCTCTGCGTACACAATGTCCATTTCTCCCCTTTAACTGCTTACACTATGATAATCTCCCCCCATTCTCTGCTTACAATATGTCCCTGTCCCTCCATTCTCTGCCTACAGAATGTCTCTGCCCCTCCATTCTCTGCCTACACAATGTTCCTGTCCCTCTTTTCTCTGCCAACACATTGTCCATGTCCCTCCAATCACTTCATACACAATGTCCATGTCCCCCATTCTGTGATTACTCAATGTCCATGTCCCTCCATTCTCTGCCTACACAATGTCCAAGTCCCTGCTTTCTCAGCCTTAAAAATGTCCATTTTCCGCAAACCCTGCCTACACAATGTCCATCTCCCCCCATTCTTTCCTTCTCAATGTCCATGTCCCTCCATTTTCTGCTTACACAATGTCCATGTCCCTCCATTCCCTGCCCACACAATCTCCATGTGTCTCCATTCCTTGGCTACACAATGTCCCTGTCCCTCCACTCTCTGCCTACACAATGTCCATGTCCCTCCATTCTCTACCTATACAATGTCCATTTCCACCCATTCTCTGCTACACAATGCCCATATCCCCCCATGCTGTGCTTACACAATGTCCATGTCCCTCCATTGTCTGCCTGCACAATGTCCATGTCCCCCATTCTCTGCGTACACAATGTCCATTTCTCCCCTTTAACTGCTTACACTATGATAATGTCCTCCCATTCTCTGCTTACAATATGTCCCTGTCCCTCCATTCTCTGCCTGCAGAATGTCTCTGCCCCTCCATTCTCTGCCTACACATTGTCCCTGTCCCTCATTTCTCTGCCAACACATTGTCCATGACCCTCCAATCTCTTCATACACAATGTCCATGTCCCCCCATTCTGTGCTTATACAATGTCCATGTCACTCCATTCTCTGCCTAGGCAATGTCCATGTCCCCAATCCTTGACTACACAATGTACATGTCCCTACATTCTCTGCCCACACAATGTCCCTGTCGCTCCATTCTCTGCCTGTATATTGTACCTGTCGCTCCATTCTCAGCCTACACAATGTCCTAGTCCCTCCATTCTCTGCCCACATAATCTCCATGTCCCTCCATTCTCTGCCCACACAATCTCCATGTCCCTCCATTCCTTGCCTACACAATGTCCCTGTCCCTCCATTCTCTGCCTATACAATGTCAATGTCCCTCCATTCTCTGCGTTCACAATGTCCATGTCCCCCCATTCTGTGCTTACACAATGTCCACGTCCCTCCATTCTGTGCTTACTCAATGTCCATGTCCCTCCATTCTCTGTCTACACAATGTCCATATCCCTCCTTTCTCTGCCTACTCAATGTCCATGTCCGCCATTCCCTGCCTACACAATGTCCTTGTAACTCCATTCTCTGCTTACACAATGTCCATGTCCCTCCATTCTCTCCCCACACAATGTCCATTTTCCCCCATTCTCTGACAACACAATGTCCCTGTCCCTCCATTCTCTGCTTACACAATGTCCCTGTGCCTCCATTATCTGCCCACACAATGTCCATGTCCCACCATTCTCTGCCTACACAAGTCCCTGTCCCTCCATTCTCCCCCTACACACTGCCCCTGCCCCTCCATTCTCTGCCTCCACAATGTCCCTGTCACTCCATTCTCTGCCTACACATTGTCCCTGTCCCTCATTTCTCTGCCAACACATTGTCCATGTCCCTCCATTCTCTTCATACACAATGTCCATGTCCCCCATTCTGTGCTTACACAATGTCCATGTCCCACCTTTCTGTGCTTACTCAATGTCCATGTCCCTGCATTCTCTGCCTACACAATGTCCATGTCCCTCCATTCTATGCTTACACAATGTCCATGTCCCCCATTCTGTGCTTACTCAATGTCCATGTCCCTCCATTCTCTGCCTACACAATGTCCATGTCGCCCATTCCATGCCTACACAATGTCCAAATCCCTCCTTTCTCTGCCTACACAATGTCCATTTCCCCCATTCCCTGCCTACACAATGTCCTTTTCCCTCCATTCTCTCCCCACACAATGTCCATGTCCCCCATTCTCTGCTTAGGCAATATCCCTGTGCCTCCGTTATCTGCCCACACAATGTCCATGTCCCCCATTCTCTGTCTATGCATTGACCCTGTCTCTCCATTCTTTCCTTACACAACATCCCTGTCCCTCCATTCTATGCTTACACGATGTCCCTGTCCCTCCATTCTCTGCCTTCACACTGTCCAAGTCCCTGCATTCTCTGCCATCACAATGTCCATTTCCCGCATTCCCTGCCTACACAATGTCCCTGTCCGTCTATTCTCTGCCTACACATTGTCCCTGTCCCTCATTTCTCTGCCAACACATTGTCCATGTCCCTCCAATCTCTTCATACACAATATCCATGTCCCCCCCATTCTGTGTTTACACAATATCCATGTCCCTCCTTTCTCTGCCTACACAATGTCCATGTCCCCCATTCCCTGCATACACAATGTCCATGTCCCCCCATTCTGTGCTTACTCAATGTCCATGTCCCTCCATTCTCTCCCTGCACAATATCCATGTCCCTCCTTTCTCTGCCTACACAATGTCCATGTCCCTCCAATCTCTTCATACACAATATCCATGTCCCCCCATTCTGTGCTTACTCAATGTCCATGTCCCTGCATTCTCTGCCTACACAATGTCCATGTCGCCCATTCCATGCCTACACAATGTCCATGTCCCTCCTTTCTCTGCCTACACAATGTCGATTTCCCCCATTCCCTGCCTACACAATGTCCTTGTAACTCCATTCTCTGCTTACACAATGTCCATGTCCCCCATTCCCTGCCTACACAATGTCCTTGTAACTCCATTCTCTGCTTACACAATGTCCCTGTCCCTCCATTCTCTGCTTAGGCAATGTCCCTGTGCCTCCGTTATCTGCCCACACAATGTCCATGTCCCCCAATTCTCTGCTTACAATATGTCCCTGTCCCTCCATTCTCTGCCTGCAGAATGTCTCTGCCCCTCCATTCTCTGCCTACACAATGTCCCTGTCCCTCCATTCTCTGCCTACACATTGTCCCTGTCCCTCATTTCTCTGCCAACACATTGTCCATGTCCCTCCAATCTCTTCATACACAATGTCCATGTCCCCCCATTCTGTGCTTATACAATGTCCATGTCACTCCATTCTCTGCCTAGGCAATGTCCATGTCCCCAATCCTTGACTACACAATGTACATGTCCCTACATTCTCTGCCCACACAATGTCCCTGTCGCTCCATTCTTTGCCTGTACATTGTACCTGTCGCTCCATTCTCAGCCTACACAATGTCCCTGTCCCTCCTTTCACTGCCTACACATTGTCCCTGTCCCTCATTTCTTCGCCAACACATTGTCCATGTCCCTACATTCTCATCATACACAATGTCCTAGTCCCTCCATTCTCTGCCCACACAATCTCCATGTCCCTCCATTCTCTGCCCACACAATCTCCATGTCCCTCCATTCCTTGCCTACACAATGTCCCTGTCCCTCCATTCTCTGCCTACACAATGTCCATGTCCCTCCATTCTCTTCCTACACAATGTCCATTTACCCCATTCTCTGCGTGCACAATGTCCATGTCCCCCCATTCTGTGCTTACACAATGTCCATGTCCCTCCTTTGTCTGCCTGCACAATGTCCATGTCCCCCATTCTCTGCGTACACTATGTCCATTTCTCCCCTTTAACTGCTTACACTATGATAATGTCCGCCCATTCTCTGCTTACAATATGTCCCTGTCCCTCCATTCTCTGCCTACACAATGTCCATGTCACTCCATTCTCTGCTTACACAATGTTCATGTCCCTCCATTTTCTGCTTACACAATGTCCATGTCCCTCCAATCACTGCCCACACAATGTCCATGTCCCTCCATTCTCTGCCTACACTATGTCCATTTCCCCCCATTCTCGGAGTACACAATGTCCATTTCTCCCATTCAACTGCTGACACTATGATAATGTCGCCCCATTCTGTGCTTACACAATTTCCATGTCCCTCCTTTGTCTGCCTGCACAATGTCAATGTCCCCCATTCTCTGCGTACACAATGTCCATTTCTCCCCTTTAACTGCTTACACTATGATAATCTCCCCCCATTCTCTGCTTACAATATGTCCCTGTCCCTCCATTCTCTGCCTACAGAATGTCTCTGCCCCTCCATTCTCTGCCTACACAATGTCCCTGTCCCTCCTTTCTCTGCCTACACATTGTCCCTGTCCCTCATTTCTCCGCCAACACATTGTCCATGTCCCTACATTCACATCGTACACAATGTCCTAGTCCCTCCATTCTCTACCCACACAATCTCCGTCCCTCCATTTTCTGCCCACACAATCTCCATGTCCCTCCATTCCTTGCCTAAACAATGTCCCTGTCCCTGCATTCTCTGCCTACACAATGTCCATGTCCCCCCATTCTGTGCTTACACAATGTCCATGTCCCTCCTTTGTCTGCCTGCAGCATGTCAATGTCCCCCATTCTCTGCGTACACAATGTCCATTTCTCCCCTTTAACTGCTTACACTATGATAATCTCCCCCCATTCTCTGCTTACAATATGTCCCTGTCCCTCCATTCTCTGCCTACAGAATGTCTCTGCCCCTCCATTCTCTGCCTACACAATGTTCCTGTCCCTCTTTTCTCTGCCAACACATTGTCCATGTCCCTCCAATCACTTCATACACAATGTCCATGTCCCCCAATTCTGTGCTTACACAATGTCCATGTCCCTCCTTTGTCTTCCTGCAGCATGTCAATGTCCCCCATTCCCTGCCTACACAATGTCCATGTCCCTGCATTCTCTGCCTACGCAATGTCCATATCCCTCCATTATCTGCCTACACAATGTCCCTGTCCCTCCATTCTCTGCCTACACATTGTCCCTGTCCCTCATTTCTCTGCCAACACATTGACCATG
Organism: Hemitrygon akajei; assembly: GCF_048418815.1. Classification (NCBI taxonomy): domain Eukaryota; kingdom Metazoa; phylum Chordata; class Chondrichthyes; order Myliobatiformes; family Dasyatidae; genus Hemitrygon; species Hemitrygon akajei. Next base: position 157,607,605 of record NC_133125.1, read on the forward strand.
TCCCTCCAATCTCTTAATACACAATGTCCATGTCCCCCATTCTGTGCTTACACAATGCCCACGTCCCTCCTTTCTTTGCCTACACAATGTCCATGTCCCCATTCCCTGCCTACACAATGTCCATGTCCCCCCATTCTGTTCTTACTCAATGTCCATGTCCCCCCATTCTGTGCTTACTGAATGTCCATGTTCCTCCATTCTCTGTCTACACAATGTCCATGTCCCTCCTTTCTCTGCCTACTCAATGTCCATGTCCCCCATTCCCTGCCTACACAATGTCCTTGAACTCGATTTTCTGCTTACACAATGTCCATGTCCCTCCATTTTCTGCTTACACCATGTCCATGTCCCTCCATTCTCTCCCCACACAATGTCCATTTCCCCCCATTCTCTGACAACACAATGTCCCTGTCCCTCCATTCTCTGCTTACACAATGTCCCTGTGCCTCCATTATCTGCCCACACAATGTCCATGTCCCACCATTCTCTGCCTACACAAGTCCCTGTCCCTCCATTCTCCCCCTACACACTGCCCCTGCTCCTCCATTCTCTGCCTCCACAATATCCCTGTCACTCCATTCTCTGCCTACACATTGTCCCTGTCCCTCATTTTTCTGCCAACACATTGTCCATGTCCCTCCAATCTCTTCATACACAATGTCCATGTCCCCCATTCTGTGCTTACACAATGTCCATGTCCCACCTTTCTCTGCCTACACAATGTCCATGTCCCCCCTTTCTGTGCTTACTCAATGTCCATGTCCCTGCATTCTCTGCCTACACAATGTCCATGTCCCTCCATTCTATGATTACACAATGTCCATGTCCCCCATTCTGTGATTACTCAATGTCCATGTCCCTCCATTCTCTGCCTACACAATGTCCAAGTCCCTGCTTTCTCAGCCTTAAAAATGTCCATTTTCCGCAATCCCTGCCTACACAATGTCCATCTCCCCCCATTCTTTCCTTCTCAATGTCCATGTCCCTCCATTTTCTGCTTACACAATGTCCATGTCCCTCCATTCCCTGCCCACACAATCTCCATGTGTCTCCATTCCTTGGCTACACAATGTCCCTGTCCCTCCACTCTCTGCCTACACAATGTCCATGTCCCTCCATTCTCTACCTATACAATGTCCATTTCCACCCATTCTCTGCGTACACAATGCCCATATCCCCCCATGCTGTGCTTACACAATGTCCATGTCCCTCCATTGTCTGCCTGCACAATGTCCATGTCCCCCATTCTCTGCGTACACAATGTCCATTTCTCCCCTTTAACTGCTTACACTATGATAATGTCCTCCCATTCTCTGCTTACAATATGTCCCTGTCCCTCCATTCTCTGCCTGCAGAATGTCTCTGCCCCTCCATTCTCTGCCTACACATTGTCCCTGTCCCTCATTTCTCTGCCAACACATTGTCCATGACCCTCCAATCTCTTCATACACAATGTCCATGTCCCCCCATTCTGTGCTTATACAATGTCCATGTCACTCCATTCTCTGCCTAGGCAATGTCCATGTCCCCAATCCTTGACTACACAATGTACATGACCCTACATTCTCTGCCCACACAATGTCCCTGTCGCTCCATTCTCTGCCTGTATATTGTACCTGTCGCTCCATTCTCAGCCTACACAATGTCCTAGTCCCTCCATTCTCTGCCCACATAATCTCCATGTCCCTCCATTCTCTGCCCACACAATCTCCATGTCCCTCCTTTCCTTGCCTACACAATGTCCCTGTCCCTCCATTCTCTGCCTATACAATGTCAATGTCCCTCCATTCTCTGCGTTCACAATGTCCATGTCCCCCCATTCTGTGCTTACACAATGTCCACGTCCCTCCATTCTGTGCTTACTCAATGTCGATGTCCCTCCATTCTCTGTCTACACAATGTCCATATCCCTCCTTTCTCTGCCTACTCAATGTCCATGTCCGCCATTCCCTGCCTACACAATGTCCTTGTAACTCCATTCTCTGCTTACACAATGTCCATGTCCCTCCATTCTCTCCCCACACAATGTCCATTTTCCCCCATTCTCTGACAACACAATGTCCCTGTCCCTCCATTCTCTGCTTACACAATGTCCCTGTGCCTCCATTATCTGCCCACACAATGTCCATGTCCCACCATTCTCTGCCTACACAAGTCCCTGTCCCTCCATTCTCCCCCTACACACTGCCCCTGCCCCTCCATTCTCTGCCTCCACAATGTCCCTGTCACTCCATTCTCTGCCTACACATTGTCCCTGTCCCTCATTTCTCTGCCAACACATTGTCCATGTCCCTCCATTCTCTTCATACACAATGTCCATGTCCCCCATTCTGTGCTTACACAATGTCCATGTCCCACCTTTCTGTGCTTACTCAATGTCCATGTCCCTGCATTCTCTGCCTACACAATGTCCATGTCCCTCCATTCTATGCTTACACAATGTCCATGTCCCCCATTCTGTGCTTACTCAATGTCCATGTCCCTCCATTCTCTGCCTACACAATGTCCATGTCGCCCATTCCATGCCTACACAATGTCCAAATCCCTCCTTTCTCTGCCTACACAATGTCCATTTCCCCCATTCCCTGCCTACACAATGTCCTTGTAACTCCATTCTCTTCTTACACAATGTCCATGTCCCTCCATTTTCTGCTTACACCATGTCCTTTTCCCTCCATTCTCTCCCCACACAATGTCCATGTCCCCCATTCTCTGCTTAGGCAATATCCCTGTGCCTCCGTTATCTGCCCACACAATGTCCATGTCCCCCATTCTCTGTCTATGCATTGACCCTGTCTCTCCATTCTTTCCTTACACAACATCCCTGTCCCTCCATTCTATGCTTACACGATGTCCCTGTCCCTCCATTCTCTGCCTTCACACTGTCCAAGTCCCTGCATTCTCTGCCATCACAATGTCCATTTCCCGCATTCCCTGCCTACACAATGTCCCTGTCCGTCTATTCTCTGCCTACACATTGTCCCTGTCCCTCATTTCTCTGCCAACACATTGTCCATGTCCCTCCAATCTCTTCATACACAATATCCATGTCCCCCCCATTCTGTGTTTACACAATATCCATGTCCCTCCTTTCTCTGCCTACACAATGTCCATGTCCCCCATTCCCTGCATACACAATGTCCATGTCCCCCCATTCTGTGCTTACTCAATGTCCATGTCCCTCCATTCTCTCCCTGCACAATATCCATGTCCCTCCTTTCTCTGCCTACACAATGTCCATGTCCCCCATTCTCTGCTTACACAATGTCCATGTCCCTCCATTTTCTGCTTACACCATGTCCCTCCAATCTCTTCATACACAATATCCATGTCCCCCCATTCTGTGCTTACTCAATGTCCATGTCCCTGCATTCTCTGCCTACACAATGTCCATGTCGCCCATTCCATGCCTACACAATGTCCATGTCCCTCCTTTCTCTGCCTACACAATGTCGATTTCCCCCATTCCCTGCCTACACAATGTCCTTGTAACTCCATTCTCTGCTTACACAATGTCCATGTCCCCCATTCCCTGCCTACACAATGTCCTTGTAACTCCATTCTCTGCTTACACAATGTCCCTGTCCCTCCATTCTCTGCTTAGGCAATGTCCCTGTGCCTCCGTTATCTGCCCACACAATGTCCATGTCCCCCAATTCTCTGCTTACAATATGTCCCTGTCCCTCCATTCTCTGCCTGCAGAATGTCTCTGCCCCTCCATTCTCTGCCTACACAATGTCCCTGTCCCTCCATTCTCTGCCTACACATTGTCCCTGTCCCTCATTTCTCTGCCAACACATTGTCCATGTCCCTCCAATCTCTTCATACACAATGTCCATGTCCCCCCATTCTGTGCTTATACAATGTCCATGTCACTCCATTCTCTGCCTAGGCAATGTCCATGTCCCCAATCCTTGACTACACAATGTACATGTCCCTACATTCTCTGCCCACACAATGTCCCTGTCGCTCCATTCTTTGCCTGTACATTGTACCTGTCGCTCCATTCTCAGCCTACACAATGTCCCTGTCCCTCCTTTCTCTGCCTACACATTGTCCCTGTCCCTCATTTCTTCGCCAACACATTGTCCATGTCCCTACATTCTCATCATACACAATGTCCTAGTCCCTCCATTCTCTGCCCACACAATCTCCATGTCCCTCCATTCTCTGCCCACACAATCTCCATGTCCCTCCATTCCTTGCCTACACAATGTCCCTGTCCCTCCATTCTCTGCCTACACAATGTCCATGTCCCTCCATTCTCTTCCTACACAATGTCCATTTACCCCATTCTCTGCGTGCACAATGTCCATGTCCCCCCATTCTGTGCTTACACAATGTCCATGTCCCTCCTTTGTCTGCCTGCACAATGTCCATGTCCCCCATTCTCTGCGTACACTATGTCCATTTCTCCCCTTTAACTGCTTACACTATGATAATGTCCGCCCATTCTCTGCTTACAATATGTCCCTGTCCCTCCATTCTCTGCCTACAGAATGTCTCTGCCCCTCCATTCTCTGCCTACACAATGTCCCTGTCCCTCTTTTCTCTGCCAACACATTGTCCATGTCCCTCCAATCTCTTCATACACAATGTCCATGTCCCCCCATTCTGTGCTTACACAATGTCCATGTCCCTCCTTTGTCTGCCTGCACAATGTCCATGTCCCCCATTCCCTGCCTACACAATGTCCATGTCCCTGCATTCTCTGCCTACGCAATGTCCATGTCCCTCCATTATCTGCCTACACAATGTCCCTGTCCCTCCATTCTCTGCCTACACATTGTCCCTGTCCCTCCATTCTCTGCCTATACAATGTCAATGTCCCTCCATTCTCTGCGTTCACAATGTCCATGTCCCCCCATTCTGTGCTTACACAATGTCCACGTCCCTCCATTCTGTGCTTACTCAATGTCCATGTCCCTCCATTCTCTGTCTACACAATGTCCATATCCCTCCTTTCTCTGCCTACTCAATGTCCATGTCCGCCATTCCCTGCCTACACAATGTCCTTGTAACTCCATTCTCTGCTTACACAATGTCCATGTCCCTCCATTCTCTCCCCACACAATGTCCATTTTCCCCCATTCTCTGACAACACAATGTCCCTGTCCCTCCATTCTCTGCTTACACAATGTCCCTGTGCCTCCATTATCTGCCCACACAATGTCCATGTCCCACCATTCTCTGCCTACACAAGTCCCTGTCCCTCCATTCTCCCCCTACACACTGCCCCTGCCCCTCCATTCTCTGCCTCCACAATGTCCCTGTCACTCCATTCTCTGCCTACACATTGTCCCTGTCCCTCATTTCTCTGCCAACACATTGTCCATGTCCCTCCATTCTCTTCATACACAATGTCCATGTCCCCCATTCTGTGCTTACACAATGTCCATGTCCCACCTTTCTGTGCTTACTCAATGTCCATGTCCCTGCATTCTCTGCCTACACAATGTCAATGTCCCTCCATTCTATGCTTACACAATGTCCATGTCCCCCATTCTGTGCTTACTCAATGTCCATGTCCCTCCATTCTCTGCCTACACAATGTCCATGTCGCCCATTCCATGCCTACACAATGTCCAAATCCCTCCTTTCTCTGCCTACACAATGTCCATTTCCCCCATTCCCTGCCTACACAATGTCCTTGTAACTCCATTCTCTTCTTACACAATGTCCATGTCCCTCCATTTTCTGCTTACACCATGTCCTTTTCCCTCCATTCTCTCCCCACACAATGTCCATGTCCCCCATTCTCTGCTTAGGCAATATCCCTGTGCCTCCGTTATCTGCCCACACAATGTCCATGTCCCCCATTCTCTGTCTATGCATTGACCCTGTCTCTCCATTCTTTCCTTACACAACATCCCTGTCCCTCCATTCTATGCTTACACGATGTCCCTGTCCCTCCATTCTCTGCCTTCACACTGTCCAAGTCCCTGCATTCTCTGCCATCACAATGTCCATTTCCCGCATTCCCTGCCTACACAATGTCCCTGTCCGTCTATTCTCTGCCTACACATTGTCCCTGTCCCTCATTTCTCTGCCAACACATTGTCCATGTCCCTCCAATCTCTTCATACACAATATCCATGTCCCCCCCATTCTGTGTTTACACAATATCCATGTCCCTCCTTTCTCTGCCTACACAATGTCCATGTCCCCCATTCCCTGCATACACAATGTCCATGTCCCCCCATTCTGTGTTTACACAATATCCATGTCCCTCCTTTCTCTGCCTACACAATGTCCATGTCCCCCATTCTCTGCTTACACAATGTCCATGTCCCTCCATTTTCTGCTTACACCATGTCCCTCCAATCTCTTCATACACAATATCCATGTCCCCCCATTCTGTGCTTACTCAATGTCCACGTCCCTGCATTCTCTGCCTACACAATGTCCATGTCGCCCATTCCATGCCTACACAATGTCCATGTCCCTCCTTTCTCTGCCTACACAATGTCGATTTCCCCCATTCCCTGCCTACACAATGTCCTTGTAACTCCATTCTCTGCTTACACAATGTCCATGTCCCCCATTCCCTGCCTACACAATGTCCTTGTAACTCCATTCTCTGCTTACACAATGTCCCTGTCCCTCCATTCTCTGCTTAGGCAATGTCCCTGTGCCTCCGTTATCTGCCCACACAATGTCCATGTCCCCCAATTCTCTGCTTACAATATGTCCCTGTCCCTCCATTCTCTGCCTGCAGAATGTCTCTGCCCCTCCATTCTCTGCCTACACAATGTCCCTGTCCCTCCATTCTCTGCCTACACATTGTCCCTGTCCCTCATTTCTCTGCCAACACATTGTCCATGTCCCTCCAATCTCTTCATACACAATGTCCATGTCCCCCCATTCTGTGCTTATACAATGTCCATGTCACTCCATTCTCTGCCTAGGCAATGTCCATGTCCCCAATCCTTGACTACACAATGTACATGTCCCTACATTCTCTGCCCACACAATGTCCCTGTCGCTCCATTCTTTGCCTGTACATTGTACCTGTCGCTCCATTCTCAGCCTACACAATGTCCCTGTCCCTCCTTTCTCTGCCTACACATTGTCCCTGTCCCTCATTTCTTCGCCAACACATTGTCCATGTCCCTACATTCTCATCATACACAATGTCCTAGTCCCTCCATTCTCTGCCCACACAATCTCCATGTCCCTCCATTCTCTGCCCACACAATCTCCATGTCCCTCCATTCCTTGCCTACACAATGTCCCTGTCCCTCCATTCTCTGCCTACACAATGTCCATGTCCCTCCATTCTCTTCCTACACAATGTCCATTTACCCCATTCTCTGCGTGCACAATGTCCATGTCCCCCCATTCTGTGCTTACACAATGTCCATGTCCCTCCTTTGTCTGCCTGCACAATGTCCATGTCCCCCATTCTCTGCGTACACTATGTCCATTTCTCCCCTTTAACTGCTTACACTATGATAATGTCCGCCCATTCTCTGCTTACAATATGTCCCTGTCCCTCCATTCTCTGCCTACACAATGTCCATGTCACTCCATTCTCTGCTTACACAATGTTCATGTCCCTCCATTTTCTGCTTACACAAAGTCCATGTCCCTCCAATCACTGCCCACACAATGTCCATGTCCCTCCATTCTCTGCCTACACTATGTCCATTTCCCCCCATTCTCGGAGTACACAATGTCCATTTCTCCCAATCAACTGCTGACACTATGATAATGTCGCCCCATTCTGTGCTTACACAATTTCCATGTCCCTCCTTTGTCTGCCTGCACAATGTCAATGTCCCCCATTCTCTGCGTACACAATGTCCATTTCTCCCCTTTAACTGCTTACACTATGATAATCTCCCCCCATTCTCTGCTTACAATATGTCCCTGTCCCTCCATTCTCTGCCTACAGAATGTCTCTGCCCCTCCATTCTCTGCCTACACAATGTCCCTGTCCCTCCTTTCTCTGCCTACACATTGTCCCTGTCCCTCATTTCTCCGCCAACACATTGTCCATGTCCCTACATTCACATCGTACACAATGTCCTAGTCCCTCCATTCTCTACCCACACAATCTCCGTCCCTCCATTTTCTGCCCACACAATCTCCATGTCCCTCCATTCCTTGCCTAAACAATGTCCCTGTCCCTGCATTCTCTGCCTACACAATGTCCATGTCCCCCCATTCTGTGCTTACACAATGTCCATGTCCCTCCTTTGTCTGCCTGCAGCATGTCAATGTCCCCCATTCTCTGCGTACACAATGTCCATTTCTCCCCTTTAACTGCTTACACTATGATAATCTCCCCCCATTCTCTGCTTACAATATGTCCCTGTCCCTCCATTCTCTGCCTACAGAATGTCTCTGCCCCTCCATTCTCTGCCTACACAATGTTCCTGTCCCTCTTTTCTCTGCCAACACATTGTCCATGTCCCTCCAATCACTTCATACACAATGTCCATGTCCCCCAATTCTGTGCTTACACAATGTCCATGTCCCTCCTTTGTCTTCCTGCAGCATGTCAATGTCCCCCATTCCCTGCCTACACAATGTCCATGTCCCTGCATTCTCTGCCTACGCAATGTCCATATCCCTCCATTATCTGCCTACACAATGTCCCTGTCCCTCCATTCTCTGCCTACACATTGTCCCTGTCCCTCATTTCTCTGCCAACACATTGACCATGTCCCTCCAATCTCTTAATACACAATGTCCATGTCCCCCATTCTGTGCTTACACAATGCCCACGTCCCTCCTTTCTTTGCCTACACAATGTCCATGTCCCCATTCCCTGCCTACACAATGTCCATGTCCCCCCATTCTGTTCTTACTCAATGTCCATGTCCCCCCATTCTGTGCTTACTGAATGTCCATGTTCCTCCATTCTCTGTCTACACAATGTCCATGTCCCTCCTTTCTCTGCCTACTCAATGTCCATGTCCCCCATTCCCTGCCTACACAATGTCCTTGAACTCGATTTTCTGCTTACACAATGTCCATGTCCCTCCATTTTCTGCTTACACCATGTCCATGTCCCTCCATTCTCTCCCCACACAATGTCCATTTCCCCCCATTCTCTGACAACACAATGTCCCTGTCCCTCCATTCTCTGCTTACACAATGTCCCTGTGCCTCCATTATCTGCCCACACAATGTCCATGTCCCACCATTCTCTGCCTACACAAGTCCCTGTCCCTCCATTCTCCCCCTACACACTGCCCCTGCTCCTCCATTCTCTGCCTCCACAATATCCCTGTCACTCCATTCTCTGCCTACACATTGTCCCTGTCCCTCATTTTTCTGCCAACACATTGTCCATGTCCCTCCAATCTCTTCATACACAATGTCCATGTCCCCCATTCTGTGCTTACACAATGTCCATGTCCCACCTTTCTCTGCCTACACAATGTCCATGTCCCCCCTTTCTGTGCTTACTCAATGTCCATGTCCCTGCATTCTCTGCCTACACAATGTCCATGTCCCTCCATTCTATGATTACACAATGTCCATGTCCTCCATTCTGTGATTACTCAATGTCCATGTCCCTCCATTCTCTGCCTACACAATGTCCAAGTCCCTGCTTTCTCAGCCTTAAAAATGTCCATTTTCCGCAATCCCTGCCTACACAATGTCCATCTCCCCCCATTCTTTCCTTCTCAATGTCCATGTCCCTCCATTTTCTGCTTACACAATGTCCATGTCCCTCCATTCCCTGCCCACACAATCTCCATGTGTCTCCATTCCTTGGCTACACAATGTCCCTGTCCCTCCACTCTCTGCCTACACAATGTCCATGTCCCTCCATTCTCTACCTATACAATGTCCATTTCCACCCATTCTCTGCGTACACAATGCCCATATCCCCCCATGCTGTGCTTACACAATGTCCATGTCCCTCCATTGTCTGCCTGCACAATGTCCATGTCCCCCATTCTCTGCGTACACAATGTCCATTTCTCCCCTTTAACTGCTTACACTATGATAATGTCCTCCCATTCTCTGCTTACAATATGTCCCTGTCCCTCCATTCTCTGCCTGCAGAATGTCTCTGCCCCTCCATTCTCTGCCTACACATTGTCCCTGTCCCTCATTTCTCTGCCAACACATTGTCCATGACCCTCCAATCTCTTCATACACAATGTCCATGTCCCCCCATTCTGTGCTTATACAATGTCCATGTCACTCCATTCTCTGCCTAGGCAATGTCCATGTCCCCAATCCTTGACTACACAATGTACATGTCCCTACATTCTCTGCCCACACAATGTCCCTGTCGCTCCATTCTCTGCCTGTATATTGTACCTGTCGCTCCATTCTCAGCCTACACAATGTCCTAGTCCCTCCATTCTCTGCCCACATAATCTCCATGTCCCTCCATTCTCTGCCCACACAATCTCCATGTCCCTCCATTCCTTGCCTACACAATGTCCCTGTCCCTCCATTCTCTGCCTATACAATGTCAATGTCCCTCCATTCTCTGCGTTCACAATGTCCATGTCCCCCCATTCTGTGCTTACACAATGTCCACGTCCCTCCATTCTGTGCTTACTCAATGTCCATGTCCCTCCATTCTCTGTCTACACAATGTCCATATCCCTCCTTTCTCTGCCTACTCAATGTCCATGTCCGCCATTCCCTGCCTACACAATGTCCTTGTAACTCCATTCTCTGCTTACACAATGTCCATGTCCCTCCATTCTCTCCCCACACAATGTCCATTTTCCCCCATTCTCTGACAACACAATGTCCCTGTCCCTCCATTCTCTGCTTACACAATGTCCCTGTGCCTCCATTATCTGCCCACACAATGTCCATGTCCCACCATTCTCTGCCTACACAAGTCCCTGTCCCTCCATTCTCCCCCTAAACACTGCCCCTGCCCCTCCATTCTCTGCCTCCACAATGTCCCTGTCACTCCATTCTCTGCCTACACATTGTCCCTGTCCCTCATTTCTCTGCCAACACATTGTCCATGTCCCTCCATTCTCTTCATACACAATGTCCATGTCCCCCATTCTGTGCTTACACAATGTCCATGTCCCACCTTTCTGTGCTTACTCAATGTCCATGTCCCTGCATTCTCTGCCTACACAATGTCCATGTCCCTCCATTCTATGCTTACACAATGTCCATGTCCCCCATTCTGTGCTTACTCAATGTCCATGTCCCTCCATTCTCTGCCTACACAATGTCCATGTCGCCCATTCCATGCCTACACAATGTCCAAATCCCTCCTTTCTCTGCCTACACAATGTCCATTTCCCCCATTCCCTGCCTACACAATGTCCTTGTAACTCCATTCTCTTCTTACACAATGTCCATGTCCCTCCATTTTCTGCTTACACCATGTCCTTTTCCCTCCATTCTCTCCCCACACAATGTCCATGTCCCCCATTCTCTGCTTAGGCAATATCCCTGTGCCTCCGTTATCTGCCCACACAATGTCCATGTCCCCCATTCTCTGTCTATGCATTGACCCTGTCTCTCCATTCTTTCCTTACACAACATCCCTGTCCCTCCATTCTATGCTTACACGATGTCCCTGTCCCTCCATTCTCTGCCTTCACACTGTCCAAGTCCCTGCATTCTCTGCCATCACAATGTCCATTTCCCGCATTCCCTGCCTACACAATGTCCCTGTCCGTCTATTCTCTGCCTACACATTGTCCCTGTCCCTCATTTCTCTGCCAACACATTGTCCATGTCCCTCCAATCTCTTCATACACAATATCCATGTCCCCCCCATTCTGTGTTTACACAATATCCATGTCCCTCCTTTCTCTGCCTACACAATGTCCATGTCCCCCATTCCCTGCATACACAATGTCCATGTCCCCCCATTCTGTGCTTACTCAATGTCCATGTCCCTCCATTCTCTCCCTGCACAATATCCATGTCCCTCCTTTCTCTGCCTACACAATGTCCATGTCCCCCATTCTCTGCTTACACAATGTCCATGTCCCTCCATTTTCTGCTTACACCATGTCCCTCCAATCTCTTCATACACAATATCCATGTCCCCCCATTCTGTGCTTACTCAATGTCCATGTCCCTGCATTCTCTGCCTACACAATGTCCATGTCGCCCATTCCATGCCTACACAATGTCCATGTCCCTCCTTTCTCTGCCTACACAATGTCGATTTCCCCCATTCCCTGCCTACACAATGTCCTTGTAACTCCATTCTCTGCTTACACAATGTCCATGTCCCCCATTCCCTGCCTACACAATGTCCTTGTAACTCCATTCTCTGCTTACACAATGTCCCTGTCCCTCCATTCTCTGCTTAGGCAATGTCCCTGTGCCTCCGTTATCTGCCCACACAATGTCCATGTCCCCCAATTCTCTGCTTACAATATGTCCCTGTCCCTCCATTCTCTGCCTGCAGAATGTCTCTGCCCCTCCATTCTCTGCCTACACAATGTCCCTGTCCCTCCATTCTCTGCCTACACATTGTCCCTGTCCCTCATTTCTCTGCCAACACATTGTCCATGTCCCTCCAATCTCTTCATACACAATGTCCATGTCCCCCCATTCTGTGCTTATACAATGTCCATGTCACTCCATTCTCTGCCTAGGCAATGTCCATGTCCCCAATCCTTGACTACACAATGTACATGTCCCTACATTCTCTGCCCACACAATGTCCCTGTCGCTCCATTCTTTGCCTGTACATTGTACCTGTCGCTCCATTCTCAGCCTACACAATGTCCCTGTCCCTCCTTTCTCTGCCTACACATTGTCCCTGTCCCTCATTTCTTCGCCAACACATTGTCCATGTCCCTACATTCTCATCATACACAATGTCCTAGTCCCTCCATTCTCTGCCCACACAATCTCCATGTCCCTCCATTCTCTGCCCACACAATCTCCATGTCCCTCCATTCCTTGCCTACACAATGTCCCTGTCCCTCCATTCTCTGCCTACACAATGTCCATGTCCCTCCATTCTCTTCCTACACAATGTCCATTTACCCCATTCTCTGCGTGCACAATGTCCATGTCCCCCCATTCTGTGCTTACACAATGTCCATGTCCCTCCTTTGTCTGCCTGCACAATGTCCATGTCCCCCATTCTCTGCGTACACTATGTCCATTTCTCCCCTTTAACTGCTTACACTATGATAATGTCCGCCCATTCTCTGCTTACAATATGTCCCTGTCCCTCCATTCTCTGCCTACAGAATGTCTCTGCCCCTCCATTCTCTGCCTACACAATGTCCCTGTCCCTCTTTTCTCTGCCAACACATTGTCCATGTCCCTCCAATCTCTTCATACACAATGTCCATGTCCCCCCATTCTGTGCTTACACAATGTCCATGTCCCTCCTTTGTCTGCCTGCACAATGTCCATGTCCCCCATTCCCTGCCTACACAATGTCCATGTCCCTGCATTCTCTGCCTACGCAATGTCCATGTCCCTCCATTATCTGCCTACACAATGTCCCTGTCCCTCCATTCTCTGCCTACACATTGTCCCTGTCCCTCATTTCTCTGCCAACACATTGACCATGTCCCTCCAATCTCTTCATACACAATGTCCATGTCCCCCATTCTGTGCTTACACAATGTCCACGTCCCTCCTTTCTCTGCCTACACAATGTCCATGTCGCCCATTCCCTGCCTACACAATGTCCATGTCCCCCCATTCTGTTCTTACTCAATGTACATGTCCCTCCATTCTGTGCTTACTCAATGTCCATGTCCCTCCATTCTCTGTCTACACAATGTCCATGTCCCTCCTTTCTCTGCTTACACAATGTCCATGTCCCTCCATTTTCTGCTTACACCATGTCCATGTCCCTCCATTCTCTCCCCACACAATGTCCATTTTCCCCCATTCTCTGACAACACAATGTCCCTGTCCCTCCATTCTCTGCTTACACAATGTCCCTGTGCCTCCATTATCTGCCCACACAATGTCCATGTCCCACCATTCTCTGCCTACACAAGTCCCTGTCCCTCCATTCTCCCCCTACACACTGCCCCTGCTCCTCCATTCTCTGCCTCCACAATATCCCTGTCACTCCATTCTCTGCCTACACATTGTCCCTGTCCCTCATTTCTCTGCCAACACATTGTCCATGTCCCTCCAATCTCTTCATACACAATGTCCATGTCCCCATTCTGTGCTTACACAATGTCCACGTCCCTCCTTTCTCTGCCTACACAATGTCCATGTCCCCCCTTTCTGTGCTTACTCAATGTCCATGTCCCTGCATTCTCTGCCTACACAATGTCCATGTCCCTGCATTCTCTGCCTACACAATGTCCATGTCCCTCCATTTTATGCTTACACAATGTCCATGTCCCGAATTCTGTGCTTACTCAATGTCCATGTCCCTCCATTCTCTGCCTACACAATGTCCATGTCGCCCATTCCATGCCTGCACAATGTCCATGTCCCGCCTTTCTCTGCCTACACAATGTCCATTTCCCCCATTCCCTGCCTACACAATGTCCTTGTAACTCCATTCTCTGCTTACACAATGTCCATGTCCCTCAATTTTCTGCTTACACCATGTCCTTTTCCCTCCATTCTCTCCCTACACAATGTCCATGTCCCCCATTCTCTGACAACACAATGTCCCTGTCCCTCCATTCTCTGCTTAGGCAATGTCCCTGTCCCTCATTTCTCTGCCAACACATTGTCCATGTCCCTCCAATCTCTTCATACACAATATCCATGTCCCCCCCATTCTGTGTTTACACAATATCCATGTCCCCCCATTCTGTGCTTACTCAATGTCCATGTCCATCCATTCTCTCCCTGCACAATATCCATGTCCCTCCTTTCTCTGCCTACACAATGTCCATGTCCCCCATTCTCTGCTTACACAATGTCCATGTCCCTCCATTTTCTGCTTACACCATGTCCATGTCCCTCCAATCTCTTCATACACAATGTCCATGTCCCCCCATTCTGTGTTTACTCAATGTCCATGTCCCTGCATTCTCTGCCTACACAATGTCCATGTCCCTCCATTCTATGCTTTCACAATGTCCATGTCCCTCCATTCTCTGCCTACACAATGCCCATGTCGCCCATTCCATGCCTACACAATGTCCATGTCCCTCCTTTCTCTGCCTACACAATGTCGATTTCCCCCATTCCCTGCCTACCCAATGTCCTTGTAACTCCATTCTCTGCTTACACAATGTCCATGTCCCCCATTCCCTGCCTACACAATGTCCTTGTAACTCCATTCTCTGCTTACACAATGTTCCTGTCCCTCCATTCTCTGCTTAGGCAATGTCCCTGTGCCTCCGTTATCTGCCCACACAATGTCCATGTCCCCCCATTCTCTGCTTACAATATGTCCCTGTCCCTCCATTCTCTGCCTGCAGAATGTCTCTGCCCCTCCATTCTCTGCCTACACAATGTCCCTGTCCCTCCATTCTCGGCCTACACATTGTCCCTGTCCCTCATTTCTCTGCCAACACATTGTCCATGTCCCTCCAATCTCTTCATACACAATATCCATGTCCCGCCCATTCTGTGTTTACACAATATCCATGTCCCTCCTTTCTCTGCCTACACAATGTCCATGTCCCCCATTCCCTGCATACACACTGTCCATGTCCCCCCATTCTGTGCTTACTCAATGTCCATGTCCCTCCATTCTCTCCCTGCACAATATCCATGTCCCTCCTTTCTCTGCCTACACAATGTCCATGTCCCCCATTCTCTGCTTACACAATGTCCATGTCCCTCCATTTTCTGCTTACACCATGTCCATGTCCCTCCAATCTCTTCATACACAATGTCCATGTCCCCCCATTCTGTGTTTACTCAATGTCCATGTCCCTGCATTCTCTGCCTACACATTGTCCATGTCCCTCCATTCTCTGCTTACACAATGTCCATGTCCCTCCATTCTGTGTTTACTCAATGTCCATGTCCCTGCATTCTCTGCCTACACATTGTCCATGTCCCTCCATTCTCTGCTTACACAATGTCCATGTCCCTCCATTTTCTGCTTACACCATGTCCATGTCCCTCCAATCTCTTCATACACAATGTCCATGTCCCCCCATTCTGTGTTTACTCAATGTCCATGTCCCTGCATTCTTTGTCTACACAATGTCCATGTCCCTCCATTCTATGCTTTCACAATGTCCATGTCCCTCCATTCTCTGCCTACACAATGTCCATGTCGCCCATTCCATGCCTACACAATGTCCATGTCCCTCCTTTCTCTGCCTACACAATGTCGATTTCCCCCATTCCCTGCCTACACAATGTCCTTGTAACTCCATTCTCTGCTTACACAATGTCCATGTCCCCCATTCCCTGCCTACACAATGTCCTTGTAACTCCATTCTCTGCTTACACAATGTCCCTGTCCCTCCATTCTCTGCTTAGGCAATGTCCCTGTGCCTCCGTTATCTGCCCACACAATGTCCATGTCCCCCCATTCTCTGCTTACAATATGTCCCTGTCCCTCCATTCTCTTCCTGCAGAATGTCTCTGCCCCTCCATTCTCTGCCTACACAATGTCCCTGTCCCTCCATTCTCTGCCTACACATTGTCCCTGTCCCTCATTTCTCTGCCAACAAATTGTCCATGTCCCCCCATTCTGTGCTTACACAATGTCCATGTCCCTCCTTTGTCTGCCTGCACAATGTCCATGTCCCCCATTCTCTGCGTACACTATGTCCATTTCTCCCCTTTAACTGCTTACACTATGATAATGTCCCCCCATTCTCTGCTTACAATATGTCCCTGTCCCTCCATTCTCTGCCTACAGAATGTCTCTGCCCCTCCATTCTCTGCCTACACAATGTCCCTGTCCCTCTTTTCTCTGCCAACACATTGTCCATGTCCCTCCAATCTCTTCATACACAATGTCCATGTCCCCCCATTCTGTGCTTACACAATGTCCATGTCCTCCTTTGTCTGCCTGCACAATGTCCATGTCCCCCATTCCCTGCCTACACAATGTCCATGTCCCTGCATTCTCTGCCTGCGCAATGTCCATGTCCCTCCATTATCTGCCTACACAATGTCCCTGTCACTCCATTCTCTGCCTACACATTGTCCCTGTCCCTCATTTCTCTGCCAACACATTGACCATGTCCCTCCAATCTCTTCATACACAATGTCCATGTCCCCCATTCCCTGCCTACACAATGTCCATGTCCCCCCATTCTGTTCTTAATCAATGTCCATGTCCCTCCATTCTGTGCTTACTCAATGTCCATGTCCCTCCATTCTCTGTCTACACAATGTCCATGTCCCTCCTTTCTCTGCTTACACAATGTCCATGTCCCGCCATTTTCTGCTTACACCATGTCCATGTCCCTCCATTGTCTTCCCACACAATGTCCATTTTCCCCCATTCTCTGACAACACAATGTCCCTGTCCCTCCATTCTCTGCTTACACAATGTCCCTGTGCCTCCATTATCTGCCCACACAATGTCCATGTCCCACCATTCTCTGCCTACACAAGTCCATGTCCCTCCATTCTCCCCATACACACTGCCCCTGCTCCTCCATTCTCTGCCTCCACAATATCCCTGTCACTCCATTCTCTGCCTACACATTGTCCCTGTCCCTTATTTCTCTGCCAACACATTGTCCATGTCCCTCCAATCTCTTCATACACAATGTCCATGTCCCCATTCTGTGCTTACACAGTGTCCACGTCCCTCCTTTCTCTGCCTACACAATGTCCATGTCCCCCCTTTCTGTGCTTACTCAATGTCCATGTCCCTGCATTCTCTGCCTACACAATGTCCATGTCCCTCCATTCTATGCTTACACAATGTCCATGTCCCCCATTCTGTGCTTACTCAATGTCCATGTCTCTCCATTCTCTGCCTACACAATGTCCATGTCGCCCATTCCATACCTGCACAATGTCCACGTCCCTCCTTTCTCTGCCTACACAATGTCCATTTCCCCCATTCCCTGCCTACACAATGTCCTTGTAACTCCATTCTCTGCTTACACAATGTCCATGTCCCTCAATTTTCTGCTTACACCATGTCCTTTTCCCTCCATTCTCTCCCTACACAATGTCCATGTCCCCCATTCTCTGTCTATGCAAGGACCCTGTCTCTCCATTCTTTCCTTACACAACATCCCTGTCCCTCCATTCTATGCTTACACGATGTCCCTGTCCCTCCATTCTCTGCCTTCACACTGTCCATTTCCCGCATTCCCTGCCTACACAATGTCCATGTCCCTCCATTCTCTGCCTACACAATGTCCATGTCACTCCATTCTCTGCTTACACAATGTTCATGTCCCTCCATTTTCTGCTTACACAATGTCCATGTCCCTCCAATCACTGCCCACACAATGTCCATGTCCCTCCATTCTCTGCCTACACTATGTCCATTTCCCCCCATTCTCGGAGTACACAATGTCCATTTCTCCCATTCAACTGCTGACACTATGATAATGTCGCCCCATTCTGTGCTTACACAATTTCCATGTCCCTCCTTTGTCTGCCTGCACAATGTCAATGTCCCCCATTCTCTGCGTACACAATGTCCATTTCTCCCCTTTAACTGCTTACACTATGATAATCTCCCCCCATTCTCTGCTTACAATATGTCCCTGTCCCTCCATTCTCTGCCTACAGAATGTCTCTGCCCCTCCATTCTCTGCCTACACAATGTCCCTGTCCCTCCTTTCTCTGCCTACACATTGTCCCTGTCCCTCATTTCTCCGCCAACACATTGTCCATGTCCCTACATTCACATCGTACACAATGTCCTAGTGCCTCCATTCTCTACCCACACAATCTCCGTCCCTCCATTTTCTGCCCACACAATCTCCATGTCCCTCCATTCCTTGCCTAAACAATGTCCCTGTCCCTGTATTCTCTGCCTACACAATGTCCATGTCCCCCCATTCTGTGCTTACACAATGTCCATGTCCCTCCTTTGTCTGCCTGCAGCATGTCAATGTCCCCCATTCTCTGCGTACACAATGTCCATTTCTCCCCTTTAACTGCTTACACTATGATAATCTCCCCCCATTCTCTGCTTACAATATGACCCTGTCCCTCCATTCTCTGCCTACAGAATGTCTCTGCCCCTCCATTCTCTGCCTACACAATGTTCCTGTCCCTCTTTTCTCTGCCAACACATTGTCCATGTCCCTCCAATCACTTCATACACAATGTCCATGTCCCCCAATTCTGTGCTTACACAATGTCCATGTCCCTCCTTTGTCTTCCTGCAGCATGTCAATGTCCCCCATTCCCTGCCTACACAATGTCCATGTCCCTGCATTCTCTGCCTACGCAATGTCCATATCCCTCCATTATCTGCCTACACAATGTCCCTGTCCCTCCATTCTCTGCCTACACATTGTCCCTGTCCCTCATTTCTCTGCCAACACATTGACCATGTCCCTCCAATCTCTTAATACACAATGTCCATGTCCCCCATTCTGTGCTTACACAATGCCCACGTCCCTCCTTTCTTTGCCTACACAATGTCCATGTCCCCCATTCCCTGCCTACACAATGTCCATGTCCCCCCATTCTGTTCTTACTCAATGTCCATGTCCCCCCATTCTGTGCTTACTGAATGTCCATGTTCCTCCATTCTCTGTCTACACAATGTCCATGTCCCTCCTTTCTCTGCCTACTCAATGTCCATGTCCCCCATTCCCTGCCTACACAATGTCCTTGTAACTCCATTTTCTGCTTACACAATGTCCATGTCCCTCCATTTTCTGCTTACACCATGTCCATGTCCCTCCATTCTCTCCCCACACAATGTCCATTTCCCCCCATTCTCTGACAACACAATGTCCCTGTCCCTCCATTCTCTGCTTACACAATGTCCCTGTGCCTCCATTATCTGCCCACACAATGTCCATGTCCCACCATTCTCTGCCTACACAAGTCCCTGTCCCTCCATTCTCCCCCTACACACTGCCCCTGCTCCTCCATTCTCTGCCTCCACAATATCCCTGTCACTCCATTCTCTGCCTACACATTGTCCCTGTCCCTCATTTTTCTGCCAACACATTGTCCATGTCCCTCCAATCTCTTCATACACAATGTCCATGTCCCCCATTCTGTGCTTACACAATGTCCATGTCCCTGCATTCTCTGCCTACACAATGTCCATGTCCCTCCATTCTATGATTACACAATGTCCATGTCCCCCATTCTGTGATTACTCAATGTCCATGTCCCTCCATTCTCTGCCTACACAATGTCCAAGTCCCTGCTTTCTCAGCCTTAAAAATGTCCATTTTCCGCATTCCCTGCCTACACAATGTCCATCTCCCCCCATTCTTTCCTTCTCAATGTCCATGTCCCTCCATTTTCTGCTTACACAATGTCCATGTCCCTCCATTCCCTGCCCACACAATCTCCATGTGTCTCCATTCCTTGGCTACACAATGTCCCTGTCCCTCCACTCTCTGCCTACACAATGTCCATGTCCCTCCATTCTCTACCTATACAATGTCCATTTCCACCCATTCTCTGCGTACACAATGCCCATATCCCCCCATGCTGTGCTTACACAATGTCCATGTCCCTCCATTGTCTGCCTGCACAATGTCCATGTCCCCCATTCTCTGCGTACACAATGTCCATTTCTCCCCTTTAACTGCTTACACTATGATAATGTCCTCCCATTCTCTGCTTACAATATGTCCCTGTCCCTCCATTCTCTGCCTGCAGAATGTCTCTGCCCCTCCATTCTCTGCCTACACATTGTCCCTGTCCCTCATTTCTCTGCCAACACATTGTCCATGACCCTCCAATCTCTTCATACACAATGTCCATGTCCCCCCATTCTGTGCTTATACAATGTCCATGTCACTCCATTCTCTGCCTAGGAAATGTCCATGTCCCCAATCCTTGACTACACAATGTACATGTCCCTACATTCTCTGCCCACACAATGTCCCTGTCGCTCCATTCTCTGCCTGTATATTGTACCTGTCGCTCCATTCTCAGCCTACACAATGTCCTAGTCCCTCCATTCTCTGCCCACATAATCTCCATGTCCCTCCATTCTCTGCCCACACAATCTCCATGTCCCTCCATTCCTTGCCTACACAATGTCCCTGTCCCTCCATTCTCTGCCTATACAATGTCAATGTCCCTCCATTCTCTGCGTTCACAATGTCCATGTCCCCCCATTCTGTGCTTACACAATGTCCATGTCCCTCCATTCTGTGCTTACTCAATGTCCATGTCCCTCCATTCTCTGTCTACACAATGTCCATATCCCTCCTTTCTCTGCCTACTCAATGTCCATGTCCGCCATTCCCTGCCTACACAATGTCCTTGTAACTCCATTCTCTGCTTACACAATGTCCATGTCCCTCCATTCTCTCCCCACACAATGTCCATTTTCCCCCATTCTCTGACAACACAATGTCCCTGTCCCTCCATTCTCTGCTTACACAATGTCCCTGTGCCTCCATTATCTGCCCACACAATGTCCATGTCCCACCATTCTCTGCCTACACAAGTCCCTGTCCCTCCATTCTCCCCCTACACACTGCCCCTGCCCCTCCATTCTCTGCCTCCACAATGTCCCTGTCACTCCATTCTCTGCCTACACATTGTCCCTGTCCCTCATTTCTCTGCCAACACATTGTCCATGTCCCTCCATTCTCTTCATACACAATGTCCATGTCCCCCATTCTGTGCTTACACAATGTCCATGTCCCACCTTTCTGTGCTTACTCAATGTCCATGTCCCTGCATTCTCTGCCTACACAATGTCCATGTCCCTCCATTCTATGCTTACACAATGTCCATGTCCCACATTCTGTGCTTACTCAATGTCCATGTCCCTCCATTCTCTGCCTACACAATGTCCATGTCGCCCATTCCATGCCTACACAATGTCCAAATCCCTCCTTTCTCTGCCTACACAATGTCCATTTCCCCCATTCCCTGCCTACACAATGTCCTTGTAACTCCATTCTCTTCTTACACAATGTCCATGTCCCTCCATTTTCTGCTTACACCATGTCCTTTTCCCTCCATTCTCTCCCCACACAATGTCCATGTCCCCCATTCTCTGCTTAGGAAATATCCCTGTGCCTCCGTTATCTGCCCACACAATGTCCATGTCCCCCATTCTCTGTCTATGCATTGACCCTGTCTCTCCATTCTTTCCTTACACAACATCCCTGTCCCTCCATTCTATGCTTACACGATGTCCCTGTCCCTCCATTCTCTGCCTTCACACTGTCCAAGTCCCTGCATTCTCTGCCATCACAATGTCCATTTCCCGCATTCCCTGCCTACACAATGTCCCTGTCCGTCTATTCTCTGCCTACACATTGTCCCTGTCCCTCATTTCTCTGCCAACACATTGTCCATGTCCCTCCAATCTCTTCATACACAATATCCATGTCCCCCCCATTCTGTGTTTACACAATATCCATGTCCCTCCTTTCTCTGCCTACACAATGTCCATGTCCCCCATTCCCTGCATACACACTGTCCATGTCCACCCATTCTGTGCTTACTCAATGTCCATGTCCCTCCATTCTCTCCCTGCACAATATCCATGTCCCTCCTTTCTCTGCCTACACAATGTCTATGTCCCCCATTCTCTGCTTACACAATGTCCATGTCCCTCCATTTTCTGCTTACACCATGTCCATGTCCCTCCAATCTCTTCATACACAATGTCCATATCCCCACATTCTGTGTTTACTCAATGTCCATGTCCCTGCATTCTCTGCCTACACAATGTCCATGTCCCTCCATTCTATGCTTTCACAATATCCATGTCCCTCCATTCTCTGCCTACACAATGTCCATGTCGCCCATTCCATGCCTACACAATGTCCATGTCCGTCCTTTCTCCGCCTACACAATGTCGATTTCCCCCATTCCCTGCCTACACAATGTCCTTGTAACTCCATTCTCTGCTTACACAATGTCCATGTCCCCCATTCCCTGCCTACACAATGTCCCTGTCCCTCCATTCTCTGCTTAGGCAATGTCCCTGTGCCTCCGTTATCTGCCCACACAATGTCCATGTCCCCCCATTCTCTGCTTACAATATGTCCCTGTCCCTCCATTCTCTGCCTGCAGAATGTCTCTGCCCCTCCATTCTCTGCCTACACAATGTCCCTGTCCCTCCATTCTCTGCCTACACATTGTCCCTGTCCCTCATTTCTCTGCCAACACATTGTCCATGTCCCTACATTCTCATCGTACACAATGTCCTATTCCCTCCATTCTCTGCGCACACAATCTCCATGTCCCTCCATTCTCTGCCCACACAATCTCCATGTCCCTCCATTCCTTGCCTACACAATGTCCCTGTCCCTCCATTCTCTGCCTATACAATGTCCATGTCCCTCCATTCTGTGCTTACTCAATGTCCATGTCCCTCCATTCTCTGTCTACACAATGTCCATGTCCCTCCTTTCTCTGCCTACTCAATGTCCATGTCCGCCATTCTCTGCTTACACAATGTCCATGTCCCTCCATTTTCTGCTTATACCATGTCCATGTCCCTCCATTCTCTCCCCACACAATGTCCATTTTCCCCCATTCTCTGACAACACAATGTCCCTCTCCCTCCATTCTCTGCTTAAACATTGTCCCTGTGCCTCCATTATCTGCCCACACAATGTCCATGTCCCACCATTCTCTGCCTACACAAGTCCCTGTCCCTCCATTCTCCCCCTACACACTGACCCTGCCCCTCCATTCTCTGCCTCCACAATGTCCCTGTCACTCCATTCTCTGCCTACACATTGTCCCTGTCCCTCATTTCTCTGCCAACACATTATCCATGTCCCTCCAATCTCTTCATACACAATGTCCATGTCCCGCATTCTGTGCTTACACAATGTCCATGTCCCAACTTTCTGTGCTTACTCAATGTCCATGTCCCTGCATTCTCTGCCTACACAATGTCCATGTCCCTCCATTCTATGCTTACACAATGTCCATGTCCCCCATTCTGTGCTTACACAATGTCCATGTCCCTCCATTGTCTGCCTGCACAATGTCCATGTCCCCCATTCTCTGCGTACACAATGTCCATTTCTCCCCTTTAACTGCTTACACTATGAGAATGTCCTCCCATTCTCTGCTTACAATATGTCCCTGTCCCTCCATTCTCTGCCTGCAGAATGTCTCTGCCCCTCCATTCTCTGCCTACACATTGTCCCTGTCCCTCATTTCTCTGCCAACACATTGTCCATGACCCTCCAATCTCTTCATACACAATGTCCATGTCCCCCCATTCTGTGCTTATACAATGTCCATGTCACTCCATTCTCTGCCTAGGCAATGTCCATGTCCCCAATCCTTGACTACACAATGTACATGTCCCTACATTCTCTGCCCACACAATGTCCCTGTCGCTCCATTCTCTGCCTGTATATTGTACCTGTCGCTCCATTCTCAGCCTACACAATGTCCTAGTCCCTCCATTCTCTGCCCACATAATCTCCATGTCCCTCCATTCTCTGCCCACACAATCTCCATGTCCCTCCATTCCTTGCCTACACAATGTCCCTGTCCCTCCATTCTCTGCCTATACAATGTCAATGTCCCTCCATTCTCTGCGTTCACAATGTCCATGTCCCCCCATTCTGTGCTTACACAATGTCCATGTCCCTCCATTCTGTGCTTACTCAATGTCCATGTCCCTCCATTCTCTGTCTACACAATGTCCATATCCCTCCTTTCTCTGCCTACTCAATGTCCATGTCCGCCATTCCCTGCCTACACAATGTCCTTGTAACTCCATTCTCTGCTTACACAATGTCCATGTCCCTCCATTCTCTCCCCACACAATGTCCATTTTCCCCCATTCTCTGACAACACAATGTCCCTGTCCCTCCATTCTCTGCTTACACAATGTCCCTGTGCCTCCATTATCTGCCCACACAATGTCCATGTCCCACCATTCTCTGCCTACACAAGTCCCTGTCCCTCCATTCTCCCCCTACACACTGCCCCTGCCCCTCCATTCTCTGCCTCCACAATGTCCCTGTCACTCCATTCTCTGCCTACACATTGTCCCTGTCCCTCATTTCTCTGCCAACACATTGTCCATGTCCCTCCATTCTCTTCATACACAATGTCCATGTCCCCCATTCTGTGCTTACACAATGTCCATGTCCCACCTTTCT
Organism: Hemitrygon akajei; assembly: GCF_048418815.1. Classification (NCBI taxonomy): domain Eukaryota; kingdom Metazoa; phylum Chordata; class Chondrichthyes; order Myliobatiformes; family Dasyatidae; genus Hemitrygon; species Hemitrygon akajei. Next base: position 157,632,696 of record NC_133125.1, read on the forward strand.
GTGCTTACTCAATGTCCATGTCCCTGCATTCTCTGCCTACACAATGTCCATGTCCCTCCATTCTATGCTTACACAATGTCCATGTCCCCCATTCTGTGCTTACTCAATGTCCATGTCCCTCCGTTCTCTGCCTACACAATGTCCATGTCGCCCATTCCATGCCTACACAATGTCCAAATCCCTCCTTTCTCTGCCTACACAATGTCCATTTCCCCCATTCCCTGCCTACACAATGTCCTTGTAACTCCATTCTCTTCTTACACAATGTCCATGTCCCTCCATTTTCTGCTTACACCATGTCCTTTTCCCTCCATTCTCTCCCCACACAATGTCCATGTCCCCCATTCTCTGCTTAGGCAATATCCCTGTGCCTCCGTTATCTGCCCACACAATGTCCATGTCCCCCATTCTCTGTCTATGCATTGACCCTGTCTCTCCATTCTTTCCTTACACAACATCCCTGTCCCTCCATTCTATGCTTACACGATGTCCCTGTCCCTCCATTCTCTGCCTTCACACTGTCCAAGTCCCTGCATTCTCTGCCATCACAATGTCCATTTCCCGCATTCCCTGCCTACACAATGTCCCTGTCCGTCTATTCTCTGCCTACACATTGTCCCTGTCCCTCATTTCTCTGCCAACACATTGTCCATGTCCCTCCAATCTCTTCATACACAATATCCATGTCCCCCCCATTCTGTGTTTACACAATATCCATGTCCCTCCTTTCTCTGCCTACACAATGTCCATGTCCCCCATTCCCTGCATACACACTGTCCATGTCCACCCATTCTGTGCTTACTCAATGTCCATGTCCCTCCATTCTCTCCCTGCACAATATCCATGTCCCTCCTTTCTCTGCCTACACAATGTCCATGTCCCCCATTCTCTGCTTACACAATGTCCATGTCCCTCCATTTTCTGCTTACACCATATCCATGTCCCTCCAATCTCTTCATACACAATGTCCATGTCCCCCATTCTGTGCTTTTACAATGTCCATGTCCTGCCTTTCTCTGCCTACACAATGTCCATGTCCCCCCATTCTGTGCTTACTCAATGTCCATGTCCCTGCATTCTCTGCCTACACAATGTCCATGTCCCTCCATTCTCTGCTTTCACAATGTCCATGTCCCTCCATTCTCTGCCTACACAATGTCCATGTCGCCCATTCCATGCCTACACAATTTCCATGTCCCTCCTTTCTCTGCCTACACAATGTCCATTTCCCCCATTCCCTGCCTACACAATGTCCTTATAACTCCATTCTCTGCTTACACAATGTCCATGTCCCCCATTCTCTGACAGCACAATGTCCCTGTCCCTCCATTCTCTGCTTAGGCAATGTCCCTGTGCCTCCGTTATCTGCCCACACAATGTCCATGTCCCCCATTCTCTGTCTATGCAATGACCCTGTCTCTCCATTCTTTCCTTACACAACATCCCTGTCCCTCCATTCTATGCTTACACGATGTCCCTGTCCCTGCATTCTCTGCAATCACAATGTCCATTTCCCGCATTCCCTGCCTACACAATGTCCCTCTCCGTCTATTCTCTGCCTACACAATGTCCCTGTCCCTCGTTTCTCTGCCTACACAATGTCCATGTCCCCCATTCCCTGCATACACAATGTCCATGTCCCCCCATTCTGTGCTTACTCAATGTCCATGTCCCTCCATTCTCTCCCTGCACAATGTCCATGTCACCCATTCCATGCCTACACAATGTCCATGTCCCCCATTCCCTGCCTACACAATGTCCTTGCAACTCCATTCTCTGCCTACACAATGTCCATGTCCCTCCATTTTCTGCTTACACCATGTCCATGTCCCTCCAATCTCTTCATACACAATGTCCATGTTCCCCATTCTGTGCTTTTACAATGTCCATGTCCTGCCTTTCTCTGCCTACACAATGTCCATGTCCACCCATTCTGTGCTTACTCAATTTTCCATGTCCCTGCATTCTCTGCCTACACAATGTCCATGTCCCTCCATTCTCTGCTTTCACAATGTCCATGTCCCTCCATTCTCTGCCTACACAATGTCCATGTTGCCCATTCCATGCCTACACAATGTCCATGTCCCTCCTTTCTCTGCCTACACAATGTCCATTTCCCCCATTCCCTGCCTACACAATGTCCTTGTAACTCCATTCTCTGCTTACACAATGTCCATGTCCCCCATTCCCTGCCTACACAATGTCCTTGTAACTCCATACTCTGCTTACACAATGTCCCTGTCCCTCCATTCTCTGCTTAGGCAATGTCCCTGTGCCTCCGTTATCTGCCCACACAATGTCCATGTCCCCCCATTCTCTGCTTACAATATGTCCCTGTCCCTCCATTCTCTGCCTACAGAATGTCTCTGCCCCTCTATTCTCTGCCTACACAATGTCCCTGTCCCTCATTTCTCTGCCAACACATTGTTCATGTCCCTCCAATCTCTTCATACACAATGTCCATGTCCCCACATTCTGTGCTTACACAATGTCCATGTCCCTCCTTTGTCTGCCTGCACAATGTCCATGTCTCCCATTCAATGCCTACACAATGTCCATGTCCCTGCATTCTCTGCCTACGCAATGTCCATGTCCCTCCATTATCTCCCTACACAATGTCAGTGTCCCTCCATACTCTGCCTACAGAATGTCCCTGCCCCTCCATTCTCTGCCTACACAATGTCCCTGTCCATCTATTCTCTGCTTACACATTGTCCCTGTCCCTCATTTCTCTGCCAACACATTGTCCATGTCCCTCCAATCTCTTCATACACAATGTCCATGTCCCCTCATTCTGTGCTTTCTCAATGTCCATGTCCCTCCATTCTCTGTCTACACAGTCCATCTCCCTCCTTTCTCTGCCTACTCAATGTCCATGTCCCCCATTCCCTGCCTACACAATGTCCTTGTAACTCCATTATCTGCTTAAACAATGTTCATGTCCCTCCATTCTATGCTTAAACAATGTTCATGTCCCTCCATTTTCTGCTTACACAATGTCCATGTCCCTCCAATCACTGCCCACACAATGTCCATGTTCTTCCATTCTCTGCCTACACTATGTCCATTTCCCCCCATTCTCGAGTACACAATGTCCGTTTCTCCCCTTTAACTGCTGACAGTATGATAATGTCCCCCCATTCTCTGCTTACACTATGTCCCTGTCCCTCCATTCTCTTCCTACAGAATGTCCCTGCCCCTCCATTCTCTGCCTACACAATGTCCCTGTCCATCTATTCTCTGCCTACACATTGTCCCTGTCCCTCATTTCTCTGCCAACACATTGTCCATGTCCCTCCAATCTCTTCATACACAATATCCATGTCCCCCCATTCTGTGCTTACACAATGTCCCTGTCCCTCCTTTCTCTGCCTACACAATGTCCATGTCCCCCATTCCCTGCCTACTCAATGTCCATGTCCCCCCATTCTGTGCTTACTCAATGTCCATGTCCCTCCATTCTCTCCCTGCACAATGTCCATGTCACCCATTCCATGCCTGCGCAATGTCCATGTCCCCCATTCCCTGCCTACACAATGTCCTTTCAACTCCATTCTCTGCCTACACAATGTCCATGTCCCTCCATTTTCTGCTTACACCATATCCATGTCCCTCCAATCTCTTCATACACAATGTCCATGTCCCCCATTCTGTGCTTTTACAATGTCCATGTCCTGCCTTTCTCTGCCTACACAATGTCCATGTCCCCCCATTCTGTGCTTACTCAATGTCCATGTCCCTGCATTCTCTGCCTACACAATGTCCATGTCCCTCCATTCTCTGCTTTCACAATGTCCATGTCCCTCCATTCTCTGCCTACACAATGTCCATGTCGCCCATTCCATGCCTACACAATGTCCATGTCCCTCCTTTCTCTGCCTACACAATGTCCATTTCCCCCATTCCCTGCCTACACAATGTCCTTATAACTCCATTCTCTGCTTACACAATGTCCATGTCCCCCATTCTCTGACAGCACAATGTCCCTGTCCCTCCATTCTCTGCTTAGGCAATGTCCCTGTGCCTCCCTTATCTGCCCACACAATGTCCATGTCCCCCATTCTCTGTCTATGCAATGACCCTGTCTCTCCATTCTTTCCTTACACAACATCCCTGTCCCTCCATTCTATGCTTACACGATGTCCCTGTCCCACCATTCTCTGCCTACACAATGTCCATGTCGCCCATTCCATGCCTACACAATGTCCAAATCCCTCCTTTCTCTGCCTACACAATGTCCATTTCCCCCATTGCCTGCCTACACAATGTCCTTGTAACTCCATTCTCTGCTGACACAATGTCCATGCCCCTCCATTTTCTGCTTACACCATGTCCTTTTCCCTCCATTCTCTCCATACACAATGTCCATGTCCCCCATTCTCTGACAGCACAATGTCCCTGTCCCTCCATTCTCTGCTTAGGCAATGTCCCTGTGCCTCCATTCTATGCTTACACGATGTCCCTGTCCCTCCATTCTCTGCCTTCACACTGTCCAAGTCCCTGCATTCTCTGCCATCACAATGTCCATTTCCCGCATTCCCTGCCTACAAAATGTCTCTGTCCGTCTATTCTCTGCCTACACAATGTCCCTGTCCCTCCTTTCTCTGCCTACACAATGTCCATGTCCCCCATTCCCTGCATACACAATGTCCATGTCCCCCCATTCTGTGCTTACTCAATGTCCATGTCCCTCCATTCTCTCCCTGCACAATGTCCATGTCACCCATTCCATGCCTACGCAATGTCCATGTCCCCCATTCCCTGCCTACACAATGTCCTTTCAACTCCATTCTCTGCCTACACAATGTCCATGTCCCTCCATTTTCTGCTTACACCATATCCATGTCCCTCCAATCTCTTCATACACAATGTCCATGTCCCCCATTCTGTGCTTTTACAATGTCCATGTCCTGCATTTCTCTGCCTACACAATGTCCATGTCCCCCCATTCTGTGCTTACTCAATGTCCATGTCCCTGCATTCTCTGCCTACACAATGTCCATGTCCCTCCATTCTCTGCTTTCACAATGTCCATGTCCCTCCATTCTCTGCCTACACAATGTCCATGTCGCCCATTCCATGCTTACACAATGTCCATGTCCCTCCTTTCTCTGCCTACACAATGTCCATTTCCCCCATTCCCTGCCTACACAATGTCCTTATAACTCCATTCTCTGCTTACACAATGTCCATGTCCCCCATTCTCTGACAGCACAATGTCCCTGTCCCTCCATTCTCTGCTTAGGCAATGTCCCTGTGCCTCCGTTATCTGCCCACACAATGTCCATGTCCCCCATTCTCTGTCTATGCAATGACCCTGTCTCTCCATTCTTTCCTTACACAACATCCCTGTCCCTCCATTCTATGCTTACACGATGTCCCTGTCCCTGCATTCTCTGCAATCACAATGTCCATTTCCCGCATTCCCTGCCTACACAATGTCCCTCTCCGTCTATTCTCTGCCTACACAATGTCCCTGTCCCTCCTTTCTCTGCCTACACAATGTCCATGTCCCCCATTCCCTGCATACACAATGTCCATGTCCCCCCATTCTGTGCTTACTCAATGTCCATGTCCCTCCATTCTCTCCCTGCACAATGTCCATGTCACCCATTCCATGCCTACACAATGTCCATGTCCCCCATTCCCTGCCTACACAATGTCCTTGCAACTCCATTCTCTGCCTACACAATGTCCATGTCCCTCCATTTTCTGCTTACACCATGTCCATGTCCCTCCAATCTCTTCATACACAATGTCCATGTCCCCCATTCTGTGCTTTTACAATGTCCATGTCCTGCCTTTCTCTGCCTACACAATGTCCATGTCCCCCCATTCTGTGCTTAGTCAATTTTCCATGTCCCTGCATTCTCTGCCTACACAATGTCCATGTCCCTCCATTCTCTGCTTTCACAATGTCCATGTCCCTCCATTCTCTGCCTATACAATGTCCATGTTGCCCATTCCATGCCTACACAATGTCCATGTCCCTCCTTTCTCTGCCTACACAATGTCCATTTCCCCCATTCCCTGCCTACACAATGTCCTTGTAACTCCATTCTCTGCTTACACAATGTCCATGTCCCCCATTCCCTGCCTACACAATGTCCTTGTAACTCCATACTCTGCTTACACAATGTCCCTGTCCCTCCATTCTCTGCTTAGGCAATGTCCCTGTGCCTCCATTATCTGCCCACACAATGTCCATGTCCCCCCATTCTCTGCTTACAATATGTCCCTGTCCCTCCATTCTCTGCCTACAGAATGTCTCTGCCCCTCTATTCTCTGCCTACACAATGTCCCTGTCCCTCATTTCTCTGCCAACACATTGTTCATGTCCCTCCAATCTCTTCATACACAATGTCCATGTCCCCACATTCTGTGCTTACACAATGTCCATGTCCCTCCTTTGTCTGCCTACGCAATGTCCATGTCCCTCCATTATCTCCCTACACAATGTCAGTGTCCCTCCATTCTCTGCCTACAGAATGTCCCTGCCCCTCCATTCTCTGCCTACACAATGTCCCTGTCCATCTATTCTCTGCTTACACATTGTCCCTGTCCCTCATTTCTCTGCCAACACATTGTCCATGTCCCTCCAATCTCTTCATACACAATGTCCATGTCCCCTCATTCTGTGCTTACTCAATGTCCATGTCCCTCCATTCTCTGTCTACACAGTCGATCTCCCTCCTTTCTCTGCCTACTCAATGTCCATGTCCCCCATTCCCTGCCTACACAATGTCCTTGTAACTCCATTCTCTGCTTAAACAATGTTCATGTCCCTCCATTCTATGCTTAAACAATGTTCATGTCCCTCCATTTTCTGCTTACACAATGTCCATGTCCCTCCAATCACTGCCAACACAATGTCCATGTTCTTCCATTCTCTGCCTACACTATGTCCATTTCCCCCCATTCTCGAGTACACAATGTCCGTTTCTCCCCTTTAACTGCTGACAGTATGATAATGTCCCCCCATTCTCTGCTTACACTATGTCCCTGTCCCTCCATTCTCTTCCTACAGAATGTCCCTGCCCCTCCATTCTCTGCCTACACAATGTCCCTGTCCATCTATTCTCTGCCTACACATTGTCCCTGTCCCTCATTTCTCTGCCAACACATTGTCCATGTCCCTCCAATCTCTTCATACACAATATCCATGTCCCCCCATTCTGTGCTTACACAATGTCCCTGTCCCTCCTTTCTCTGCCTACACAATGTCCATGTCCCCCATTCCCTGCCTACTCAATGTCCATGTCCCCCCATTCTGTGCTTACTCAATGTCCATGTCCCTCCATTCTCTGCCTTCACACTGTCCAAGTCCCTGCATTCTCTGCCATCACAATGTCCATTTCCCGCATTCCCTGCCTACACAATGTCCCTGTCCGTCTATTCTCTGCCTACACAATGTCCCTGTCCCTCCTTTCTCTGCCTACACAATGTCCATGTCCACCCATTCTGTGCTTACTCAATTTTCCATGTCCCTGCATTCTCTGCCTACACAATGTCCATGTCCCTCCATTCTCTGCTTTCACAATGTCCATGTCCCTCCATTCTCTGCCTACACAATGTCCATGTTGCCCATTCCATGCCTACACAATGTCCATGTCCCTCCTTTCTCTGCCTACACAATGTCCATTTCCCCCATTCCCAGCCTACACAATGTCCTTGTAACTCCATTCTCTGCTTACACATTGTTCATGTCCCTCCAATCTCTTCATACACAATGTCCATGTCCCCACATTCTGTGCTTACACAATGTCCATGTCCCTCCTTTGTCTGCCTGCACAATGTCCATGTCTCCCATTCAATGCCTACACAATGTCCATGTCCCTGCATTCTCTGCCTACGCAATGTCCATGTCCCTCCATTATCTCCCTACACAATGTCAGTGTCCCTCCATTCTCTGCCTACAGAATGTCCCTGCCCCTCCATTCTCTGCCTACACAATGTCCCTGTCCATCTATTCTCTGCTTACACATTGTCCCTGTCCCTCATTTCTCTGCCAACACATTGTCCATGTCCCTCCAATCTCTTCATACACAATGTCCATGTCCCCTCATTCTGTGCTTTCTCAATGTCCATGTCCCTCCATTCTCTGTCTACACAGTCCATCTCCCTCCTTTCTCTGCCTACTCAATGTCCATGTCCCCCATTCCCTGCCTACACAATGTCCTTGTAACTCCATTCTCTGCTTAAACAATGTTCATGTCCCTCCATTCTATGCTTAAACAATGTTCATGTCCCTCCATTTTCTGCTTACACAATGTCCATGTCCCTCCAATCACTGCCCACACAATGTCCATGTTCTTCCATTCTCTGCCTACACTATGTCCATTTCCCCCCATTCTCGAGTACACAATGTCCGTTTCTCCCCTTTAACAGCTGACAGTATGATAATGTCCCCCCATTCTCTGCTTACACTATGTCCCTGTCCCTCCATTCTCTTCCTACAGAATGTCCCTGCCCCTCCATTCTCTGCCTACACAATGTCCCTGTCCATCTATTCTCTGCCTACACATTGTCCCTGTCCCTCATTTCTCTGCCAACACATTGTCCATGTCCCTCCAATCTCTTCATACACAATATCCATGTCCCCCCATTCTGTGCTTACACAATGTCCCTGTCCCTCCTTTCTCTGCCTACACAATGTCCATGTCCCCCATTCCCTGCCTACTCAATGTCCATGTCCCCCCATTCTGTGCTTACTCAATGTCCATGTCCCTCCATTCTCTCCCTGCACAATGTCCATGTCACCCATTCCATGCCTGCGCAATGTCCATGTCCCCCATTCCCTGCCTACACAATGTCCTTTCAACTCCATTCTCTGCCTACACAATGTCCATGTCCCTCCATTTTCTGCTTACACCATATCCATGTCCCTCCAATCTCTTCATACACAATGTCCATGTCCCCCATTCTGTGCTTTTACAATGTCCATGTCCTGCCTTTCTCTGCCTACACAATGTCCATGTCCCCCCATTCTGTGCTTACTCAATGTCCATGTCCCTGCATTCTCTGCCTACACAATGTCCATGTCCCTCCATTCTCTGCTTTCACAATGTCCATGTCCCTCCATTCTCTGCCTACACAATGTCCATGTCGCCCATTCCATGCCTACACAATGTCCATGTCCCTCCTTTCTCTGCCTACACAATGTCCATTTCCCCCATTCCCTGCCTACACAATGTCCTTATAACTCCATTCTCTGCTTACACAATGTCCATGTCCCCCATTCTCTGACAGCACAATGTCCCTGTCCCTCCATTCTCTGCTTAGGCAATGTCCCTGTGCCTCCCTTATCTGCCCACACAATGTCCATGTCCCCCATTCTCTGTCTATGCAATGACCCTGTCTCTCCATTCTTTCCTTACACAACATCCCTGTCCCTCCATTCTATGCTTACACGATGTCCCTGTCCCACCATTCTCTGCCTACACAATGTCCATGTCGCCCATTCCATGCCTACACAATGTCCAAATCCCTCCTTTCTCTGCCTACACAATGTCCATTTCCCCCATTGCCTGCCTACACAATGTCCTTGTAACTCCATTCTCTGCTGACACAATGTCCATGCCCCTCCATTTTCTGCTTACACCATGTCCTTTTCCCTCCATTCTCTCCATACACAATGTCCATGTCCCCCATTCTCTGACAGCACAATGTCCCTGTCCCTCCATTCTCTGCTTAGGCAATGTCCCTGTGCCTCCATTCTATGCTTACACGATGTCCCTGTCCCTCCATTCTCTGCCTTCACACTGTCCAAGTCCCTGCATTCTCTGCCATCACAATGTCCATTTCCCGCATTCCCTGCCTACAAAATGTCTCTGTCCGTCTATTCTCTGCCTACACAATGTCCCTGTCCCTCCTTTCTCTGCCTACACAATGTCCATGTCCCCCATTCCCTGCATACACAATGTCCATGTCCCCCCATTCTGTGCTTACTCAATGTCCATGTCCCTCCATTCTCTCCCTGCACAATGTCCATGTCACCCATTCCATGCCTACGCAATGTCCATGTCCCCCATTCCCTGCCTACACAATGTCCTTTCAACTCCATTCTCTGCCTACACAATGTCCATGTCCCTCCATTTTCTGCTTACACCATATCCATGTCCCTCCAATCTCTTCATACACAATGTCCATGTCCCCCATTCTGTGCTTTTACAATGTCCATGTCCTGCCTTTCTCTGCCTACACAATGTCCATGTCCCCCCATTCTGTGCTTACACAATGTCCATGTCGCCCATTCCATGCCTACACAATGTCCATGTCCCTCCTTTCTCTGCCTACACAATGTCCATTTCCCCCATTCCCTGCCTACACAATGTCCTTATAACTCCATTCTCTGCTTACACAATGTCCATGTCCCCCATTCTCTGACAGCACAATGTCCCTGTCCCTCCATTCTCTGCTTAGGCAATGTCCCTGTGCCTCCGTTATCTGCCCACACAATGTCCATGTCCCCCATTCTCTGTCTATGCAATGACCCTGTCTCTCCATTCTTTCCTTACACAACGTCCCTGTCCCTCCATTCTATGCTTACACGATGTCCCTGTCCCTGCATTCTCTGCAATCACAATGTCCATTTCCCGCATTCCCTGCCTACACAATGTCCCTCTCCGTCTATTCTCTGCCTACACAATGTCCCTGTCCCTCCTTTCTCTGCCTACACAATGTCCATGTCCCCCATTCCCTGCATACACAATGTCCATGTCCCCCCATTCTGTGCTTACTCAATGTCCATGTCCCTCCATTCTCTCCCTGCACAATGTCCATGTCACCCATTCCATGCCTACACAATGTCCATGTCCCCCATTCCCTGCCTACACAATGTCCTTGCAACTCCATTCTCTGCCTACACAATGTCCATGTCCCTCCATTTTCTGCTTACACCATGTCCATGTCCCTCCAATCTCTTCATACACAATGTCCATGTCCCCCATTCTGTGCTTTTACAATGTCCATGTCCTGCCTTTCTCTGCCTACACAATGTCCATGTCCCCCCATTCTGTGCTTAGTCAATTTTCCATGTCCCTGCATTCTCTGCCTACACAATGTCCATGTCCCTCCATTCTCTGCTTTCACAATGTCCATGTCCCTCCATTCTCTGCCTACACAATGTCCATGTTGCCCATTCCATGCCTACACAATGTCCATGTCCCTCCTTTCTCTGCCTACACAATGTCCATTTCCCCCATTCCCTGCCTACACAATGTCCTTGTAACTCCATTCTCTGCTTACACAATGTCCATGTCCCCCATTCCCTGCCTACACAATGTCCTTGTAACTCCATACTCTGCTTACACAATGTCCCTGTCCCTCCATTCTCTGCTTAGGCAATGTCCCTGTGCCTCCGTTATCTGCCCACACAATGTCCATGTCCCCCCATTCTCTGCTTACAATATGTCCCTGTCCCTCCATTCTCTGCCTACAGAATGTCTCTGCCCCTCTATTCTCTGCCTACACAATGTCCCTGTCCCTCATTTCTCTGCCAACACATTGTTCATGTCCCTCCAATCTCTTCATACACAATGTCCATGTCCCCACATTCTGTGCTTACACAATGTCCATGTCCCTCCTTTGTCTGCCTACGCAATGTCCATGTCCCTCCATTATCTCCCTACACAATGTCAGTGTCCCTCCATTCTCTGCCTACAGAATGTCCCTGCCCCTCCATTCTCTGCCTACACAATGTCCCTGTCCATCTATTCTCTGCTTACACATTGTCCCTGTCCCTCATTTCTCTGCCAACACATTGTCCATGTCCCTCCAATCTCTTCATACACAATGTCCATGTCCCCTCATTCTGTGCTTACTCAATGTCCATGTCCCTCCATTCTCTGTCTACACAGTCCATCTCCCTCCTTTCTCTGCCTACTCAATGTCCATGTCCCCCATTCCCTGCCTACACAATGTCCTTGTAACTCCATTCTCTGCTTAAACAATGTTCATGTCCCTCCATTCTATGCTTAAACAATGTTCATGTCCCTCCATTTTCTGCTTACACAATGTCCATGTCCCTCCAATCACTGCCAACACAATGTCCATGTTCTTCCATTCTCTGCCTACACTATGTCCATTTCCCCCCATTCTCGAGTACACAATGTCCGTTTCTCCCCTTTAACTGCTGACAGTATGATAATGTCCCCCCATTCTCTGCTTACACTATGTCCCTGTCCCTCCATTCTCTTCCTACAGAATGTCCCTGCCCCTCCATTCTCTGCCTACACAATGTCCCTGTCCATCTATTCTCTGCCTACACATTGTCCCTGTCCCTCATTTCTCTGCCAACACATTGTCCATGTCCCTCCAATCTCTTCATACACAATATCCATGTCCCCCCATTCTGTGCTTACACAATGTCCATGTCCCTCCTTTCTCTGCCTACACAATGTCCATGTCCCCCATTCCCTGCCTACTCAATGTCCATGTCCCCCCATTCTGTGCTTACTCAATGTCCATGTCCCTCCATTCTCTGCCTTCACACTGTCCAAGTCCCTGCATTCTCTGCCATCACAATGTCCATTTCCCGCATTCCCTGCCTACACAATGTCCCTGTCCGTCTATTCTCTGCCTACACAATGTCCCTGTCCCTCCTTTCTCTGCCTACACAATGTCCATGTCCCCCATTCCCTGCATACACAATGTCCATGTCCCCCCATTCTGTGCTTACAAATGTCCATGTCCCTCCATTCTCTCCCTGCACAATGTCCATGTCACCCATTCCATGCCTACGCAATGTCCATGTACCCCATTCCCTGCCTACACAATGTCCTTGCAACTCCATTCTCTGCCTACACAATGTCCATGTCCCTCCATTTTCTGCTTACACCATGTCCATGTCCCTCCAATCTCTTCATACACAATGTCCATGTCCCCCATTCTGTGCTTTTACAATGTCCATGTCCTGCCTTTCTCTGCCTACACAATGTCCATGTCCCCCCATTCTGTGCTTACTCAATGTCCATGTCCCTGCATTCTCTGCCTACAGAATGTCCATGTCCCTCCATTCTCTGCTTTCACGATGTCCATGTCCCTCCATTCTCTGCCTACACAATGTCCATGTCGCCCATTCCATGCCTACACAATGTCCATGTCCCTCCTTTCTCTTCCTACAGAATGTCCCTGCCCATCCATTCTCTGCCTACACAATGTCCCTGTCCATCTATTCTCTGCCTACACATTGTCCCTGTCCCTCATTTCTCTGCCAACACATTGTCCATGTCCCTCCAATCTCTTCATACACAATATCCATGTCCCCCCATTCTGTGCTTACACAATGTCCCTGTCCCTCCTTTCTCTGCCTACACAATGTCCATGTCCCCCATTCCCTGCCTACTCAATGTCCATGTCCCCCCATTCTGTGCTTACTCAATGTCCATGTCCCTCCATTCTCTCCCTGCACAATGTCCATGTCACCCATTCCATGCCTACGCAATGTCCATGTCCCCCATTCCCTGCCTACACAATGTCCTTTCAACTCCATTCTCTGCCTACACAATGTCCATGTCCCTCCATTTTCTGCTTACACCATATCCATGTCCCTCCAATCTCTTCATACACAATGTCCATGTCCCCCATTCTGTGCTTTTACAATGTCCATGTCCTGCCTTTCTCTGCCTACACAATGTCCATGTCCCCCCATTCTGTGCTTACTCAATGTCCATGTCCCTGCATTCTCTGCCTACACAATGTCCATGTCCCTCCATTCTCTGCTTTCACAATGTCCATGTCCCTCCATTCTCTGCCTACACAATGTCCATGTCGCCCATTCCATGCCTACACAATGTCCATGTCCCTCCTTTCTCTGCCTACACAATGTCCATTTCCCCCATTCCCTGCCTACACAATGTCCTTATAACTCCATTCTCTGCTTACACAATGTCCATGTCCCCCATTCTCTGACAGCACAATGTCCCTGTCCCTCCATTCTCTGCTTAGGCAATGTCCCTGTGCCTCCCTTATCTGCCCACACAATGTCCATGTCCCCCATTCTCTGTCTATGCAATGACCCTGTCTCTCCATTCTTTCCTTACACAACATCCCTGTCCCTCCATTCTATGCTTACACGATGTCCCTGTCCCACCATTCTCTGCCTACACAATGTCCATGTCGCCCATTCCATGCCTACACAATGTCCAAATCCCTCCTTTCTCTGCCTACACAATGTCCATTTCCCCCATTGCCTGCCTACACAATGTCCTTGTAACTCCATTCTCTGCTGACACAATGTCCATGCCCCTCCATTTTCTGCTTACACCATGTCATTTTCCCTCCATTCTCTCCATACACAATGTCCATGTCCCCCATTCTCTGACAGCACAATGTCCCTGTCCCTCCATTCTCTGCTTAGGCAATGTCCCTGTGCCTCCATTCTATGCTTACACGATGTCCCTGTCCCTCCATTCTCTGCCTTCACACTGTCCAAGTCCCTGCATTCTCTGCCATCACAATGTCCATTTCCCGCATTCCCTGCCTACAAAATGTCTCTGTCCGTCTATTCTCTGCCTACACAATGTCCCTGTCCCTCCTTTCTCTGCCTACACAATGTCCATGTCCCCCATTCCCTGCATACACAATGTCCATGTCCCCCCATTCTGTGCTTACTCAATGTCCATGTCCCTCCATTCTCTCCCTGCACAATGTCCATGTCACCCATTCCATGCCTACGCAATGTCCATGTCCCCCATTCCCTGCCTACACAATGTCCTTTCAACTCCATTCTCTGCCTACACAATGTCCATGTCCCTCCATTTTCTGCTTACACCATATCCATGTCCCTCCAATCTCTTCATACACAATGTCCATGTCCCCCATTCTGTGCTTTTACAATGTCCATGTCCTGCCTTTCTCTGCCTACACAATGTCCATGTCCCCCCATTCTGTGCTTACTCAATTTTCCATGTCCCTGCATTCTCTGCCTACACAATGTCCATGTCCCTCCATTCTCTGCTTTCACAATGTCCATGTCCCTCCATTCTCTGCCTACACAATGTCCATGTTGCCCATTCCATGCCTACACAATGTCCATGTCCCTCCTTTCTCTGCCTACACAATGTCCATTTCCCCCATTCCCTGCCTACACAATGTCCATGTCCCCCATTCCCTGCCTACACAATGTCCTTGTAACTCCATACTCTGCTTACACAATGTCCCTGTCCCTCCATTCTCTGCTTAGGCAATGTCCCTGTGCCTCCGTTATCTGCCCACACAATGTCCATGTCCCCCCATTCTCTGCTTACAATATGTCCCTGTCCCTCCATTCTCTGCCTACAGAATGTCTCTGCCCCTCTATTCTCTGCCTACACAATGTCCCTGTCCCTCATTTCTCTGCCAACACATTGTTCATGTCCCTCCAATCTCTTCATACACAATGTCCATGTCCCCACATTCTGTGCTTACACAATGTCCATGTCCCTCCTTTGTCTGCCTACGCAATGTCCATGTCCCTCCATTATCTCCCTACACAATGTCAGTGTCCCTGCATTCTCTGCCTACACAATGTCCATGTCCCTCCATTCTCTGCTTTCACAATGTCCATGTCCCTCCATTCTCTGCCTACACAATGTCCATGTTGCCCATTCCATGCCTACACAATGTCCATGTCCCTCCTTTCTCTGCCTACACAATGTCCATTTCCCCCATTCCCAGCCTACACAATGTCCTTGTAACTCCATTCTCTGCTTACACATTGTTCATGTCCCTCCAATCTCTTCATACACAATGTCCATGTCCCCACATTCTGTGCTTACACAATGTCCATGTCCCTCCTTTGTCTGCCTGCACAATGTCCATGTCTCCCATTCAATGCCTACACAATGTCCATGTCCCTGCATTCTCTGCCTACGCAATGTCCATGTCCCTCCATTATCTCCCTACACAATGTCAGTGTCCCTCCATTCTCTGCCTACAGAATGTCCCTGCCCCTCCATTCTCTGCCTACACAATGTCCCTGTCCATCTATTCTCTGCTTACACATTGTCCCTGTCCCTCATTTCTCTGCCAACACATTGTCCATGTCCCTCCAATCTCTTCATACACAATGTCCATGTCCCCTCATTCTGTGCTTTCTCAATGTCCATGTCCCTCCATTCTCTGTCTACACAGTCCATCTCCCTCCTTTCTCTGCCTACTCAATGTCCATGTCCCCCATTCCCTGCCTACACAATGTCCTTGTAACTCCATTCTCTGCTTAAACAATGTTCATGTCCCTCCATTCTATGCTTAAACAATGTTCATGTCCCTCCATTTTCTGCTTACACAATGTCCATGTCCCTCCAATCACTGCCCACACAATGTCCATGTTCTTCCATTCTCTGCCTACACTATGTCCATTTCCCCCCATTCTCGAGTACACAATGTCCGTTTCTCCCCTTTAACAGCTGACAGTATGATAATGTCCCCCCATTCTCTGCTTACACTATGTCCCTGTCCCTCCATTCTCTTCCTACAGAATGTCCCTGCCCCTCCATTCTCTGCCTACACAATGTCCCTGTCCATCTATTCTCTGCCTACACATTGTCCCTGTCCCTCATTTCTCTGCCAACACATTGTCCATGTCCCTCCAATCTCTTCATACACAATATCCATGTCCCCCCATTCTGTGCTTACACAATGTCCCTGTCCCTCCTTTCTCTGCCTACACAATGTCCATGTCCCCCATTCCCTGCCTACTCAATGTCCATGTCCCCCCATTCTGTGCTTACTCAATGTCCATGTCCCTCCATTCTCTCCCTGCACAATGTCCATGTCACCCATTCCATGCCTGCGCAATGTCCATGTCCCCCATTCCCTGCCTACACAATGTCCTTTCAACTCCATTCTCTGCCTACACAATGTCCATGTCCCTCCATTTTCTGCTTACACCATATCCATGTCCCTCCAATCTCTTCATACACAATGTCCATGTCCCCCATTCTGTGCTTTTACAATGTCCATGTCCTGCCTTTCTCTGCCTACACAATGTCCATGTCCCCCCATTCTGTGCTTACTCAATGTCCATGTCCCTGCATTCTCTGCCTACACAATGTCCATGTCCCTCCATTCTCTGCTTTCACAATGTCCATGTCCCTCCATTCTCTGCCTACACAATGTCCATGTCGCCCATTCCATGCCTACACAATGTCCATGTCCCTCCTTTCTCTGCCTACACAATGTCCATTTCCCCCATTCCCTGCCTACACAATGTCCTTATAACTCCATTCTCTGCTTACACAATGTCCATGTCCCCCATTCTCTGACAGCACAATGTCCCTGTCCCTCCATTCTCTGCTTAGGCAATGTCCCTGTGCCTCCCTTATCTGCCCACACAATGTCCATGTCCCCCATTCTCTGTCTATGCAATGACCCTGTCTCTCCATTCTTTCCTTACACAACATCCCTGTCCCTCCATTCTATGCTTACACGATGTCCCTGTCCCACCATTCTCTGCCTACACAATGTCCATGTCGCCCATTCCATGCCTACACAATGTCCAAATCCCTCCTTTCTCTGCCTACACAATGTCCATTTCCCCCATTGCCTGCCTACACAATGTCCTTGTAACTCCATTCTCTGCTGACACAATGTCCATGCCCCTCCATTTTCTGCTTACACCATGTCCTTTTCCCTCCATTCTCTCCATACACAATGTCCATGTCCCCCATTCTCTGACAGCACAATGTCCCTGTCCCTCCATTCTCTGCTTAGGCAATGTCCCTGTGCCTCCATTCTATGCTTACACGATGTCCCTGTCCCTCCATTCTCTGCCTTCACACTGTCCAAGTCCCTGCATTCTCTGCCATCACAATGTCCATTTCCCGCATTCCCTGCCTACAAAATGTCTCTGTCCGTCTATTCTCTGCCTACACAATGTCCCTGTCCCTCCTTTCTCTGCCTACACAATGTCCATGTCCCCCATTCCCTGCATACACAATGTCCATGTCCCCCCATTCTGTGCTTACTCAATGTCCATGTCCCTCCATTCTCTCCCTGCACAATGTCCATGTCACCCATTCCATGCCTACGCAATGTCCATGTCCCCCATTCCCTGCCTACACAATGTCCTTTCAACTCCATTCTCTGCCTACACAATGTCCATGTCCCTCCATTTTCTGCTTACACCATATCCATGTCCCTCCAATCTCTTCATACACAATGTCCATGTCCCCCATTCTGTGCTTTTACAATGTCCATGTCCTGCCTTTCTCTGCCTACACAATGTCCATGTCCCCCCATTCTGTGCTTACACAATGTCCATGTCGCCCATTCCATGCCTACACAATGTCCATGTCCCTCCTTTCTCTGCCTACACAATGTCCATTTCCCCCATTCCCTGCCTACACAATGTCCTTATAACTCCATTCTCTGCTTACACAATGTCCATGTCCCCCATTCTCTGACAGCACAATGTCCCTGTCCCTCCATTCTCTGCTTAGGCAATGTCCCTGTGCCTCCGTTATCTGCCCACACAATGTCCATGTCCCCCATTCTCTGTCTATGCAATGACCCTGTCTCTCCATTCTTTCCTTACACAACGTCCCTGTCCCTCCATTCTATGCTTACACGATGTCCCTGTCCCTGCATTCTCTGCAATCACAATGTCCATTTCCCGCATTCCCTGCCTACACAATGTCCCTCTCCGTCTATTCTCTGCCTACACAATGTCCCTGTCCCTCCTTTCTCTGCCTACACAATGTCCATGTCCCCCATTCCCTGCATACACAATGTCCATGTCCCCCCATTCTGTGCTTACTCAATGTCCATGTCCCTCCATTCTCTCCCTGCACAATGTCCATGTCACCCATTCCATGCCTACACAATGTCCATGTCCCCCATTCCCTGCCTACACAATGTCCTTGCAACTCCATTCTCTGCCTACACAATGTCCATGTCCCTCCATTTTCTGCTTACACCATGTCCATGTCCCTCCAATCTCTTCATACACAATGTCCATGTCCCCCATTCTGTGCTTTTACAATGTCCATGTCCTGCCTTTCTCTGCCTACACAATGTCCATGTCCCCCCATTCTGTGCTTAGTCAATTTTCCATGTCCCTGCATTCTCTGCCTACACAATGTCCATGTCCCTCCATTCTCTGCTTTCACAATGTCCATGTCCCTCCATTCTCTGCCTACACAATGTCCATGTTGCCCATTCCATGCCTACACAATGTCCATGTCCCTCCTTTCTCTGCCTACACAATGTCCATTTCCCCCATTCCCTGCCTACACAATGTCCTTGTAACTCCATTCTCTGCTTACACAATGTCCATGTCCCCCATTCCCTGCCTACACAATGTCCTTGTAACTCCATACTCTGCTTACACAATGTCCCTGTCCCTCCATTCTCTGCTTAGGCAATGTCCCTGTGCCTCCGTTATCTGCCCACACAATGTCCATGTCCCCCCATTCTCTGCTTACAATATGTCCCTGTCCCTCCATTCTCTGCCTACAGAATGTCTCTGCCCCTCTATTCTCTGCCTACACAATGTCCCTGTCCCTCATTTCTCTGCCAACACATTGTTCATGTCCCTCCAATCTCTTCATACACAATGTCCATGTCCCCACATTCTGTGCTTACACAATGTCCATGTCCCTCCTTTGTCTGCCTACGCAATGTCCATGTCCCTCCATTATCTCCCTACACAATGTCAGTGTCCCTCCATTCTCTGCCTACAGAATGTCCCTGCCCCTCCATTCTCTGCCTACACAATGTCCCTGTCCATCTATTCTCTGCTTACACATTGTCCCTGTCCCTCATTTCTCTGCCAACACATTGTCCATGTCCCTCCAATCTCTTCATACACAATGTCCATGTCCCCTCATTCTGTGCTTACTCAATGTCCATGTCCCTCCATTCTCTGTCTACACAGTCCATCTCCCTCCTTTCTCTGCCTACTCAATGTCCATGTCCCCCATTCCCTGCCTACACAATGTCCTTGTAACTCCATTCTCTGCTTAAACAATGTTCATGTCCCTCCATTCTATGCTTAAACAATGTTCATGTCCCTCCATTTTCTGCTTACACAATGTCCATGTCCCTCCAATCACTGCCAACACAATGTCCATGTTCTTCCATTCTCTGCCTACACTATGTCCATTTCCCCCCATTCTCGAGTACACAATGTCCGTTTCTCCCCTTTAACTGCTGACAGTATGATAATGTCCCCCCATTCTCTGCTTACACTATGTCCCTGTCCCTCCATTCTCTTCCTACAGAATGTC
This sequence comes from Hemitrygon akajei, assembly GCF_048418815.1. Classification (NCBI taxonomy): domain Eukaryota; kingdom Metazoa; phylum Chordata; class Chondrichthyes; order Myliobatiformes; family Dasyatidae; genus Hemitrygon; species Hemitrygon akajei. Next base: position 157,652,906 of record NC_133125.1, read on the forward strand.
CCTGCCCCTCCATTCTCTGCCTACACAATGTCCCTGTCCATCTATTCTCTGCCTACACATTGTCCCTGTCCCTCATTTCTCTGCCAACACATTGTCCATGTCCCTCCAATCTCTTCATACACAATATCCATGTCCCCCCATTCTGTGCTTACACAATGTCCATGTCCCTCCTTTCTCTGCCTACACAATGTCCATGTCCCCCATTCCCTGCCTACTCAATGTCCATGTCCCCCCATTCTGTGCTTACTCAATGTCCATGTCCCTCCATTCTCTGCCTTCACACTGTCCAAGTCCCTGCATTCTCTGCCATCACAATGTCCATTTCCCGCATTCCCTGCCTACACAATGTCCCTGTCCGTCTATTCTCTGCCTACACAATGTCCCTGTCCCTCCTTTCTCTGCCTACACAATGTCCATGTCCCCCATTCCCTGCATACACAATGTCCATGTCCCCCCATTCTGTGCTTACAAATGTCCATGTCCCTCCATTCTCTCCCTGCACAATGTCCATGTCACCCATTCCATGCCTACGCAATGTCCATGTACCCCATTCCCTGCCTACACAATGTCCTTGCAACTCCATTCTCTGCCTACACAATGTCCATGTCCCTCCATTTTCTGCTTACACCATGTCCATGTCCCTCCAATCTCTTCATACACAATGTCCATGTCCCCCATTCTGTGCTTTTACAATGTCCATGTCCTGCCTTTCTCTGCCTACACAATGTCCATGTCCCCCCATTCTGTGCTTACTCAATGTCCATGTCCCTGCATTCTCTGCCTACAGAATGTCCATGTCCCTCCATTCTCTGCTTTCACGATGTCCATGTCCCTCCATTCTCTGCCTACACAATGTCCATGTCGCCCATTCCATGCCTACACAATGTCCATGTCCCTCCTTTCTCTTCCTACAGAATGTCCCTGCCCATCCATTCTCTGCCTACACAATGTCCCTGTCCATCTATTCTCTGCCTACACATTGTCCCTGTCCCTCATTTCTCTGCCAACACATTGTCCATGTCCCTCCAATCTCTTCATACACAATATCCATGTCCCCCCATTCTGTGCTTACACAATGTCCCTGTCCCTCCTTTCTCTGCCTACACAATGTCCATGTCCCCCATTCCCTGCCTACTCAATGTCCATGTCCCCCCATTCTGTGCTTACTCAATGTCCATGTCCCTCCATTCTCTCCCTGCACAATGTCCATGTCACCCATTCCATGCCTACGCAATGTCCATGTCCCCCATTCCCTGCCTACACAATGTCCTTTCAACTCCATTCTCTGCCTACACAATGTCCATGTCCCTCCATTTTCTGCTTACACCATATCCATGTCCCTCCAATCTCTTCATACACAATGTCCATGTCCCCCATTCTGTGCTTTTACAATGTCCATGTCCTGCCTTTCTCTGCCTACACAATGTCCATGTCCCCCCATTCTGTGCTTACTCAATGTCCATGTCCCTGCATTCTCTGCCTACACAATGTCCATGTCCCTCCATTCTCTGCTTTCACAATGTCCATGTCCCTCCATTCTCTGCCTACACAATGTCCATGTCGCCCATTCCATGCCTACACAATGTCCATGTCCCTCCTTTCTCTGCCTACACAATGTCCATTTCCCCCATTCCCTGCCTACACAATGTCCTTATAACTCCATTCTCTGCTTACACAATGTCCATGTCCCCCATTCTCTGACAGCACAATGTCCCTGTCCCTCCATTCTCTGCTTAGGCAATGTCCCTGTGCCTCCCTTATCTGCCCACACAATGTCCATGTCCCCCATTCTCTGTCTATGCAATGACCCTGTCTCTCCATTCTTTCCTTACACAACATCCCTGTCCCTCCATTCTATGCTTACACGATGTCCCTGTCCCACCATTCTCTGCCTACACAATGTCCATGTCGCCCATTCCATGCCTACACAATGTCCAAATCCCTCCTTTCTCTGCCTACACAATGTCCATTTCCCCCATTGCCTGCCTACACAATGTCCTTGTAACTCCATTCTCTGCTGACACAATGTCCATGCCCCTCCATTTTCTGCTTACACCATGTCATTTTCCCTCCATTCTCTCCATACACAATGTCCATGTCCCCCATTCTCTGACAGCACAATGTCCCTGTCCCTCCATTCTCTGCTTAGGCAATGTCCCTGTGCCTCCATTCTATGCTTACACGATGTCCCTGTCCCTCCATTCTCTGCCTTCACACTGTCCAAGTCCCTGCATTCTCTGCCATCACAATGTCCATTTCCCGCATTCCCTGCCTACAAAATGTCTCTGTCCGTCTATTCTCTGCCTACACAATGTCCCTGTCCCTCCTTTCTCTGCCTACACAATGTCCATGTCCCCCATTCCCTGCATACACAATGTCCATGTCCCCCCATTCTGTGCTTACTCAATGTCCATGTCCCTCCATTCTCTCCCTGCACAATGTCCATGTCACCCATTCCATGCCTACGCAATGTCCATGTCCCCCATTCCCTGCCTACACAATGTCCTTTCAACTCCATTCTCTGCCTACACAATGTCCATGTCCCTCCATTTTCTGCTTACACCATATCCATGTCCCTCCAATCTCTTCATACACAATGTCCATGTCCCCCATTCTGTGCTTTTACAATGTCCATGTCCTGCCTTTCTCTGCCTACACAATGTCCATGTCCCCCCATTCTGTGCTTACTCAATTTTCCATGTCCCTGCATTCTCTGCCTACACAATGTCCATGTCCCTCCATTCTCTGCTTTCACAATGTCCATGTCCCTCCATTCTCTGCCTACACAATGTCCATGTTGCCCATTCCATGCCTACACAATGTCCATGTCCCTCCTTTCTCTGCCTACACAATGTCCATTTCCCCCATTCCCTGCCTACACAATGTCCATGTCCCCCATTCCCTGCCTACACAATGTCCTTGTAACTCCATACTCTGCTTACACAATGTCCCTGTCCCTCCATTCTCTGCTTAGGCAATGTCCCTGTGCCTCCGTTATCTGCCCACACAATGTCCATGTCCCCCCATTCTCTGCTTACAATATGTCCCTGTCCCTCCATTCTCTGCCTACAGAATGTCTCTGCCCCTCTATTCTCTGCCTACACAATGTCCCTGTCCCTCATTTCTCTGCCAACACATTGTTCATGTCCCTCCAATCTCTTCATACACAATGTCCATGTCCCCACATTCTGTGCTTACACAATGTCCATGTCCCTCCTTTGTCTGCCTACGCAATGTCCATGTCCCTCCATTATCTCCCTACACAATGTCAGTGTCCCTCCATTCTCTGCCTACAGAATGTCCCTGCCCCTCCATTCTCTGCCTACACAATGTCCCTGTCCATCTATTCTCTGCTTACACATTGTCCCTGTCCCTCATTTCTCTGCCAACACATTGTCCATGTCCCTCCAATCTCTTCATACACAATGTCCATGTCCCCTCATTCTGTGCTTACTCAATGTCCATGTCCCTCCATTCTCTGTCTACACAGTCCATCTCCCTCCTTTCTCTGCCTACTCAATGTCCATGTCCCCCATTCCCTGCCTACACAATGTCCTTGTAACTCCATTCTCTGCTTAAACAATGTTCATGTCCCTCCATTCTATGCTTAAACAATGTTCATGTCCCTCCATTTTCTGCTTACACAATGTCCATGTCCCTCCAATCACTGCCAACACAATGTCCATGTTCTTCCATTCTCTGCCTACACTATGTCCATTTCCCCCCATTCTCGAGTACACAATGTCCGTTTCTCCCCTTTAACTGCTGACAGTATGATAATGTCCCCCCATTCTCTGCTTACACTATGTCCCTGTCCCTCCATTCTCTTCCTACAGAATGTCCCTGCCCCTCCATTCTCTGCCTACACAATGTCCCTGTCCATCTATTCTCTGCCTACACATTGTCCCTGTCCCTCATTTCTCTGCCAACACATTGTCCATGTCCCTCCAATCTCTTCATACACATTATCCATGTCCCCCCATTCTGTGCTTACACAATGTCCATGTCCCTCCTTTCTCTGCCTACACAATGTCCATGTCCCCCATTCCCTGCCTACTCAATGTCCATGTCCCCCCATTCTGTGCTTACTCAATGTCCATGTCCCTCCATTCTCTGCCTTCACACTGTCCAAGTCCCTGCATTCTCTGCCATCACAATGTCCATTTCCCGCATTCCCTGCCTACACAATGTCCCTGTCCGTCTATTCTCTGCCTACACAATGTCCCTGTCCCTCCTTTCTCTGCCTACACAATGTCCATGTCCCCCATTCCCTGCATACACAATGTCCATGTCCCCCCATTCTGTGCTTACTCAATGTCCATGTCCCTCCATTCTCTCCCTGCACAATGTCCATGTCACCCATTCCATGCCTACGCAATGTCCATGTACCCCATTCCCTGCCTACACAATGTCCTTGCAACTCCATTCTCTGCCTACACAATGTCCATGTCCCTCCATTTTCTGCTTACACCATGTCCATGTCCCTCCAATCTCTTCATACACAATGTCCATGTCCCCCATTCTGTGCTTTTACAATGTCCATGTCCTGCCTTTCTCTGCCTACACAATGTCCATGTCCCCCCATTCTGTGCTTACTCAATGTCCATGTCCCTGCATTCTCTGCCTACACAATGTCCATGTCCCTCCATTCTCTGCTTTCACGATGTCCATGTCCCTCCATTCTCTGCCTACACAATGTCCATGTCGCCCATTCCATGCCTACACAATGTCCATGTCCCTCCTTTCTCTTCCTACAGAATGTCCCTGCCCATCCATTCTCTGCCTACACAATGTCCCTGTCCATCTATTCTCTGCCTACACATTGTCCCTGTCCCTCATTTCTCTGCCAACACATTGTCCATGTCCCTCCATTCTCTTCATACACAATGTCCATGTCCCCCATTCTGTGCTTACACAATGTCCATGTCCCACCTTTCTGTGCTTACTCAATGTCCATGTCCCTGCATTCTCTGCCTACACAATGTCCATGTCCCTCCATTCTCTGCCTACACAATGTCCATGTCGCCCATTCCATGCCTACACAATGTCCATGTCCCTCCTTTCTCTGCCTACACAATGTCCATTTCCCCCATTCCCTGCCTACACAATGTCCTTATAACTCCATTCTCTGCTTACACAATGTCCATGTCCCCCATTCTCTGACAGCACAATGTCCCTGTCCCTCCATTCTCTGCTTAGGCAATGTCCCTGTGCCTCCCTTATCTGCCCACACAATGTCCATGTCCCCCATTCTCTGTCTATGCAATGACCCTGTCTCTCCATTCTTTCCTTACACAACATCCCTGTCCCTCCATTCTATGCTTACACGATGTCCCTGTCCCACCATTCTCTGCCTACACAATGTCCATGTCGCCCATTCCATGCCTACACAATGTCCAAATCCCTCCTTTCTCTGCCTACACAATGTCCATTTCCCCCATTGCCTGCCTACACAATGTCCTTGTAACTCCATTCTCTGCTGACACAATGTCCATGCCCCTCCATTTTCTGCTTACACCATGTCATTTTCCCTCCATTCTCTCCATACACAATGTCCATGTCCCCCATTCTCTGACAGCACAATGTCCCTGTCCCTCCATTCTCTGCTTAGGCAATGTCCCTGTGCCTCCATTCTATGCTTACACGATGTCCCTGTCCCTCCATTCTCTGCCTTCACACTGTCCAAGTCCCTGCATTCTCTGCCATCACAATGTCCATTTCCCGCATTCCCTGCCTACAAAATGTCTCTGTCCGTCTATTCTCTGCCTACACAATGTCCCTGTCCCTCCTTTCTCTGCCTACACAATGTCCATGTCCCCCATTCCCTGCATACACAATGTCCATGTCCCCCCATTCTGTGCTTACTCAATGTCCATGTCCCTCCATTCTCTCCCTGCACAATGTCCATGTCACCCATTCCATGCCTACGCAATGTCCATGTCCCCCATTCCCTGCCTACACAATGTCCTTTCAACTCCATTCTCTGCCTACACAATGTCCATGTCCCTCCATTTTCTGCTTACACCATATCCATGTCCCTCCAATCTCTTCATACACAATGTCCATGTCCCCCATTCTGTGCTTTTACAATGTCCATGTCCTGCCTTTCTCTGCCTACACAATGTCCATGTCCCCCCATTCTGTGCTTACTCAATTTTCCATGTCCCTGCATTCTCTGCCTACACAATGTCCATGTCCCTCCATTCTCTGCTTTCACAATGTCCATGTCCCTCCATTCTCTGCCTACACAATGTCCATGTTGCCCATTCCATGCCTACACAATGTCCATGTCCCTCCTTTCTCTGCCTACACAATGTCCATTTCCCCCATTCCCTGCCTACACAATGTCCATGTCCCCCATTCCCTGCCTACACAATGTCCTTGTAACTCCATACTCTGCTTACACAATGTCCCTGTCCCTCCATTCTCTGCTTAGGCAATGTCCCTGTGCCTCCGTTATCTGCCCACACAATGTCCATGTCCCCCCATTCTCTGCTTACAATATGTCCCTGTCCCTCCATTCTCTGCCTACAGAATGTCTCTGCCCCTCTATTCTCTGCCTACACAATGTCCCTGTCCCTCATTTCTCTGCCAACACATTGTTCATGTCCCTCCAATCTCTTCATACACAATGTCCATGTCCCCACATTCTGTGCTTACACAATGTCCATGTCCCTCCTTTGTCTGCCTACGCAATGTCCATGTCCCTCCATTATCTCCCTACACAATGTCAGTGTCCCTCCATTCTCTGCCTACAGAATGTCCCTGCCCCTCCATTCTCTGCCTACACAATGTCCCTGTCCATCTATTCTCTGCTTACACATTGTCCCTGTCCCTCATTTCTCTGCCAACACATTGTCCATGTCCCTCCAATCTCTTCATACACAATGTCCATGTCCCCTCATTCTGTGCTTACTCAATGTCCATGTCCCTCCATTCTCTGTCTACACAGTCCATCTCCCTCCTTTCTCTGCCTACTCAATGTCCATGTCCCCCATTCCCTGCCTACACAATGTCCTTGTAACTCCATTCTCTGCTTAAACAATGTTCATGTCCCTCCATTCTATGCTTAAACAATGTTCATGTCCCTCCATTTTCTGCTTACACAATGTCCATGTCCCTCCAATCACTGCCAACACAATGTCCATGTTCTTCCATTCTCTGCCTACACTATGTCCATTTCCCCCCATTCTCGAGTACACAATGTCCGTTTCTCCCCTTTAACTGCTGACAGTATGATAATGTCCCCCCATTCTCTGCTTACACTATGTCCCTGTCCCTCCATTCTCTTCCTACAGAATGTCCCTGCCCCTCCATTCTCTGCCTACACAATGTCCCTGTCCATCTATTCTCTGCCTACACATTGTCCCTGTCCCTCATTTCTCTGCCAACACATTGTCCATGTCCCTCCAATCTCTTCATACACATTATCCATGTCCCCCCATTCTGTGCTTACACAATGTCCATGTCCCTCCTTTCTCTGCCTACACAATGTCCATGTCCCCCATTCCCTGCCTACTCAATGTCCATGTCCCCCCATTCTGTGCTTACTCAATGTCCATGTCCCTCCATTCTCTGCCTTCACACTGTCCAAGTCCCTGCATTCTCTGCCATCACAATGTCCATTTCCCGCATTCCCTGCCTACACAATGTCCCTGTCCGTCTATTCTCTGCCTACACAATGTCCCTGTCCCTCCTTTCTCTGCCTACACAATGTCCATGTCCCCCATTCCCTGCATACACAATGTCCATGTCCCCCCATTCTGTGCTTACTCAATGTCCATGTCCCTCCATTCTCTCCCTGCACAATGTCCATGTCACCCATTCCATGCCTACGCAATGTCCATGTACCCCATTCCCTGCCTACACAATGTCCTTGCAACTCCATTCTCTGCCTACACAATGTCCATGTCCCTCCATTTTCTGCTTACACCATGTCCATGTCCCTCCAATCTCTTCATACACAATGTCCATGTCCCCCATTCTGTGCTTTTACAATGTCCATGTCCTGCCTTTCTCTGCCTACACAATGTCCATGTCCCCCCATTCTGTGCTTACTCAATGTCCATGTCCCTGCATTCTCTGCCTACACAATGTCCATGTCCCTCCATTCTCTGCTTTCACGATGTCCATGTCCCTCCATTCTCTGCCTACACAATGTCCATGTCGCCCATTCCATGCCTACACAATGTCCATGTCCCTCCTTTCTCTTCCTACAGAATGTCCCTGCCCATCCATTCTCTGCCTACACAATGTCCCTGTCCATCTATTCTCTGCCTACACATTGTCCCTGTCCCTCATTTCTCTGCCAACACATTGTCCATGTCCCTCCATTCTCTTCATACACAATGTCCATGTCCCCCATTCTGTGCTTACACAATGTCCATGTCCCACCTTTCTGTGCTTACTCAATGTCCATGTCCCTGCATTCTCTGCCTACACAATGTCCATGTCCCTCCATTCTATGCTTACACAATGTCCATGTCCCCCATTCTGTGCTTACTCAATGTCCATGTCCCTCCGTTCTCTGCCTACACAATGTCCATGTCGCCCATTCCATGCCTACCCAATGTCCAAATCCCTCCTTTCTCTGCCTACACAATGTCCATTTCCCCCATTCCCTGCCTACACAATGTCCTTGTAACTCCATTCTCTTCTTACACAATGTCCATGTCCCTCCATTTTCTGCTTACACCATGTCCTTTTCCCTCCGTTCTCTCCCCACACAATGTCCATGTCCCCCATTCTCTGCTTAGGCAATATCCCTGTGCCTCCGTTATCTGCCCACACAATGTCCATGTCCCCCATTCTCTGTCTATGCATTGACCCTGTCTCTCCATTCTTTCCTTACACAACATCCCTGTCCCTCCATTCTATGCTTACACGATGTCCCTGTCCCTCCATTCTCTGCCTTCACACTGTCCAAGTCCCTGCATTCTCTGCCATCACAATGTCCATTTCCCGCATTCCCTGCCTACACAATGTCCCTGTCCGTCTATTCTCTGCCTACACATTGTCCCTGTCCCTCATTTCTCTGCCAACACATTGTCCATGTCCCTCCAATCTCTTCATACACAATATCCATGTCCCCCCCATTCTGTGTTTACACAATATCCATGTCCCTCCTTTCTCTGCCTACACAATGTCCATGTCCCCCATTCCCTGCATACACACTGTCCATGTCCACCCATTCTGTGCTTACTCAATGTCCATGTCCCTCCATTCTCTCCCTGCACAATATCCATGTCCCTCCTTTCTCTGCCTACACAATGTCCATGTCCCCCATTCTCTGCTTACACAATGTCCATGTCCCTCCATTTTCTGCTTACACCATATCCATGTCCCTCCAATCTCTTCATACACAATGTCCATGTCCCCCATTCTGTGCTTTTACAATGTCCATGTCCTGCCTTTCTCTGCCTACACAATGTCCATGTCCCCCCATTCTGTGCTTACTCAATGTCCATGTCCCTGCATTCTCTGCCTACACAATGTCCATGTCCCTCCATTCTCTGCTTTCACAATGTCCATGTCCCTCCATTCTCTGCCTACACAATGTCCATGTCGCCCATTCCATGCCTACACAATTTCCATGTCCCTCCTTTCTCTGCCTACACAATGTCCATTTCCCCCATTCCCTGCCTACACAATGTCCTTATAACTCCATTCTCTGCTTACACAATGTCCATGTCCCCCATTCTCTGACAGCACAATGTCCCTGTCCCTCCATTCTCTGCTTAGGCAATGTCCCTGTGCCTCCGTTATCTGCCCACACAATGTCCATGTCCCCCATTCTCTGTCTATGCAATGACCCTGTCTCTCCATTCTTTCCTTACACAACATCCCTGTCCCTCCATTCTATGCTTACACGATGTCCCTGTCCCTGCATTCTCTGCAATCACAATGTCCATTTCCCGCATTCCCTGCCTACACAATGTCCCTCTCCGTCTATTCTCTGCCTACACAATGTCCCTGTCCCTCCTTTCTCTGCCTACACAATGTCCATGTCCCCCATTCCCTGCATACACAATGTCCATGTCCCCCCATTCTGTGCTTACTCAATGTCCATGTCCCTCCATTCTCTCCCTGCACAATGTCCATGTCACCCATTCCATGCCTACACAATGTCCATGTCCCCCATTCCCTGCCTACACAATGTCCTTGCAACTCCATTCTCTGCCTACACAATGTCCATGTCCCTCCATTTTCTGCTTACACCATGTCCATGTCCCTCCAATCTCTTCATACACAATGTCCATGTCCCCCATTCTGTGCTTTTACAATGTCCATGTCCTGCCTTTCTCTGCCTACACAATGTCCATGTCCACCCATTCTGTGCTTACTCAATTTTCCATGTCCCTGCATTCTCTGCCTACACAATGTCCATGTCCCTCCATTCTCTGCTTTCACAATGTCCATGTCCCTCCATTCTCTGCCTACACAATGTCCATGTTGCCCATTCCATGCCTACACAATGTCCATGTCCCTCCTTTCTCTGCCTACACAATGTCCATTTCCCCCATTCCCTGCCTACACAATGTCCTTGTAACTCCATTCTCTGCTTACACAATGTCCATGTCCCCCATTCCCTGCCTACACAATGTCCTTGTAACTCCATACTCTGCTTACACAATGTCCCTGTCCCTCCATTCTCTGCTTAGGCAATGTCCCTGTGCCTCCGTTATCTGCCCACACAATGTCCATGTCCCCCCATTCTCTGCTTACAATATGTCCCTGTCCCTCCATTCTCTGCCTACAGAATGTCTCTGCCCCTCTATTCTCTGCCTACACAATGTCCCTGTCCCTCATTTCTCTGCCAACACATTGTTCATGTCCCTCCAATCTCTTCATACACAATGTCCATGTCCCCACATTCTGTGCTTACACAATGTCCATGTCCCTCCTTTGTCTGCCTGCACAATGTCCATGTCTCCCATTCAATGCCTACACAATGTCCATGTCCCTGCATTCTCTGCCTACGCAATGTCCATGTCCCTCCATTATCTCCCTACACAATGTCAGTGTCCCTCCATTCTCTGCCTACAGAATGTCCCTGCCCCTCCATTCTCTGCCTACACAATGTCCCTGTCCATCTATTCTCTGCCTACACATTGTCCCTGTCCCTCATTTCTCTGCCAACACATTGTCCATGTCCCTCCAATCTCTTCATACACATTATCCATGTCCCCCCATTCTGTGCTTACACAATGTCCATGTCCCTCCTTTCTCTGCCTACACAATGTCCATGTCCCCCATTCCCTGCCTACTCAATGTCCATGTCCCCCCATTCTGTGCTTACTCAATGTCCATGTCCCTCCATTCTCTGCCTTCACACTGTCCAAGTCCCTGCATTCTCTGCCATCACAATGTCCATTTCCCGCATTCCCTGCCTACACAATGTCCCTGTCCGTCTATTCTCTGCCTACACAATGTCCCTGTCCCTCCTTTCTCTGCCTACACAATGTCCATGTCCCCCATTCCCTGCATACACAATGTCCATGTCCCCCCATTCTGTGCTTACTCAATGTCCATGTCCCTCCATTCTCTCCCTGCACAATGTCCATGTCACCCATTCCATGCCTACGCAATGTCCATGTACCCCATTCCCTGCCTACACAATGTCCTTGCAACTCCATTCTCTGCCTACACAATGTCCATGTCCCTCCATTTTCTGCTTACACCATGTCCATGTCCCTCCAATCTCTTCATACACAATGTCCATGTCCCCCATTCTGTGCTTTTACAATGTCCATGTCCTGCCTTTCTCTGCCTACACAATGTCCATGTCCCCCCATTCTGTGCTTACTCAATGTCCATGTCCCTGCATTCTCTGCCTACACAATGTCCATGTCCCTCCATTCTCTGCTTTCACGATGTCCATGTCCCTCCATTCTCTGCCTACACAATGTCCATGTCGCCCATTCCATGCCTACACAATGTCCATGTCCCTCCTTTCTCTTCCTACAGAATGTCCCTGCCCATCCATTCTCTGCCTACACAATGTCCCTGTCCATCTATTCTCTGCCTACACATTGTCCCTGTCCCTCATTTCTCTGCCAACACATTGTCCATGTCCCTCCATTCTCTTCATACACAATGTCCATGTCCCCCATTCTGTGCTTACACAATGTCCATGTCCCACCTTTCTGTGCTTACTCAATGTCCATGTCCCTGCATTCTCTGCCTACACAATGTCCATGTCCCTCCATTCTATGCTTACACAATGTCCATGTCCCCCATTCTGTGCTTACTCAATGTCCATGTCCCTCCGTTCTCTGCCTACACAATGTCCATGTCGCCCATTCCATGCCTACACAATGTCCAAATCCCTCCTTTCTCTGCCTACACAATGTCCATTTCCCCCATTCCCTGCCTACACAATGTCCTTGTAACTCCATTCTCTTCTTACACAATGTCCATGTCCCTCCATTTTCTGCTTACACCATGTCCTTTTCCCTCCGTTCTCTCCCCACACAATGTCCATGTCCCCCATTCTCTGCTTAGGCAATATCCCTGTGCCTCCGTTATCTGCCCACACAATGTCCATGTCCCCCATTCTCTGTCTATGCATTGACCCTGTCTCTCCATTCTTTCCTTACACAACATCCCTGTCCCTCCATTCTATGCTTACACGATGTCCCTGTCCCTCCATTCTCTGCCTTCACACTGTCCAAGTCCCTGCATTCTCTGCCATCACAATGTCCATTTCCCGCATTCCCTGCCTACACAATGTCCCTGTCCGTCTATTCTCTGCCTACACATTGTCCCTGTCCCTCATTTCTCTGCCAACACATTGTCCATGTCCCTCCAATCTCTTCATACACAATATCCATGTCCCCCCCATTCTGTGTTTACACAATATCCATGTCCCTCCTTTCTCTGCCTACACAATGTCCATGTCCCCCATTCCCTGCATACACACTGTCCATGTCCACCCATTCTGTGCTTACTCAATGTCCATGTCCCTCCATTCTCTCCCTGCACAATATCCATGTCCCTCCTTTCTCTGCCTACACAATGTCCATGTCCCCCATTCTCTGCTTACACAATGTCCATGTCCCTCCATTTTCTGCTTACACCATATCCATGTCCCTCCAATCTCTTCATACACAATGTCCATGTCCCCCATTCTGTGCTTTTACAATGTCCATGTCCTGCCTTTCTCTGCCTACACAATGTCCATGTCCCCCCATTCTGTGCTTACTCAATGTCCATGTCCCTGCATTCTCTGCCTACACAATGTCCATGTCCCTCCATTCTCTGCTTTCACAATGTCCATGTCCCTCCATTCTCTGCCTACACAATGTCCATGTCGCCCATTCCATGCCTACACAATTTCCATGTCCCTCCTTTCTCTGCCTACACAATGTCCATTTCCCCCATTCCCTGCCTACACAATGTCCTTATAACTCCATTCTCTGCTTACACAATGTCCATGTCCCCCATTCTCTGACAGCACAATGTCCCTGTCCCTCCATTCTCTGCTTAGGCAATGTCCCTGTGCCTCCGTTATCTGCCCACACAATGTCCATGTCCCCCATTCTCTGTCTATGCAATGACCCTGTCTCTCCATTCTTTCCTTACACAACATCCCTGTCCCTCCATTCTATGCTTACACGATGTCCCTGTCCCTGCATTCTCTGCAATCACAATGTCCATTTCCCGCATTCCCTGCCTACACAATGTCCCTCTCCGTCTATTCTCTGCCTACACAATGTCCCTGTCCCTCCTTTCTCTGCCTACACAATGTCCATGTCCCCCATTCCCTGCATACATAATGTCCATGTCCCCCCATTCTGTGCTTACTCAATGTCCATGTCCCTCCATTCTCTCCCTGCACAATGTCCATGTCACCCATTCCATGCCTACACAATGTCCATGTCCCCCATTCCCTGCCTACACAATGTCCTTGCAACTCCATTCTCTGCCTACACAATGTCCATGTCCCTCCATTTTCTGCTTACACCATGTCCATGTCCCTCCAATCTCTTCATACACAATGTCCATGTCCCCCATTCTGTGCTTTTACAATGTCCATGTCCTGCCTTTCTCTGCCTACACAATGTCCATGTCCACCCATTCTGTGCTTACTCAATTTTCCATGTCCCTGCATTCTCTGCCTACACAATGTCCATGTCCCTCCATTCTCTGCTTTCACAATGTCCATGTCCCTCCATTCTCTGCCTACACAATGTCCATGTTGCCCATTCCATGCCTACACAATGTCCATGTCCCTCCTTTCTCTGCCTACACAATGTCCATTTCCCCCATTCCCTGCCTACACAATGTCCTTGTAACTCCATTCTCTGCTTACACAATGTCCATGTCCCCCATTCCCTGCCTACACAATGTCCTTGTAACTCCATACTCTGCTTACACAATGTCCCTGTCCCTCCATTCTCTGCTTAGGCAATGTCCCTGTGCCTCCGTTATCTGCCCACACAATGTCCATGTCCCCCCATTCTCTGCTTACAATATGTCCCTGTCCCTCCATTCTCTGCCTACAGAATGTCTCTGCCCCTCTATTCTCTGCCTACACAATGTCCCTGTCCCTCATTTCTCTGCCAACACATTGTTCATGTCCCTCCAATCTCTTCATACACAATGTCCATGTCCCCACATTCTGTGCTTACACAATGTCCATGTCCCTCCTTTGTCTGCCTGCACAATGTCCATGTCTCCCATTCAATGCCTACACAATGTCCATGTCCCTGCATTCTCTGCCTACGCAATGTCCATGTCCCTCCATTATCTCCCTACACAATGTCAGTGTCCCTCCATTCTCTGCCTACAGAATGTCCCTGCCCCTCCATTCTCTGCCTACACAATGTCCCTGTCCATCTATTCTCTGCTTACACATTGTCCCTGTCCCTCATTTCTCTGCCAACACATTGTCCATGTCCCTCCAATCTCTTCATACACAATGTCCATGTCCCCTCATTCTGTGCTTTCTCAATGTCCATGTCCCTCCATTCTCTGTCTACACAGTCCATCTCCCTCCTTTCTCTGCCTACTCAATGTCCATGTCCCCCATTCCCTGCCTACACAATGTCCTTGTAACTCCATTCTCTGCTTAAACAATGTTCATGTCCCTCCATTCTATGCTTAAACAATGTTCATGTCCCTCCATTTTCTGCTTACACAATGTCCATGTCCCTCCAATCACTGCCCACACAATGTCCATGTTCTTCCATTCTCTGCCTACACTATGTCCATTTCCCCCCATTCTCGAGTACACAATGTCCGTTTCTCCCCTTTAACTGCTGACAGTATGATAATGTCCCCCCATTCTCTGCTTACACTATGTCCCTGTCCCTCCATTCTCTTCCTACAGAATGTCCCTGCCCCTCCATTCTCTGCCTACACAATGTCCCTGTCCATCTATTCTCTGCCTACACATTGTCCCTGTCCCTCATTTCTCTGCCAACACATTGTCCATGTCCCTCCAATCTCTTCATACACAATATCCATGTCCCCCCATTCTGTGCTTACACAATGTCCCTGTCCCTCCTTTCTCTGCCTACACAATGTCCATGTCCCCCATTCCCTGCCTACTCAATGTCCATGTCCCCCCATTCTGTGCTTACTCAATGTCCATGTCCCTCCATTCTCTCCCTGCACAATGTCCATGTCACCCATTCCATGCCTGCGCAATGTCCATGTCCCCCATTCCCTGCCTACACAATGTCCTTTCAACTCCATTCTCTGCCTACACAATGTCCATGTCCCTCCATTTTCTGCTTACACCATATCCATGTCCCTCCAATCTCTTCATACACAATGTCCATGTCCCCCATTCTGTGCTTTTACAATGTCCATGTCCTGCCTTTCTCTGCCTACACAATGTCCATGTCCCCCCATTCTGTGCTTACTCAATGTCCATGTCCCTGCATTCTCTGCCTACACAATGTCCATGTCCCTCCATTCTCTGCTTTCACAATGTCCATGTCCCTCCATTCTCTGCCTACACAATGTCCATGTCGCCCATTCCATGCCTACACAATGTCCATGTCCCTCCTTTCTCTGCCTACACAATGTCCATTTCCCCCATTCCCTGCCTACACAATGTCCTTATAACTCCATTCTCTGCTTACACAATGTCCATGTCCCCCATTCTCTGACAGCACAATGTCCCTGTCCCTCCATTCTCTGCTTAGGCAATGTCCCTGTGCCTCCCTTATCTGCCCACACAATGTCCATGTCCCCCATTCTCTGTCTATGCAATGACCCTGTCTCTCCATTCTTTCCTTACACAACATCCCTGTCCCTCCATTCTATGCTTACACGATGTCCCTGTCCCACCATTCTCTGCCTACACAATGTCCATGTCGCCCATTCCATGCCTACACAATGTCCAAATCCCTCCTTTCTCTGCCTACACAATGTCCATTTCCCCCATTGCCTGCCTACACAATGTCCTTGTAACTCCATTCTCTGCTGACACAATGTCCATGCCCCTCCATTTTCTGCTTACACCATGTCCTTTTCCCTCCATTCTCTCCATACACAATGTCCATGTCCCCCATTCTCTGACAGCACAATGTCCCTGTCCCTCCATTCTCTGCTTAGGCAATGTCCCTGTGCCTCCATTCTATGCTTACACGATGTCCCTGTCCCTCCATTCTCTGCCTTCACACTGTCCAAGTCCCTGCATTCTCTGCCATCACAATGTCCATTTCCCGCATTCCCTGCCTACAAAATGTCTCTGTCCGTCTATTCTCTGCCTACACAATGTCCCTGTCCCTCCTTTCTCTGCCTACACAATGTCCATGTCCCCCATTCCCTGCATACACAATGTCCATGTCCCCCCATTCTGTGCTTACTCAATGTCCATGTCCCTCCATTCTCTCCCTGCACAATGTCCATGTCACCCATTCCATGCCTACGCAATGTCCATGTCCCCCATTCCCTGCCTACACAATGTCCTTTCAACTCCATTCTCTGCCTACACAATGTCCATGTCCCTCCATTTTCTGCTTACACCATATCCATGTCCCTCCAATCTCTTCATACACAATGTCCATGTCCCCCATTCTGTGCTTTTACAATGTCCATGTCCTGCCTTTCTCTGCCTACACAATGTCCATGTCCCCCCATTCTGTGCTTACTCAATGTCCATTTCCCTGCATTCTCTGCCTACACAATGTCCATGTCCCTCCATTCTCTGCTTTCACAATGTCCATGTCCCTCCATTCTCTGCCTACACAATGTCCATGTCGCCCATTCCATGCCTACACAATGTCCATGTCCCTCCTTTCTCTGCCTACACAATGTCCATTTCCCCCATTCCCTGCCTACACAATGTCCTTATAACTCCATTCTCTGCTTACACAATGTCCATGTCCCCCATTCTCTGACAGCACAATGTCCCTGTCCCTCCATTCTCTGCTTAGGCAATGTCCCTGTGCCTCCGTTATCTGCCCACACAATGTCCATGTCCCCCATTCTCTGTCTATGCAATGACCCTGTCTCTCCATTCTTTCCTTACACAACATCCCTGTCCCTCCATTCTATGCTTACACGATGTCCCTGTCCCTGCAATCTCTGCAATCACAATGTCCATTTCCCGCATTCCCTGCCTACACAATGTCCCTCTCCGTCTATTCTCTGCCTACACAATGTCCCTGTCCCTCCTTTCTCTGCCTACACAATGTCCATGTCCCCCATTCCCTGCATACACAATGTCCATGTCCCCCCATTCTGTGCTTACTCAATGTCCATGTCCCTCCATTCTCTCCCTGCACAATGTCCATGTCACCCATTCCATGCCTACACAATGTCCATGTCCCCCATTCCCTGCCTACACAATGTCCTTGCAACTCCATTCTCTGCCTACACAATGTCCATGTCCCTCCATTTTCTGCTTACACCATGTCCATGTCCCTCCAATCTCTTCATACACAATGTCCATGTCCCCCATTCTGTGCTTTTACAATGTCCATGTCCTGCCTTTCTCTGCCTACACAATGTCCATGTCCCCCCATTCTGTGCTTAGTCAATTTTCCATGTCCCTGCATTCTCTGCCTACACAATGTCCATGTCCCTCCATTCTCTGCTTTCACAATGTCCATGTCCCTCCATTCTCTGCCTACACAATGTCCATGTTGCCCATTCCATGCCTACACAATGTCCATGTCCCTCCTTTCTCTGCCTACACAATGTCCATTTCCCCCATTCCCTGCCTACACAATGTCCTTGTAACTCCATTCTCTGCTTACACAATGTCCATGTCCCCCATTCCCTGCCTACACAATGTCCTTGTAACTCCATACTCTGCTTACACAATGTCCCTGTCCCTCCATTCTCTGCTTAGGCAATGTCCCTGTGCCTCCGTTATCTGCCCACACAATGTCCATGTCCCCCCATTCTCTGCTTACAATATGTCCCTGTCCCTCCATTCTCTGCCTACAGAATGTCTCTGCCCCTCTATTCTCTGCCTACACAATGTCCCTGTCCCTCATTTCTCTGCCAACACATTGTTCATGTCCCTCCAATCTCTTCATACACAATGTCCATGTCCCCACATTCTGTGCTTACACAATGTCCATGTCCCTCCTTTGTCTGCCTACGCAATGTCCATGTCCCTCCATTATCTCCCTACACAATGTCAGTGTCCCTCCATTCTCTGCCTACAGAATGTCCCTGCCCCTCCATTCTCTGCCTACACAATGTCCCTGTCCATCTATTCTCTGCTTACACATTGTCCCTGTCCCTCATTTCTCTGCCAACACATTGTCCATGTCCCTCCAATCTCTTCATACACAATGTCCATGTCCCCTCATTCTGTGCTTACTCAATGTCCATGTCCCTCCATTCTCTGTCTACACAGTCCATCTCCCTCCTTTCTCTGCCTACTCAATGTCCATGTCCCCCATTCCCTGCCTACACAATGTCCTTGTAACTCCATTCTCTGCTTAAACAATGTTCATGTCCCTCCATTCTATGCTTAAACAATGTTCATGTCCCTCCATTTTCTGCTTACACAATGTCCATGTCCCTCCAATCACTGCCAACACAATGTCCATGTTCTTCCATTCTCTGCCTACACTATGTCCATTTCCCCCCATTCTCGAGTACACAATGTCCGTTTCTCCCCTTTAACTGCTGACAGTATGATAATGTCCCCCCATTCTCTGCTTACACTATGTCCCTGTCCCTCCATTCTCTTCCTACAGAATGTCCCTGCCCCTCCATTCTCTGCCTACACAATGTCCCTGTCCATCTATTCTCTGCCTACACATTGTCCCTGTCCCTCATTTCTCTGCCAACACATTGTCCATGTCCCTCCAATCTCTTCATACACAATATCCATGTCCCCCCATTCTGTGCTTACACAATGTCCATGTCCCTCCTTTCTCTGCCTACACAATGTCCATGTCCCCCATTCCCTGCCTACTCAATGTCCATGTCCCCCCATTCTGTGCTTACTCAATGTCCATGTCCCTCCATTCTCTGCCTTCACACTGTCCAAGTCCCTGCATTCTCTGCCATCACAATGTCCATTTCCCGCATTCCCTGCCTACACAATGTCCCTGTCCGTCTATTCTCTGCCTACACAATGTCCCTGTCCCTCCTTTCTCTGCCTACACAATGTCCATGTCCCCCATTCCCTGCATACACAATGTCCATGTCCCCCCATTCTGTGCTTACTCAATGTCCATGTCCCTCCATTCTCTCCCTGCACAATGTCCATGTCACCCATTCCATGCCTACGCAATGTCCATGTACCCCATTCCCTGCCTACACAATGTCCTTGCAACTCCATTCTCTGCCTACACAATGTCCATGTCCCTCCATTTTCTGCTTACACCATGTCCATGTCCCTCCAATCTCTTCATACACAATGTCCATGTCCCCCATTCTGTGCTTTTACAATGTCCATGTCCTGCCTTTCTCTGCCTACACAATGTCCATGTCCCCCCATTCTGTGCTTACTCAATGTCCATGTCCCTGCATTCTCTGCCTACACAATGTCCATGTCCCTCCATTCTCTGCTTTCACGATGTCCATGTCCCTCCATTCTCTGCCTACACAATGTCCATGTCGCCCATTCCATGCCTACACAATGTCCATGTCCCTCCTTTCTCTTCCTACAGAATGTCCCTGCCCATCCATTCTCTGCCTACACAATGTCCCTGTCCATCTATTCTCTGCCTACACATTGTCCCTGTCCCTCATTTCTCTGCCAACACATTGTCCATGTCCCTCCAATCTCTTCATACACAATATCCATGTCCCCCCATTCTGTGCTTACACAATGTCCCTGTCCCTCCTTTCTCTGCCTACACAATGTCCATTTCCCCCATTCCCTGCCTACACAATGTCCTTATAACTCCATTCTCTGCTTACACAATGTCCATGTCCCCCATTCTCTGACAGCACAATGTCCCTGTCCCTCCATTCTCTGCTTAGGCAATGTCCCTGTGCCTCCGTTATCTGCCCACACAATGTCCATGTCCCCCATTCTCTGTCTATGCAATGACCCTGTCTCTCCATTCTTTCCTTACACAACATCCCTGTCCCTCCATTCTATGCTTACACGATGTCCCTGTCCCTGCATTCTCTGCAATCACAATGTCCATTTCCCGCATTCCCTGCCTACACAATGTCCCTCTCCGTCTATTCTCTGCCTACACAATGTCCCTGTCCCTCCTTTCTCTGCCTACACAATGTCCATGTCCCCCATTCCCTGCATACACAATGTCCATGTCCCCCCATTCTGTGCTTACTCAATGTCCATGTCCCTCCATTCTCTCCCTGCACAATGTCCATGTCACCCATTCCATGCCTACACAATGTCCATGTCCCCCATTCCCTGCCTACACAATGTCCTTGCAACTCCATTCTCTGCCTACACAATGTCCATGTCCCTCCATTTTCTGCTTACACCATGTCCATGTCCCTCCAATCTCTTCATACACAATGTCCATGTCCCCCATTCTGTGCTTTTACAATGTCCATGTCCTGCCTTTCTCTGCCTACACAATGTCCATGTCCCCCCATTCTGTGCTTAGTCAATTTTCCATGTCCCTGCATTCTCTGCCTACACAATGTCCATGTCCCTCCATTCTCTGCTTTCACAATGTCCATGTCCCTCCATTCTCTGCCTACACAATGTCCATGTTGCCCATTCCATGCCTACACAATGTCCATGTCCCTCCTTTCTCTGCCTACACAATGTCCATTTCCCCCATTCCCTGCCTACACAATGTCCTTGTAACTCCATTCTCTGCTTACACAATGTCCATGTCCCCCATTCCCTGCCTACACAATGTCCTTGTAACTCCATACTCTGCTTACACAATGTCCCTGTCCCTCCATTCTCTGCTTAGGCAATGTCCCTGTGCCTCCGTTATCTGCCCACACAATGTCCATGTCCCCCCATTCTCTGCTTACAATATGTCCCTGTCCCTCCATTCTCTGCCTACAGAATGTCTCTGCCCCTCTATTCTCTGCCTACACAATGTCCCTGTCCCTCATTTCTCTGCCAACACATTGTTCATGTCCCTCCAATCTCTTCATACACAATGTCCATGTCCCCACATTCTGTGCTTACACAATGTCCATGTCCCTCCTTTGTCTGCCTACGCAATGTCCATGTCCCTCCATTATCTCCCTACACAATGTCAGTGTCCCTCCATTCTCTGCCTACAGAATGTCCCTGCCCCTCCATTCTCTGCCTACACAATGTCCCTGTCCATCTATTCTCTGCTTACACATTGTCCCTGTCCCTCATTTCTCTGCCAACACATTGTCCATGTCCCTCCAATCTCTTCATACACAATGTCCATGTCCCCTCATTCTGTGCTTACTCAATGTCCATGTCCCTCCATTCTCTGTCTACACAGTCCATCTCCCTCCTTTCTCTGCCTACTCAATGTCCATGTCCCCCATTCCCTGCCTACACAATGTCCTTGTAACTCCATTCTCTGCTTAAACAATGTTCATGTCCCTCCATTCTATGCTTAAACAATGTTCATGTCCCTCCATTTTCTGCTTACACAATGTCCATGTCCCTCCAATCACTGCCAACACAATGTCCATGTTCTTCCATTCTCTGCCTACACTATGTCCATTTCCCCCCATTCTCGAGTACACAATGTCCGTTTCTCCCCTTTAACTGCTGACAGTATGATAATGTCCCCCCATTCTCTGCTTACACTATGTCCCTGTCCCTCCATTCTCTTCCTACAGAATGTCCCTGCCCCTCCATTCTCTGCCTACACAATGTCCCTGTCCATCTATTCTCTGCCTACACATTGTCCCTGTCCCTCATTTCTCTGCCAACACATTGTCCATGTCCCTCCAATCTCTTCATACACAATATCCATGTCCCCCCATTCTGTGCTTACACAATGTCCATGTCCCTCCTTTCTCTGCCTACACAATGTCCATGTCCCCCATTCCCTGCCTACTCAATGTCCATGTCCCCCCATTCTGTGCTTACTCAATGTCCATGTCCCTCCATTCTCTGCCTTCACACTGTCCAAGTCCCTGCATTCTCTGCCATCACAATGTCCATTTCCCGCATTCCCTGCCTACACAATGTCCCTGTCCGTCTATTCTCTGCCTACACAATGTCCCTGTCCCTCCTTTCTCTGCCTACACAATGTCCATGTCCCCCATTCCCTGCATACACAATGTCCATGTCCCCCCATTCTGTGCTTACTCAATGTCCATGTCCCTCCATTCTCTCCCTGCACAATGTCCATGTCACCCATTCCATGCCTACGCAATGTCCATGTACCCCATTCCCTGCCTACACAATGTCCTTGCAACTCCATTCTCTGCCTACACAATGTCCATGTCCCTCCATTTTCTGCTTACACCATGTCCATGTCCCTCCAATCTCTTCATACACAATGTCCATGTCCCCCATTCTGTGCTTTTACAATGTCCATGTCCTGCCTTTCTCTGCCTACACAATGTCCATGTCCCCCCATTCTGTGCTTACTCAATGTCCATGTCCCTGCATTCTCTGCCTACACAATGTCCATGTCCCTCCATTCTCTGCTTTCACGATGTCCATGTCCCTCCATTCTCTGCCTACACAATGTCCATGTCGCCCATTCCATGCCTACACAATGTCCATGTCCCTCCTTTCTCTTCCTACAGAATGTCCCTGCCCATCCATTCTCTGCCTACACAATGTCCCTGTCCATCTATTCTCTGCCTACACATTGTCCCTGTCCCTCATTTCTCTGCCAACACATTGTCCATGTCCCTCCAATCTCTTCATACACAATATCCATGTCCCCCCATTCTGTGCTTACACAATGTCCCTGTCCCTCCTTTCTCTGCCTACACAATGTTCATGTCCCCCATTCCCTGCCTACTCAATGTCCATGTCCCCCCATTCTGTGCTTACTCAATGTCCATGTCCCTCCATTCTCTCCCTGCACAATGTCCATGTCACCCATTCCATGCCTACGCAATGTCCATGTCCCCCATTCCCTGCCTACACAATGTCCTTTCAACTCCATTCTCTGCCTACACAATGTCCATGTCCCTCCATTTTCTGCTTACACCATATCCATGTCCCTCCAATCTCTTCATACACAATGTCCATGTCCCCCATTCTGTGCTTTTACAATGTCCATGTCCTGCCTTTCTCTGCCTACACAATGTCCATGTCCCCCCATTCTGTGCTTAGTCAATTTTCCATGTCCCTGCATTCTCTGCCTACACAATGTCCATGTCCCTCCATTCTCTGCTTTCACAATGTCCATGTCCCTCCATTCTCTGCCTACACAATGTCCATGTTGCCCATTCCATGCCTACACAATGTCCATGTCCCTCCTTTCTCTGCCTACACAATGTCCATTTCCCCCATTCCCTGCCTACACAATGTCCTTGTAACTCCATTCTCTGCTTACACAATGTCCATGTCCCCCATTCCCTGCCTACACAATGTCCTTGTAACTCCATACTCTGCTTACACAATGTCCCTGTCCCTCCATTCTCTGCTTAGGCAATGTCCCTGTGCCTCCGTTATCTGCCCACACAATGTCCATGTCCCCCCATTCTCTGCTTACAATATGTCCCTGTCCCTCCATTCTCTGCCTACAGAATGTCTCTGCCCCTCTATTCTCTGCCTACACAATGTCCCTGTCCCTCATTTCTCTGCCAACACATTGTTCATGTCCCTCCAATCTCTTCATACACAATGTCCATGTCCCCACATTCTGTGCTTACACAATGTCCATGTCCCTCCTTTGTCTGCCTACGCAATGTCCATGTCCCTCCATTATCTCCCTACACAATGTCAGTGTCCCTCCATTCTCTGCCTACAGAATGTCCCTGCCCCTCCATTCTCTGCCTACACAATGTCCCTGTCCATCTATTCTCTGCTTACACATTGTCCCTGTCCCTCATTTCTCTGCCAACACATTGTCCATGTCCCTCCAATCTCTTCATACACAATGTCCATGTCCCCTCATTCTGTGCTTACTCAATGTCCATGTCCCTCCATTCTCTGTCTACACAGTCCATCTCCCTCCTTTCTCTGCCTACTCAATGTCCATGTCCCCCATTCCCTGCCTACACAATGTCCTTGTAACTCCATTCTCTGCTTAAACAATGTTCATGTCCCTCCATTCTATGCTTAAACAATGTTCATGTCCCTCCATTTTCTGCTTACACAATGTCCATGTCCCTCCAATCACTGCCAACACAATGTCCATGTTCTTCCATTCTCTGCCTACACTATGTCCATTTCCCCCCATTCTCGAGTACACAATGTCCGTTTCTCCCCTTTAACTGCTGACAGTATGATAATGTCCCCCCATTCTCTGCTTACACTATGTCCCTGTCCCTCCATTCTCTTCCTACAGAATGTCCCTGCCCCTCCATTCTCTGCCTACACAATGTCCCTGTCCATCTATTCTCTGCCTACACATTGTCCCTGTCCCTCATTTCTCTGCCAACACATTGTCCATGTCCCTCCAATCTCTTCATACACAATATCCATGTCCCCCCATTCTGTGCTTACACAATGTCCATGTCCCTCCTTTCTCTGCCTACACAATGTCCATGTCCCCCATTCCCTGCCTACTCAATGTCCATGTCCCCCCATTCTGTGCTTACTCAATGTCCATGTCCCTCCATTCTCTGCCTTCACACTGTCCAAGTCCCTGCATTCTCTGCCATCACAATGTCCATTTCCCGCATTCCCTGCCTACACAATGTCCCTGTCCGTCTATTCTCTGCCTACACAATGTCCCTGTCCCTCCTTTCTCTGCCTACACAATGTCCATGTCCCCCATTCCCTGCATACACAATGTCCATGTCCCCCCATTCTGTGCTTACTCAATGTCCATGTCCCTCCATTCTCTCCCTGCACAATGTCCATGTCACCCATTCCATGCCTACGCAATGTCCATGTACCCCATTCCCTGCCTACACAATGTCCTTGCAACTCCATTCTCTGCCTACACAATGTCCATGTCCCTCCATTTTCTGCTTACACCATGTCCATGTCCCTCCAATCTCTTCATACACAATGTCCATGTCCCCCATTCTGTGCTTTTACAATGTCCATGTCCTGCCTTTCTCTGCCTACACAATGTCCATGTCCCCCCATTCTGTGCTTACTCAATGTCCATGTCCCTGCATTCTCTGCCTACACAATGTCCATGTCCCTCCATTCTCTGCTTTCACGATGTCCATGTCCCTCCATTCTCTGCCTACACAATGTCCATGTCGCCCATTCCATGCCTACACAATGTCCATGTCCCTCCTTTCTCTTCCTACAGAATGTCCCTGCCCATCCATTCTCTGCCTACACAATGTCCCTGTCCATCTATTCTCTGCCTACACATTGTCCCTGTCCCTCATTTCTCTGCCAACACATTGTCCATGTCCCTCCAATCTCTTCATACACAATATCCATGTCCCCCCATTCTGTGCTTACACAATGTCCCTGTCCCTCCTTTCTCTGCCTACACAATGTTCATGTCCCCCATTCCCTGCCTACTCAATGTCCATGTCCCCCCATTCTGTGCTTACTCAATGTCCATGTCCCTCCATTCTCTCCCTGCACAATGTCCATGTCACCCATTCCATGCCTACGCAATGTCCATGTCCCCCATTCCCTGCCTACACAATGTCCTTTCAACTCCATTCTCTGCCTACACAATGTCCATGTCCCTCCATTTTCTGCTTACACCATATCCATGTCCCTCCAATCTCTTCATACACAATGTCCATGTCCCCCATTCTGTGCTTTTACAATGTCCATGTCCTGCCTTTCTCTGCCTACACAATGTCCATGTCCCCCCATTCTGTGCTTACTCAATGTCCATGTCCCTGCATTCTCTGCCTACACAATGTCCATGTCCCTCCATTCTCTGCTTTCACAATGTCCATGTCCCTCCATTCTCTGCCTACACAATGTCCATGTCGCCCATTCCATGCCTACACAATGTCCATGTCCCTCCTTTCTCTGCCTACACAATGTCCATTTCCCCCATTCCCTGCCTACACAATGTCCTTATAACTCCATTCTCTGCTTACACAATGTCCATGTCCCCCATTCTCTGACAGCACAATGTCCCTGTCCCTCCATTCTCTGCTTAGGCAATGTCCCTGTGACTCCCTTATCTGCCCACACAATGTCCATGTCCCCCATTCTCTGTCTATGCAATGACCCTGTCTCTCCATTCTTTCCTTACACAACATCCCTGTCCCTCCATTCTATGCTTACACGATGTCCCTGTCCCACCATTCTCTGCCTACACAATGTCCATGTCGCCCATTCCATGCCTACACAATGTCCAAATCCCTCCTTTCTCTGCCTACACAATGTCCATTTCCCCCATTGCCTGCCTACACAATGTCCTTGTAACTCCATTCTCTGCTGACACAATGTCCATGCCCCTCCATTTTCTGCTTACACCATGTCATTTTCCCTCCATTCTCTCCATACACAATGTCCATGTCCCCCATTCTCTGACAGCACAATGTCCCTGTCCCTCCATTCTCTGCTTAGGCAATGTCCCTGTGCCTCCATTCTATGCTTACACGATGTCCCTGTCCCTCCATTCTCTGCCTTCACACTGTCCAAGTCCCTGCATTCTCTGCCATCACAATGTCCATTTCCCGCATTCCCTGCCTACAAAATGTCTCTGTCCGTCTATTCTCTGCCTACACAATGTCCCTGTCCCTCCTTTCTCTGCCTACACAATGTCCATGTCCCCCATTCCCTGCATACACAATGTCCATGTCCCCCCATTCTGTGCTTACTCAATGTCCATGTCCCTCCATTCTCTCCCTGCACAATCTCCATGTCACCCATTCCATGCCTACGCAATGTCCATGTCCCCCATTCCCTGCCTACACAATGTCCTTTCAACTCCATTCTCTGCCTACACAATGTCCATGTCCCTCCATTTTCTGCTTACACCATATCCATGTCCCTCCAATCTCTTCATACACAATGTCCATGTCCCCCATTCTGTGCTTTTACAATGTCCATGTCCTGCCTTTCTCTGCCTACACAATGTCCATGTCCCCCCATTCTGTGCTTAGTCAATTTTCCATGTCCCTGCATTCTCTGCCTACACAATGTCCATGTCCCTCCATTCTCTGCTTTCACAATGTCCATGTCCCTCCATTCTCTGCCTACACAATGTCCATGTTGCCCATTCCATGCCTACACAATGTCCATGTCCCTCCTTTCTCTGCCTACACAATGTCCATTTCCCCCATTCCCTGCCTACACAATGTCCTTGTAACTCCATTCTCTGCTTACACAATGTCCATGTCCCCCATTCCCTGCCTACACAATGTCCTTGTAACTCCATAGTCTGCTTACACAATGTCCCTGTCCCTCCATTCTCTGCTTAGGCAATGTCCCTGTGCCTCCGTTATCTGCCCACACAATGTCCATGTCCCCCCATTCTCTGCTTACAATATGTCCCTGTCCCTCCATTCTCTGCCTACAGAATGTCTCTGCCCCTCTATTCTCTGCCTACACAATGTCCCTGTCCCTCATTTCTCTGCCAACACATTGTTCATGTCCCTCCAATCTCTTCATACACAATGTCCATGTCCCCACATTCTGTGCTTACACAATGTCCATGTCCCTCCTTTGTCTGCCTACGCAATGTCCATGTCCCTCCATTATCTCCCTACACAATGTCAGTGTCCCTCCATTCTCTGCCTACAGAATGTCCCTGCCCCTCCATTCTCTGCCTACACAATGTCCCTGTCCATCTATTCTCTGCTTACACATTGTCCCTGTCCCTCATTTCTCTGCCAACACATTGTCCATGTCCCTCCAATCTCTTCATACACAATGTCCATGTCCCCTCATTCTGTGCTTACTCAATGTCCATGTCCCTCCATTCTCTGTCTACACAGTCCATCTCCCTCCTTTCTCTGCCTACTCAATGTCCATGTCCCCCATTCCCTGCCTACACAATGTCCTTGTAACTCCATTCTCTGCTTAAACAATGTTCATGTCCCTCCATTCTATGCTTAAACAATGTTCATGTCCCTCCATTTTCTGCTTACACAATGTCCATGTCCCTCCAATCACTGCCAACACAATGTCCATGTTCTTCCATTCTCTGCCTACACTATGTCCATTTCCCCCCATTCTCGAGTACACAATGTCCGTTTCTCCCCTTTAACTGCTGACAGTATGATAATGTCCCCCCATTCTCTGCTTACACTATGTCCCTGTCCCTCCATTCTCTTCCTACAGAATGTCCCTGCCCCTCCATTCTCTGCCTACACAATGTCCCTGTCCATCTATTCTCTGCCTACACATTGTCCCTGTCCCTCATTTCTCTGCCAACACATTGTCCATGTCCCTCCAATCTCTTCATACACAATATCCATGTCCCCCCATTCTGTGCTTACACAATGTCCATGTCCCTCCTTTCTCTGCCTACACAATGTCCATGTCCCCCATTCCCTGCCTACTCAATGTCCATGTCCCCCCATTCTGTGCTTACTCAATGTCCATGTCCCTCCATTCTCTGCCTTCACACTGTCCAAGTCCCTGCATTCTCTGCCATCACAATGTCCATTTCCCGCATTCCCTGCCTACACAATGTCCCTGTCCGTCTATTCTCTGCCTACACAATGTCCCTGTCCCTCCTTTCTCTGCCTACACAATGTCCATGTCCCCCATTCCCTGCATACACAATGTCCATGTCCCCCCATTCTGTGCTTACTCAATGTCCATGTCCCTCCATTCTCTCCCTGCACAATGTCCATGTCACCCATTCCATGCCTACGCAATGTCCATGTACCCCATTCCCTGCCTACACAATGTCCTTGCAACTCCATTCTCTGCCTACACAATGTCCATGTCCCTCCATTTTCTGCTTACACCATGTCCATGTCCCTCCAATCTCTTCATACACAATGTCCATGTCCCCCATTCTGTGCTTTTACAATGTCCATGTCCTGCCTTTCTCTGCCTACACAATGTCCATGTCCCCCCATTCTGTGCTTACTCAATGTCCATGTCCCTGCATTCTCTGCCTACACAATGTCCATGTCCCTCCATTCTCTGCTTTCACGATGTCCATGTCCCTCCATTCTCTGCCTACACAATGTCCATGTCGCCCATTCCATGCCTACACAATGTCCATGTCCCTCCTTTCTCTTCCTACAGAATGTCCCTGCCCATCCATTCTCTGCCTACACAATGTCCCTGTCCATCTATTCTCTGCCTACACATTGTCCCTGTCCCTCATTTCTCTGCCAACACATTGTCCATGTCCCTCCAATCTCTTCATACACAATATCCATGTCCCCCCATTCTGTGCTTACACAATGTCCCTGTCCCTCCTTTCTCTGCCTACACAATGTTCATGTCCCCCATTCCCTGCCTACTCAATGTCCATGTCCCCCCATTCTGTGCTTACTCAATGTCCATGTCCCTCCATTCTCTCCCTGCACAATGTCCATGTCACCCATTCCATGCCTACGCAATGTCCATGTCCCCCATTCCCTGCCTACACAATGTCCTTTCAACTCCATTCTCTGCCTACACAATGTCCATGTCCCTCCATTTTCTGCTTACACCATATCCATGTCCCTCCAATCTCTTCATACACAATGTCCATGTCCCCCATTCTGTGCTTTTACAATGTCCATGTCCTGCCTTTCTCTGCCTACACAATGTCCATGTCCCCCCATTCTGTGCTTACTCAATGTCCATGTCCCTGCATTCTCTGCCTACACAATGTCCATGTCCCTCCATTCTCTGCTTTCACAATGTCCATGTCCCTCCATTCTCTGCCTACACAATGTCCATGTCGCCCATTCCATGCCTACACAATGTCCATGTCCCTCCTTTCTCTGCCTACACAATGTCCATTTCCCCCATTCCCTGCCTACACAATGTCCTTATAACTCCATTCTCTGCTTACACAATGTCCATGTCCCCCATTCTCTGACAGCACAATGTCCCTGTCCCTCCATTCTCTGCTTAGGCAATGTCCCTGTGACTCCCTTATCTGCCCACACAATGTCCATGTCCCCCATTCTCTGTCTATGCAATGACCCTGTCTCTCCATTCTTTCCTTACACAACATCCCTGTCCCTCCATTCTATGCTTACACGATGTCCCTGTCCCACCATTCTCTGCCTACACAATGTCCATGTCGCCCATTCCATGCCTACACAATGTCCAAATCCCTCCTTTCTCTGCCTACACAATGTCCATTTCCCCCATTGCCTGCCTACACAATGTCCTTGTAACTCCATTCTCTGCTGACACAATGTCCATGCCCCTCCATTTTCTGCTTACACCATGTCATTTTCCCTCCATTCTCTCCATACACAATGTCCATGTCCCCCATTCTCTGACAGCACAATGTCCCTGTCCCTCCATTCTCTGCTTAGGCAATGTCCCTGTGCCTCCATTCTATGCTTACACGATGTCCCTGTCCCTCCATTCTCTGCCTTCACACTGTCCAAGTCCCTGCATTCTCTGCCATCACAATGTCCATTTCCCGCATTCCCTGCCTACAAAATGTCTCTGTCCGTCTATTCTCTGCCTACACAATGTCCCTGTCCCCCATTCCCTGCATACACAATGTCCATGTCCCCCCATTCTGTGCTTACTCAATGTCCATGTCCCTCCATTCTCTCCCTGCACAATCTCCATGTCACCCATTCCATGCCTACGCAATGTCCATGTCCCCCATTCCCTGCCTACACAATGTCCTTTCAACTCCATTCTCTGCCTACACAATGTCCATGTCCCTCCATTTTCTGCTTACACCATATCCATGTCCCTCCAATCTCTTCATACACAATGTCCATGTCCCCCATTCTGTGCTTTTACAATGTCCATGTCCTGCCTTTCTCTGCCTACACAATGTCCATGTCCCCCCATTCTGTGCTTACTCAATTTTCCATGTCCCTGCATTCTCTGCCTACACAATGTCCATGTCCCTCCATTCTCTGCTTTCACAATGTCCATGTCCCTCCATTCTCTGCCTACACAATGTCCATGTTGCCCATTCCATGCCTACACAATGTCCATGTCCCTCCTTTCTCTGCCTACACAATGTCCATTTCCCCCATTCCCTGCCTACACAATGTCCTTGTAACTCCATTCTCTGCTTACACAATGTCCATGTCCCCCATTCCCTGCCTACACAATGTCCTTGTAACTCCATACTCTGCTTACACAATGTCCCTGTCCCTCCATTCTCTGCTTAGGCAATGTCCCTGTGCCTCCGTTATCTGCCCACACAATGTCCATGTCCCCCCATTCTCTGCTTACAATATGTCCCTGTCCCTCCATTCTCTGCCTACAGAATGTCTCTGCCCCTCTATTCTCTGCCTACACAATGTCCCTGTCCCTCATTTCTCTGCCAACACATTGTTCATGTCCCTCCAATCTCTTCATACACAATGTCCATGTCCCCACATTCTGTGCTTACACAATGTCCATGTCCCTCCTTTGTCTGCCTACGCAATGTCCATGTCCCTCCATTATCTCCCTACACAATGTCAGTGTCCCTCCATTCTCTGCCTACAGAATGTCCCTGCCCCTCCATTCTCTGCCTACACAATGTCCCTGTCCATCTATTCTCTGCTTACACATTGTCCCTGTCCCTCATTTCTCTGCCAACACATTGTCCATGTCCCTCCAATCTCTTCATACACAATGTCCATGTCCCCTCATTCTGTGCTTACTCAATGTCCATGTCCCTCCATTCTCTGTCTACACAGTCCATCTCCCTCCTTTCTCTGCCTACTCAATGTCCATGTCCCCCATTCCCTGCCTACACAATGTCCTTGTAACTCCATTCTCTGCTTAAACAATGTTCATGTCCCTCCATTCTATGCTTAAACAATGTTCATGTCCCTCCATTTTCTGCTTACACAATGTCCATGTCCCTCCAATCACTGCCAACACAATGTCCATGTTCTTCCATTCTCTGCCTACACTATGTCCATTTCCCCCCATTCTCGAGTACACAATGTCCGTTTCTCCCCTTTAACTGCTGACAGTATGATAATGTCCCCCCATTCTCTGCTTACACTATGTCCCTGTCCCTCCATTCTCTTCCTACAGAATGTCCCTGCCCCTCCATTCTCTGCCTACACAATGTCCCTGTCCATCTATTCTCTGCCTACACATTGTCCCTGTCCCTCATTTCTCTGCCAACACATTGTCCATGTCCCTCCAATCTCTTCATACACAATATCCATGTCCCCCCATTCTGTGCTTACACAATGTCCATGTCCCTCCTTTCTCTGCCTACACAATGTCCATGTCCCCCATTCCCTGCCTACTCAATGTCCATGTCCCCCCATTCTGTGCTTACTCAATGTCCATGTCCCTCCATTCTCTGCCTTCACACTGTCCAAGTCCCTGCATTCTCTGCCATCACAATGTCCATTTCCCGCATTCCCTGCCTACACAATGTCCCTGTCCGTCTATTCTCTGCCTACACAATGTCCCTGTCCCTCCTTTCTCTGCCTACACAATGTCCATGTCCCCCATTCCCTGCATACACAATGTCCATGTCCCTCCATTCTGTGCTTACTCAATGTCCATGTCCCTCCATTCTCTCCCTGCACAATGTCCATGTCACCCATTCCATGCCTACGCAATGTCCATGTACCCCATTCCCTGCCTACACAATGTCCTTGCAACTCCATTCTCTGCCTACACAATGTCCATGTCCCTCCATTTTCTGCTTACACCATGTCCATGTCCCTCCAATCTCTTCATACACAATGTCCATGTCCCCCATTCTGTGCTTTTACAATGTCCATGTCCTGCCTTTCTCTGCCTACACAATGTCCATGTCCCCCCATTCTGTGCTTACTCAATGTCCATGTCCCTGCATTCTCTGCCTACACAATGTCCATGTCCCTCCATTCTCTGCTTTCACGATGTCCATGTCCCTCCATTCTCTGCCTACACAATGTCCATGTCGCCCATTCCATGCCTACACAATGTCCATGTCCCTCCTTTCTCTTCCTACAGAATGTCCCTGCCCCTCCATTCTCTGCCTACACAATGTCCCTGTCCATCTATTCTCTGCCTACACATTGTCCCTGTCCCTCATTTCTCTGCCAACACATTGTCCATGTCCCTCCAATCTCTTCATACACAATATCCATGTCCCCCCATTCTGTGCTTACACAATGTCCCTGTCCCTCCTTTCTCTGCCTACACAATGTCCATGTCCCCCATTCCCTGCCTACTCAATGTCCATGTCCCCCCATTCTGTGCTTACTCAATGTCCATGTTCCTCCATTCTCTCCCTGCACAATGTCCATGTCACCCATTCCATGCCTACGCAATGTCCATGTCCCCCATTCCCTGCCTACACAATGTCCTTTCAACTCCATTCTCTGCCTACACAATGTCCATGTCCCTCCATTTTCTGCTTACACCATATCCATGTCCCTCCAATCTCTTCATACACAATGTCCATGTCCCCCATTCTGTGCTTTTACAATGTCCATGTCCAGCCTTTCTCTGCCTACACAATGTCCATGTCCCCCCATTCTGTGCTTACTCAATGTCCATGTCCCTGCATTCTCTGCCTACACAATGTCCATGTCCCTCCATTCTCTGCTTTCACAATGTCCATGTCCCTCCATTCTCTGCCTACACAATGTCCATGTCGCCCATTCCATGCCTACACAATGTCCATGTCCCTCCTTTCTCTGCCTACACAATGTCCATTTCCCCCATTCCCTGCCTACACAATGTCCTTATAACTCCATTCTCTGCTTACACAATGTCCATGTCCCCCATTCTCTGACAGCACAATGTCCCTGTCCCTCCATTCTCTGCTTAGGCAATGTCCCTGTGCCTCCCTTATCTGCCCACACAATGTCCATGTCCCCCATTCTCTGTCTATGCAATGACCCTGTCTCTCCATTCTTTCCTTACACAACATCCCTGTCCCTCCATTCTATGCTTACACGATGTCCCTGTCCCACCATTCTCTGCCTACACAATGTCCATGTCGCCCATTCCATGCCTACACAATGTCCAAATCCCTCCTTTCTCTGCCTACACAATGTCCATTTCCCCCATTGCCTGCCTACACAATGTCCTTGTAACTCCATTCTCTGCTGACACAATGTCCATGCCCCTCCATTTTCTGCTTACACCATGTCCTTTTCCCTCCATTCTCTCCATACACAATGTCCATGTCCCCCATTCTCTGACAGCACAATGTCCCTGTCCCTCCATTCTCTGCTTAGGCAATGTCCCTGTGCCTCCATTCTATGCTTACATGATGTCCCTGTCCCTCCATTCTCTGCCTTCACACTGTCCAAGTCCCTGCATTCTCTGCCATCACAATGTCCATTTCCCGCATTCCCTGCCTACAAAATGTCTCTGTCCGTCTATTCTCTGCCTACACAATGTCCCTGTCCCCCATTCCCTGCATACACAATGTCCATGTCCCCCCATTCTGTGCTTACTCAATGTCCATGTCCCTCCATTCTCTCCCTGCACAATGTCCATGTCACCCATTCCATGCCTACGCAATGTCCATGTCCACCATTCCCTGCCTACACAATGTCCTTTCAATTCCATTCTCTGCCTACACAATGTCCATGTCCCTCCATTTTCTGCTTACACCATATCCATGTCCCTCCAATCTCTTCATACACAATGTCCATGTCCCCCATTCTGTGCTTTTACAATGTCCATGTCCTGCCTTTCTCTGCCTACACAATGTCCATGTCCCCCCATTCTGTGCTTACTCAATGTCCATGTCCCTGCATTCTCTGCCTACACAATGTCCATGTCCCTCCATTCTCTGCTTTCACAATGTCCATGTCCCTCCATTCTCTGCCTACACAATGTCCATGTCGCCCATTCCATGCCTACACAATGTCCATGTCCCTCCTTTCTCTGCCTACACAATGTCCATTTCCCCCATTCCCTGCCTACACAATGTCCTTATAAGTCCATTCTCTGCTTACACAATGTCCATGTCCCCCATTCCCTGCCTACACAATGTCCTTGTAACTCCATACTCTGCTTACACAATGTCCCTGTCCCTCCATTCTCTGCTTAGGCAATGTCCCTGTGCCTCCGTTATCTGCCCACACAATGTCCATGTCCCCCCATTCTCTGCTTACAATATGTCCCTGTCCCTCCATTCTCTGCCTACAGAATGTCTCTGCCCCTCTATTCTCTGCCTACACAATGTCCCTGTCCCTCATTTCTCTGCCAACACATTGTTCATGTCCCTCCAATCTCTTCATACACAATGTCCATGTCCCCACATTCTGTGCTTACACAATGTCCATGTCCCTCCTTTGTCTGCCTGCACAATGTCCATGTCTCCCATTCAATGCCTACACAATGTCCATGTCCCTGCATTCTCTGCCTACGCAATGTCCATGTCACTCCATTATCTCCCTACACAATGTCAGTGTCCCTCCATTCTCTGCCTACAGAATGTCCCTGCCCCTCCATTCTCTGCCTACACAATGTCCCTGTCCATCTATTCTCTGCTTACACATTGTCCCTGTCCCTCATTTCTCTGCCAACACATTGTCCATGTCCCTCCAATCTCTTCATACACAATGTCCATGTCCCCTCATTCTGTGCTTACTCAATGTCCATGTCCCTCCATTCTCTGTCTACACAGTCCATCTCCCTCCTTTCTCTGCCTACTCAATGTCCATGTCCCCCATTCCCTGCCTACACAATGTCCTTGTAACTCCATTCTCTGCTTAAACAATGTTCATGTCCCTCCATTCTATGCTTAAACAATGTTCATGTCCCTCCATTTTCTGCTTACACAATGTCCATGTCCCTCCAATCACTGCCCACACAATGTCCATGTTCTTCCATTCTCTGCCTACACTATGTCCATTTCCCCCCATTCTCGAGTACACAATGTCCGTTTCTCCCCTTTAACTGCTGACAGTATGATAATGTCCCCCCATTCTCTGCTTACACTATGTCCCTGTCCCTCCATTCTCTTCCTACAGAATGTCCCTGCCCCTCCATTCTCTGCCTACACAATGTCCCTGTCCATCTATTCTCTGCCTACACATTGTCCCTGTCCCTCATTTCTCTGCCAACACATTGTCCATGTCCCTCCAATCTCTTCATACACAATATCCATGTCCCCCCATTCTGTGCTTACACAATGTCCATGTCCCTCCTTTCTCTGCCTACACAATGTCCATGTCCCCCATTCCCTGCCTACTCAATGTCCATGTCCCCCCATTCTGTGCTTACTCAATGTCCATGTCCCTCCATTCTCTGCCTTCACACTGTCCAAGTCCCTGCATTCTCTGCCATCACAATGTCCATTTCCCGCATTCCCTGCCTACACAATGTCCCTGTCCGTCTATTCTCTGCCTACACAATGTCCCTGTCCCTCCTTTCTCTGCCTACACAATGTCCATGTCCCCCATTCCCTGCATACACAATGTCCATGTCCCCCCATTCTGTGCTTACTCAATGTCCATGTCCCTCCATTCTCTCCCTGCACAATGTCCATGTCACCCATTCCATGCCTACGCAATGTCCATGTACCCCATTCCCTGCCTACACAATGTCCTTGCAACTCCATTCTCTGCCTACACAATGTCCATGTCCCTCCATTTTCTGCTTACACCATGTCCATGTCCCTCCAATCTCTTCATACACAATGTCCATGTCCCCCATTCTGTGCTTTTACAATGTCCATGTCCTGCCTTTCTCTGCCTACACAATGTCCATGTCCCCCCATTCTGTGCTTACTCAATGTCCATGTCCCTGCATTCTCTGCCTACACAATGTCCATGTCCCTCCATTCTCTGCTTTCACGATGTCCATGTCCCTCCATTCTCTGCCTACACAATGTCCATGTCGCCCATTCCATGCCTACACAATGTCCATGTCCCTCCTTTCTCTGCCTACACAATGTCCATTTCCCCCATTCCCTGCCTACACAATGTCCTTGTAACTCCATTCTCTGCTTACACAATGTCCATGTCCCCCATTCCCTGCCTACACAATGTCCTTGTAACTCCATACTCTGCTTACACAATGTCCCTGACCCTCCATTCTCTGCTTAGGCAATGTCCCTGTGCCTCCGTTATCTGCCCACACAATGTCCATGTCCCCCCATTCTCTGCTTACAATATGTCCCTGTCCCTCCATTCTCTGCCTACAGAATGTCTCTGCCCCTCTATTCTCTGCCTACACAATGTCCCTGTCCCTCATTTCTCTGCCAACACATTGTTCATGTCCCTCCAATCTCTTCATACACAATGTCCATGTCTCCCATTCAATGCCTACACAATGTCCATGTCCCTGCATTCTCTGCCTACGCAATGTCCATGTCCCTCCATTATCTCCCTACACAATGTCAGTGTCCCTCCATTCTCTGCCTACAGAATGTCCCTGCCCCTCCATTCTCTGCCTACACAATGTCCCTGTCCATCTATTCTCTGCTTACACATTGTCCCTGTCCCTCATTTCTCTGCCAACACATTGTCCATGTCCCTCCAATCTCTTCATACACAATGTCCATGTCCCCTCATTCTGTGCTTACTCAATGTCCATGTCCCTCCATTCTCTGTCTACACAGTCCATCTCCCTCCTTTCTCTGCCTACTCAATGTCCATGTCCCCCATTCCCTGCCTACACAATGTCCTTGTAACTCCATTCTCTGCTTAAACAATGTTCATGTCCCTCCATTTTCTGCTTACACAATGTCCATGTCCCTCCAATCACTGCCCACACAATGTCCTTGTAACTCCATTCTCTGCTTACACAATGTCCATGTCCCTCCATTTTCTGCTTATACCATGTCCATGTCCCTCCATTCTCTCCCCACACAATGTCCATTTTCCCCCATTCTCTGACAACACAATGTCCCTGTCCCTCCATTCTCTGCTTAAACAATGTCCCTGTGCCTCCATTCTCCCCCTACACACTGACCCTGCCCCTCCATTCTCTGCCTCCACAATGTCCCTGTCACTCCATTCTCTGCCTACACATTGTCCCTGTCCCTCATTTCTCTGCCAACTCATTGTCCATGTCCCTCCAATCTCTTCATACACAATGTCCATGTCCCGCATTCTGTGCATACACAATGTCCATGTCCCAACTTTCTGTGCTTACTCAATGTCTATGTTCCTGCATTCTCTGCCTACACAATGTCCATGTCCCTCCATTCTATGCTTACACAATGTCCATGTCCCCCATTCTGTGCTGACTCAATGTCCATGTCCCACCATTCTCTGCCTACACAATGTCCATGTCGCCCATTCCATGCCTACACAATGTCCAAATCCCTCCTTTCTCTGCCTACACAATGTCCATTTCCCCCATTGCCTGCCTACACAATGTCCTTGTAACTCCATTCTCTGCTGACACAATGTCCATGTCCCTCCATTTTCTGCTTACACCATGTCCTTTTCCCTCCATTCTCTCCCTACACAATGTCCATGTCCCCCATTCTCTGACAGCACAATGTCCCTGTCCCTCCATTCTCTGCTTAGGCAATGTCCCTGTGCCTCCGTTATCTGCCCACACAATGTCCATGTCCCCCATTCTCTGTCTATGCAATGACCCTGTCTCTCCATTCTTTCCTTACACAACATCCCTGTCCCTCCATTCTATGCTTACACGATGTCCCTGTCCCTCCATTCTCTGCCTTCACACTGTCCAAGTCCCTGCATTCTCTGCCATCACAATGTCCATTTCCCGCATTCCCTGCCTACACAATGTCCCTGTCCGTCTATTCTCTGCCTACACAATGTCCCTGTCCCTCCTTTCTCTGCCTACACAATGTCCATGTCCCCCATTCCCTGCATACACAATGTCCATGTCCCCCCATTCTGTGCTTACTCAATGTCCATGTCCCTCCATTCTCTCCCTGCACAATGTCCATGTCACCCATTCCATGCCTACACAATGTCCATGTCCCCCATTCCCTGCCTACACAATGTCCTTGCAACTCCATTCTCTGCCTACACAATGTCCATGTCCCTCCATTTTCTGCTTACACCATGTCCATGTCCCTCCAATCTCTTCATACACAATGTCCATGTCCCCCATTCTGTGCTTTTACAATGTCCATGTCCTGCCTTTCCCTGCCTACACAATGTCCATGTCCCCCCATTCTGTGCTTACTCAATGTCCATGTCCCTGCATTCTCTGCCTACACAATGTCCATGTCCCTCCATTCTCTGCTTTCACAATGTCCATGTCCATCCATTCTCTGCCTACACAATGTCCATGTCGCCCATTCCATGCCTACACAATGTCCATGTCCCTCCTTTCTCTGCCTACACAATGTCCATTTCCCCCATTCCCTGCCTACACAATGTCCTTGTAACTCCATTCTCTGCTTACACAATCTCCATGTCCCCCATTCCCTGCCTACACAATGTCCTTGTAACTCCATACTCTGCTTACACAATGTCCCTGTCCCTCCATTCTCTGCTTAGGCAATGTCCCTGTGCCTCCGTTATCTGCCCACACAATGTCCATGTCCCCCATTCTGTGCTTTTACAATGTCCATGTCCTGCCTTTCTCTGCCTACACAATGTCCATGTCCCCCCATTCTGTGCTTACTCAATGTCCATGTCCCTGCATTCTCTGCCTACACAATGTCCATGTCCCTCCATTCTCTGCTTTCACAATGTCCATGTCCCTCCATTCTCTGCCTACACAATGTCCATGTCGCCCATTCCATGCCTACACAATGTCCATGTCCCTCCTTTCTCTGCCTACACAATGTCCATTTCCCCCATTCCCTGCCTACACAATGTCCTTATAACTCCATTCTCTGCTTACACAATGTCCATGTCCCCCATTCTCTGACAGCACAATGTCCCTGTCCCTCCATTCTCTGCTTAGGCAATGTCCCTGTGCCTCCCTTATCTGCCCACACAATGTCCATGTCCCCCATTCTCTGTCTATGCAATGACCCTGTCTCTCCATTCTTTCCTTACACAACATCCCTGTCCCTCCATTCTATGCTTACACGATGTCCCTGTCCCACCATTCTCTGCCTACACAATGTCCATGTCGCCCATTCCATGCCTACACAATGTCCAAATCCCTCCTTTCTCTGCCTACACAATGTCCATTTCCCCCATTGCCTGCCTACACAATGTCCTTGTAACTCCATTCTCTGCTGACACAATGTCCATGCCCCACCATTTTCTGCTTACACCATGTCCTTTTCCCTCCATTCTCTCCATACACAATGTCCATGTCCCCCATTCTCTGACAGCACAATGTCCCTGTCCCTCCATTCTCTGCTTAGGCAATGTCCCTGTGCCTCCATTCTATGCTTACACGATGTCCCTGTCCCTCCATTCTCTGCCTTCACACTGTCCAAGTCCCTGCATTCTCTGCCATCACAATGTCCATTTCCCGCATTCCCTGCCTACAAAATGTCTCTGTCCGTCTATTCTCTGCCTACACAATGTCCCTGTCCCTCCTTTCTCTGCCTACACAATGTCCATGTCCCCCATTCCCTGCATACACAATGTCCATGTCCCCCCATTCTGTGCTTACTCAATGTCCATGTCCCTCCATTCTCTCCCTGCACAATGTCCATGTCACCCATTCCATGCCTACGCAATGTCCATGTCCCCCATTCCCTGCCTACACAATGTCCTTTCAACTCCATTCTCTGCCTACACAATGTCCATGTCCCTCCATTTTCTGCTTACACCATATCCATGTCCCTCCAATCTCTTCATACACAATGTCCATGTCCCCCATTCTGTGCTTTTACAATGTCCATGTCCTGCCTTTCTCTGCCTACACAATGTCCATGTCCCCCCATTCTGTGCTTACTCAATGTCCATGTCCCTGCATTCTCTGCCTACACAATGTCCATGTCCCTCCATTCTCTGCTTTCACAATGTCCATGTCCCTCCATTCTCTGCCTACACAATGTCCATGTCGCCCATTCCATGCCTACACAATGTCCATGTCCCTCCTTTCTCTGCCTACACAATGTCCATTTCCCCCATTCCCTGCCTACACAATGTCCTTATAACTCCATTCTCTGCTTACACAATGTCCATGTCCCCCATTCTCTGACAGCACAATGTCCCTGTCCCTCCATTCTCTGCTTAGGCAATGTCCCTGTGCCTCCGTTATCTGCCCACACA
Source organism: Hemitrygon akajei (assembly GCF_048418815.1). Taxonomy (NCBI): domain Eukaryota; kingdom Metazoa; phylum Chordata; class Chondrichthyes; order Myliobatiformes; family Dasyatidae; genus Hemitrygon; species Hemitrygon akajei. The sequence goes on from NC_133125.1 coordinate 157,694,504, forward strand.
ATGTCCATGTCCCCCATTCTCTGTCTATGCAATGACCCTGTCTCTCCATTCTTTCCTTACACAACATCCCTGTCCCTCCATTCTATGCTTACACGATGTCCCTGTCCCTGCATTCTCTGCAATCACAATGTCCATTTCCCGCATTCCCTGCCTACACAATGTCCCTCTCCGTCTATTCTCTGCCTACACAATGTCCCTGTCCCTCCTTTCTCTGCCTACACAATGTCCATGTCCCCCATTCCCTGCATACACAATGTCCATGTCCCCCCATTCTGTGCTTACTCAATGTCCATGTCCCTCCATTCTCTCCCTGCACAATGTCCATGTCACCCATTCCATGCCTACACAATGTCCATGTCCCCCATTCCCTGCCTACACAATGTCCTTGCAACTCCATTCTCTGCCTACACAATGTCCATGTCCCTCCATTTTCTGCTTACACCATGTCCATGTCCCTCCAATCTCTTCATACACAATGTCCATGTCCCCCATTCTGTGCTTTTACAATGTCCATGTCCTGCCTTTCTCTGCCTACACAATGTCCATGTCCCCCCATTCTGTGCTTACTCAATTTTCCATGTCCCTGCATTCTCTGCCTACACAATGTCCATGTCCCTCCATTCTCTGCTTTCACAATGTCCATGTCCCTCCATTCTCTGCCTACACAATGTCCATGTTGCCCATTCCATGCCTACACAATGTCCATGTCCCTCCTTTCTCTGCCTACACAATGTCCATTTCCCCCATTCCCTGCCTACACAATGTCCTTGTAACTCCATTCTCTGCTTACACAATGTCCATGTCCCCCATTCCCTGCCTACACAATGTCCTTGTAACTCCATACTCTGCTTACACAATGTCCCTGTCCCTCCATTCTCTGCTTAGGCAATGTCCCTGTGCCTCCGTTATCTGCCCACACAATGTCCATGTCCCCCCATTCTCTGCTTACAATATGTCCCTGTCCCTCCATTCTCTGCCTACAGAATGTCTCTGCCCCTCTATTCTCTGCCTACACAATGTCCCTGTCCCTCATTTCTCTGCCAACACATTGTTCATGTCCCTCCAATCTCTTCATACACAATGTCCATGTCCCCACATTCTGTGCTTACACAATGTCCATGTCCCTCCTTTGTCTGCCTGCACAATGTCCATGTCTCCCATTCAATGCCTACACAATGTCCATGTCCCTGCATTCTCTGCCTACGCAATGTCCATGTCCCTCCATTATCTCCCTACACAATGTCAGTGTCCCTCCATTCTCTGCCTACAGAATGTCCCTGCCCCTCCATTCTCTGCCTACACAATGTCCCTGTCCATCTATTCTCTGCTTACACATTGTCCCTGTCCCTCATTTCTCTGCCAACACATTGTCCATGTCCCTCCAATCTCTTCATACACAATGTCCATGTCCCCTCATTCTGTGCTTACTCAATGTCCATGTCCCTCCATTCTCTGTCTACACAGTCCATCTCCCTCCTTTCTCTGCCTACTCAATGTCCATGTTCCCCATTCCCTGCCTACACAATGTCCTTGTAACTCCATTCTCTGCTTAAACAATGTTCATGTCCCTCCATTCTATGCTTAAACAATGTTCATGTCCCTCCATTTTCTGCTTACACAATGTCCATGTCCCTCCAATCACTGCCCACACAATGTCCATGTTCTTCCATTCTCTGCCTACACTATGTCCATTTCCCCCCATTCTCGAGTACACAATGTCCGTTTCTCCCCTTTAACTGCTGACAGTATGATAATGTCCCCCCATTCTCTGCTTACACTATGTCCCTGTCCCTCCATTCTCTTCCTACAGAATGTCCCTGCCCCTCCATTCTCTGCCTACACAATGTCCCTGTCCATCTATTCTCTGCCTACACATTGTCCCTGTCCCTCATTTCTCTGCCAACACATTGTCCATATCCCTCCAATCTCTTCATACACAATATCCATGTCCCCCCATTCTGTGCTTACACAATGTCCATGTCCCTCCTTTCTCTGCCTACACAATGTCCATGTCCCCCATTCCCTGCCTACTCAATGTCCATGTCCCCCCATTCTGTGCTTACTCAATGTCCATGTCCCTCCATTCTCTGCCTTCACACTGTCCAAGTCCCTGCATTCTCTGCCATCACAATGTCCATTTCCCGCATTCCCTGCCTACACAATGTCCCTGTCCGTCTATTCTCTGCCTACACAATGTCCCTGTCCCTCCTTTCTCTGCCTACACAATGTCCATGTCCCCCATTCCCTGCATACACAATGTCCATGTCCCCCCATTCTGTGCTTACTCAATGTCCATGTCCCTCCATTCTCTCCCTGCACAATGTCCATGTCACCCATTCCATGCCTACGCAATGTCCATGTACCCCATTCCCTGCCTACACAATGTCCTTGCAACTCCATTCTCTGCCTACACAATGTCCATGTCCCTCCATTTTCTGCTTACACCATGTCCATGTCCCTCCAATCTCTTCATACACAATGTCCATGTCCCCCATTCTGTGCTTTTACAATGTCCATGTCCTGCCTTTCTCTGCCTACACAATGTCCATGTCCCCCCATTCTGTGCTTACTCAATGTCCATGTCCCTGCATTCTCTGCCTACACAATGTCCATGTCCCTCCATTCTCTGCTTTCACGATGTCCATGTCCCTCCATTCTCTGCCTACACAATGTCCATGTCGCCCATTCCATGCCTACACAATGTCCATGTCCCTCCTTTCTCTGCCTACACAATGTCCATTTCCCCCATTCCCTGCCTACACAATGCCCTTGTAACTCCATTCTCTGCTTACACAATGTCCATGTCCCCCATTCCCTGCCTACACAATGTCCTTGTAACTCCATACTCTGCTTACACAATGTCCCTGTCCCTCCATTCTCTGCTTAGGCAATGTCCCTGTGCCTCCGTTATCTGCCCACACAATGTCCATGTCCCCCCATTCTCTGCTTACAATATGTCCCTGTCCCTCCATTCTCTGCCTACAGAATGTCTCTGCCCCTCTATTCTCTGCCTACACAATGTCCCTGTCCCTCATTTCTCTGCCAACACATTGTTCATGTCCCTCCAATCTCTTCATACACAATGTCCATGTCTCCCATTCAATGCCTACACAATGTCCATGTCCCTGCATTCTCTGCCTACGCAATGTCCATGTCCCTCCATTATCTCCCTACACAATGTCAGTGTCCCTCCATTCTCTGCCTACAGAATGTCCCTGCCCCTCCATTCTCTGCCTACACAATGTCCCTGTCCATCTATTCTCTGCTTACACATTGTCCCTGTCCCTCATTTCTCTGCCAACACATTGTCCATGTCCCTCCAATCTCTTCATACACAATGTCCATGTCCCCTCATTCTGTGCTTACTCAATGTCCATGTCCCTCCATTCTCTGTCTACACAGTCCATCTCCCTCCTTTCTCTGCCTACTCAATGTCCATGTCCCCCATTCCCTGCCTACACAATGTCCTTGTAACTCCATTCTCTGCTTAAACAATGTTCATGTCCCTCCATTTTCTGCTTACACAATGTCCATGTCCCTCCAATCACTGCCCACACAATGTCCTTGTAACTCCATTCTCTGCTTACACAATGTCCATGTCCCTCCATTTTCTGCTTATACCATGTCCATGTCCCTCCATTCTCTCCCCACACAATGTCCATTTTCCCCCATTCTCTGACAACACAATGTCCCTGTCCCTCCATTCTCTGCTTAAACAATGTCCCTGTGCCTCCATTATCTGCCCACACAATGTCCATGTCCCACCATTCTCTGCCTACACAAGTCCCTGTCCCTCCATTCTCCCCCTACACACTGACCCTGCCCCTCCATTCTCTGCCTCCACAATGTCCCTGTCACTCCATTCTCTGCCTACACATTGTCCCTGTCCCTCATTTCTCTGCCAACTCATTGTCCATGTCCCTCCAATCTCTTCATACACAATGTCCATGTCCCGCATTCTGTGCATACACAATGTCCATGTCCCAACTTTCTGTGCTTACTCAATGTCTATGTTCCTGCATTCTCTGCCTACACAATGTCCATGTCCCTCCATTCTATGCTTACACAATGTCCATGTCCCCCATTCTGTGCTGACTCAATGTCCATGTCCCACCATTCTCTGCCTACACAATGTCCATGTCGCCCATTCCATGCCTACACAATGTCCAAATCCCTCCTTTCTCTGCCTACACAATGTCCATTTCCCCCATTGCCTGCCTACACAATGTCCTTGTAACTCCATTCTCTGCTGACACAATGTCCATGTCCCTCCATTTTCTGCTTACACCATGTCCTTTTCCCTCCATTCTCTCCCTACACAATGTCCATGTCCCCCATTCTCTGACAGCACAATGTCCCTGTCCCTCCATTCTCTGCTTAGGCAATGTCCCTGTGCCTCCGTTATCTGCCCACACAATGTCCATGTCCCTGCATTCTCTGCCTACGCAATGTCCATGTCCCTCCATTATCTCCCTACACAATGTCAGTGTCCCTCCATTCTCTGCCTACAGAATGTCCCTGCCCCTCCATTCTCTGCCTACACAATGTCCCTGTCCATCTATTCTCTGCTTACACATTGTCCCTGTCCCTCATTTCTCTGCCAACACATTGTCCATGTCCCTCCAATCTCTTCATACACAATGTCCATGTCCCCTCATTCTGTGCTTACTCAATGTCCATGTCCCTCCATTCTCTGTCTACACAGTCCATCTCCCTCCTTTCTCTGCCTACTCAATGTCCATGTCCCCCATTCCCTGCCTACACAATGTCCTTGTAACTCCATTCTCTGCTTAAACAATGTTCATGTCCCTCCATTTTCTGCTTACACAATGTCCATGTCCCTCCAATCACTGCCCACACAATGTCCTTGTAACTCCATTCTCTGCTTACACAATGTCCATGTCCCTCCATTTTCTGCTTATACCATGTCCATGTCCCTCCATTCTCTCCCCACACAATGTCCATTTTCCCCCATTCTCTGACAACACAATGTCCCTGTCCCTCCATTCTCTGCTTAAACAATGTCCCTGTGCCTCCATTATCTGCCCACACAATGTCCATGTCCCACCATTCTCTGCCTACACAAGTCCCTGTCCCTCCATTCTCCCCCTACACACTGACCCTGCCCCTCCATTCTCTGCCTCCACAATGTCCCTGTCACTCCATTCTCTGCCTACACATTGTCCCTGTCCCTCATTTCTCTGCCAACTCATTGTCCATGTCCCTCCAATCTCTTCATACACAATGTCCATGTCCCGCATTCTGTGCATACACAATGTCCATGTCCCAACTTTCTGTGCTTACTCAATGTCTATGTTCCTGCATTCTCTGCCTACACAATGTCCATGTCCCTCCATTCTATGCTTACACAATGTCCATGTCCCCCATTCGGTGCTGACTCAATGTCCATGTCCCACCATTCTCTGCCTACACAATGTCCATGTCGCCCATTCCATGCCTACACAATGTCCAAATCCCTCCTTTCTCTGCCTACACAATGTCCATTTCCCCCATTGCCTGCCTACACAATGTCCTTGTAACTCCATTCTCTGCTGACACAATGTCCATGTCCCTCCATTTTCTGCTTACACCATGTCCTTTTCCCTCCATTCTCTCCCTACACAATGTCCATGTCCCCCATTCTCTGACAGCACAATGTCCCTGTCCCTCCATTCTCTGCTTAGGCAATGTCCCTGTGCCTCCGTTATCTGCCCACACAATGTCCATGTCCCCCATTCTCTGTCTATGCAATGACCCTGTCTCTCCATTCTTTCCTTACACAACATCCCTGTCCCTCCATTCTATGCTTACACGATGTCCCTGTCCCTCCATTCTCTGCCTTCACACTGTCCAAGTCCCTGCATTCTCTGCCATCACAATGTCCATTTCCCGCATTCTCTGCCTACACAATGTCCCTGTCCGTCTATTCTCTGCCTACACAATGTCCCTGTCCCTCCTTTCTCTGCCTACACAATGTCCATGTCCCCCATTCCCTGCATACACAATGTCCATGTCCCCCCATTCTGTGCTTACTCAATGTCCATGTCCCTCCATTCTCTCCCTGCACAATGTCCATGTCACCCATTCCATGCCTACACAATGTCCATGTCCCCCATTCCCTGCCTACACAATGTCCTTGCAACTCCATTCTCTGCCTACACAATGTCCATGTCCCTCCATTTTCTGCTTACACCATGTCCATGTCCCTCCAATCTCTTCATACACAATGTCCATGTCCCCCATTCTGTGCTTTTACAATGTCCATGTCCTGCCTTTCTCTGCCTACACAATGTCCATGTCCCCCCATTCTGTGCTTACTCAATGTCCATGTCCCTGCATTCTCTGCCTACACAATGTCCATGTCCCTCCATTCTCTGCTTTCACAATGTCCATGTCCATCCATTCTCTGCCTACACAATGTCCATGTCGCCCATTCCATGCCTACACAATGTCCATGTCCCTCCTTTCTCTGCCTACACAATGTCCATTTCCCCCATTCCCTGCCTACACAATGTCCTTGTAACTCCATTCTCTGCTTACACAATGTCCATGTCCCCCATTCCCTGCCTACACAATGTCCTTGTAACTCCATACTCTGCTTACACAATGTCCCTGTCCCTCCATTCTCTGCTTAGGCAATGTCCCTGTGCCTCCGTTATCTGCCCACACAATGTCCATGTCCCCCCATTCTCTGCTTACAATATGTCCCTGTCCTTCCATTCTCTGCCTACAGAATGTCTCTGCCCCTCTATTCTCTGCCTACACAATGTCCCTGTCCCTCATTTCTCTGCCAACACAGTGTTCATGTCCCTCCAATCTCTTCATACACAATGTCCATGTCCCCACATTCTGTGCTTACACAATGTCCATGTCCCTCCTTTGTCTGCCTGCACAATGTCCATGTCTCCCATTCAATGCCTACACAATGTCCATGTCCCTGCATTCTCTGCCTACGCAATGTCCATGTCCCTCCATTATCTCCCTACACAATGTCAGTGTCCCTCCATTCTCTGCCTACAGAATGTCCCTGCCCCTCCATTCTCTGCCTACACAATGTCCCTGCCCATCTATTCTCTGCTTACACATTGTCCCTGTCCCTCATTTCTCTGCCAACACATTGTCCATGTCCCTCCAATCTCTTCATACACAATGTCCATGTCCCCTCATTCTGTGCTTACTCAATGTCCATGTCCCTCCATTCTCTGTCTACACAGTCGATCTCCCTCCTTTCTCTGCCTACTCAATGTCCATGTCCCCCATTCCCTGCCTACACAATGTCCTTGTAACTCCATTCTCTGCTTAAACAATGTTCATGTCCCTCCATTTTCTGCTTACACAATGTCCATGTCCCTCCAATCACTGCCCACACAATGTCCATGTTGTTCCATTCTCTGCCTACACTATGTCCATTTCCCCCCATTCTCTGAGTACACAATGTCCATTTCTCCCCTTTAACTGCTGACAGTATGATAATGTCCCCCCATTCTCTGCTTACACTATGTCCCTGTCCCTCCAATCTCTGCCTACAGAATGTCCCTGCCCCTCCATTCTCTGCCTACACAATGTCCCTGTCCATCTATTCTCTGCCTACACATTGTCCCTGTCCCTCATTTCTCTGCCAACACATTGTCCATGTCCCTCCAATCTCTTCATACACAATATCCATGTCCCCCCATTCTGTGCTTACACAATGTCCATGTCCCTCCTTTCTCTGCCTACACAATGTCCATGTTCTTCCATTCTCTGCCTACACTATGTCCATTTCCCCCCATTCTCGAGTACACAATGTCCGTTTCTCCCCTTTAACTGCTGACAGTATGATAATGTCCCCCCATTCTCTGCTTACACTATGTCCCTGTCCCTCCATTCTCTTCCTACAGAATGTCCCTGCCCCTCCATTCTCTGCCTACACAATGTCCCTGTCCATCTATTCTCTGCCTACACATTGTCCCTGTCCCTCATTTCTCTGCCAACACATTGAACATATCCCTCCAATCTCTTCATACACAATATCCATGTCCCCCCATTCTGTGCTTACACAATGTCCATGTCCCTCCTTTCTCTGCCTACACAATGTCCATGTCCCCCATTCCCTGCCTACTCAATGTCCATGTCCCCCCATTCTGTGCTTACTCAATGTCCATGTCCCTCCATTCTCTGCCTTCACACTGTCCAAGTCCCTGCATTCTCTGCCATCACAATGTCCATTTCCCGCATTCCCTGCCTACACAATGTCCCTGTCCGTCTATTCTCTGCCTACACAATGTCCCTGTCCCTCCTTTCTCTGCCTACACAATGTCCATGTCCCCCATTCCCTGCATACACAATGTCCATGTCCCCCCATTCTGTGCTTACTCAATGTCCATGTCCCTCCATTCTCTCCCTGCACAATGTCCATGTCACCCATTCCATGCCTACGCAATGTCCATGTACCCCATTCCCTGCCTACACAATGTCCTTGCAACTCCATTCTCTGCCTACACAATGTCCATGTCCCTCCATTTTCTGCTTACACCATGTCCATGTCCCTCCAATCTCTTCATACACAATGTCCATGTCCCCCATTCTGTGCTTTTACAATGTCCATGTCCTGCCTTTCTCTGCCTACACAATGTCCATGTCCCCCCATTCTGTGCTTACTCAATGTCCATGTCCCTGCATTCTCTGCCTACACAATGTCCATGTCCCTCCATTCTCTGCTTTCACGATGTCCATGTCCCTCCATTCTCTGCTTACACAATGTCCATGTCCCCCATTCCCTGCCTACACAATGTCCTTGTAACTCCATTCTCTGCTTAAACAATGTTCATGTCCCTCCATTTTCTGCTTACACAATGTCCATGTCCCTCCAATCACTGCCCACACAATGTCCTTGTAACTCCATTCTCTGCTTACACAATGTCCATGTCCCTCCATTTTCTGCTTATACCATGTCCATGTCCCTCCATTCTCTCCCCACACAATGTCCATTTTCCCCCATTCTCTGACAACACAATGTCCCTGTCCCTCCATTCTCTGCTTAAACAATGTCCCTGTGCCTCCATTATCTGCCCACACAATGTCCATGTCCCACCATTCTCTGCCTACACAAGTCCCTGTCCCTCCATTCTCCCCCTACACACTGACCCTGCCCCTCCATTCTCTGCCTCCACAATGTCCCTGTCACTCCATTCTCTGCCTACACATTGTCCCTGTCCCTCATTTCTCTGCCAACTCATTGTCCATGTCCCTCCAATCTCTTCATACACAATGTCCATGTCCCGCATTCTGTGCATACACAATGTCCATGTCCCAACTTTCTGTGCTTACTCAATGTCTATGTTCCTGCATTCTCTGCCTACACAATGTCCATGTCCCTCCATTCTATGCTTACACAATGTCCATGTCCCCCATTCGGTGCTGACTCAATGTCCATGTCCCACCATTCTCTGCCTACACAATGTCCATGTCGCCCATTCCATGCCTACACAATGTCCAAATCCCTCCTTTCTCTGCCTACACACTGTCCATTTCCCCCATTGCCTGCCTACACAATGTCCTTGTAACTGCATTCTCTGCTGACACAATGTCCATGTCCCTCCATTTTCTGCTTACACCATGTCCTTTTCCCTCCATTCTCTCCCTACACAATGTCCATGTCCCCCATTCTCTGACAGCACAATGTCCCTGTCCCTCCATTCTCTGCTTAGGCAATGTCCCTGTGCCTCCGTTATCTGCCCACACAATGTCCATGTCCCCCATTCTCTGTCTATGCAATGACCCTGTCTCTCCATTCTTTCCTTACACAACATCCCTGTCCCTCCATTCTATGCTTACACGATGTCCCTGTCCCTCCATTCTCTGCCTTCACACTGTCCAAGTCCCTGCATTCTCTGCCATCACAATGTCCATTTCCCGCATTCTCTGCCTACACAATGTCCCTGTCGGTCTATTCTCTGCCTACACAATGTCCCTGTCCCTCCTTTCTCTGCCTACACAATGTCCATGTCCCCCATTCCCTGCATACACAATGTCCATGTCCCCCCATTCTGTGCTTACTCAATGTCCATGTCCCTCCATTCTCTCCCTGCACAATGTCCATGTCACCCATTCCATGCCTACACAATGTCCATGTCCCCCATTCCCTGCCTACACAATGTCCTTGCAACTCCATTCTCTGCCTACACAATGTCCATGTCCCTCCATTTTCTGCTTACACCATGTCCATGTCCCTCCAATCTCTTCATACACAATGTCCATGTCCCCCATTCTGTGCTTTTACAATGTCCATGTCCTGCCTTTCTCTGCCTACACAATGTCCATGTCCCCCCATTCTGTGCTTACTCAATGTCCATGTCCCTGCATTCTCTGCCTACACAATGTCCATGTCCCTCCATTCTCTGCTTTCACAATGTCCATGTCCATCCATTCTCTTCCTACACAATGTCCATGTCGCCCATTCCATGCCTACACAATGTCCATGTCCCTCCTTTCTCTGCCTACACAATGTCCATTTCCCCCATTCCCTGCCTACACAATGTCCTTGTAACTCCATTCTCTGCTTACACAATGTCCATGTCCCCCATTCCCTGCCTACACAATGTCCTTGTAACTCCATACTCTGCTTACACAATGTCCCTGTCCCTCCATTCTCTGCTTAGGCAATGTCCCTGTGCCTCCGTTATCTGCCCACACAATGTCCATGTCCCCCCATTCTCTGCTTACAATATGTCCCTGTCCCTCCATTCTCTGCCTACAGAATGTCTCTGCCCCTCTATTCTCTGCCTACACAATGTCCCTGTCCCTCATTTCTCTGCCAACACAGTGTTCATGTCCCTCCAATCTCTTCATACACAATGTCCATGTCCCCACATTCTGTGCTTACACAATGTCCATGTCCCTCCTTTGTCTGCCTGCACAATGTCCATGTCTCCCATTCAATGCCTACACAATGTCCATGTCCCTGCATTCTCTGCCTACGCAATGTCCATGTCCCTCCATTATCTCCCTACACAATGTCAGTGTCCCTCCATTCTCTGCCTACAGAATGTCCCTGCCCCTCCATTCTCTGCCTACACAATGTCCCTGTCCATCTATTCTCTGCTTACACATTGTCCCTGTCCCTCATTTCTCTGCCAACACATTGTCCATGTCCCTCCAATCTCTTCATACACAATGTCCATGTCCCCTCATTCTGTGCTTACTCAATGTCCATGTCCCTCCATTCTCTGTCTACACAGTCGATCTCCCTCCTTTCTCTGCCTACTCAATGTCCATGTCCCCCATTCCCTGCCTACACAATGTCCTTGTAACTCCATTCTCTGCTTAAACAATGTTCATGTCCCTCCATTTTCTGCTTACACAATGTCCATGTCCCTCCAATCACTGCCCACACAATGTCCATGTTGTTCCATTCTCTGCCTACACTATGTCCATTTCCCCCCATTCTCTGAGTACACAATGTCCATTTCTCCCCTTTAACTGCTGACAGTATGATAATGTCCCCCCATTCTCTGCTTACACTATGTCCCTGTCCCTCCAATCTCTGCCTACAGAATGTCCCTGCCCCTCCATTCTCTGCCTACACAATGTCCCTGTCCATCTATTCTCTGCCTACACATTGTCCCTGTCCCTCATTTCTCTGCCAACACATTGTCCATGTCCCTCCAATCTCTTCATACACAATATCCATGTCCCCCCATTCTGTGCTTACACAATGTCCATGTCCCTCCTTTCTCTGCCTACACAATGTCCATGTTCTTCCATTCTCTGCCTACACTATGTCCATTTCCCCCCATTCTCGAGTACACAATGTCCGTTTCTCCCCTTTAACTGCTGACAGTATGATAATGTCCCCCCATTCTCTGCTTACACTATGTCCCTGTCCCTCCATTCTCTTCCTACAGAATGTCCCTGCCCCTCCATTCTCTGCCTACACAATGTCCCTGTCCATCTATTCTCTGCCTACACATTGTCCCTGTCCCTCATTTCTCTGCCAACACATTGTCCATATCCCTCCAATCTCTTCATACACAATATCCATGTCCCCCCATTCTGTGCTTACACAATGTCCATGTCCCTCCTTTCTCTGCCTACACAATGTCCATGTCCCCCATTCCCTGCCTACTCAATGTCCATGTCCCCCCATTCTGTGCTTACTCAATGTCCATGTCCCTCCATTCTCTGCCTTCACACTGTCCAAGTCCCTGCATTCTCTGCCATCACAATGTCCATTTCCCGCATTCCCTGCCTACACAATGTCCCTGTCCGTCTATTCTCTGCCTACACAATGTCCCTGTCCCTCCTTTCTCTGCCTACACAATGTCCATGTCCCCCATTCCCTGCATACACAATGTCCATGTCCCCCCATTCTGTGCTTACTCAATGTCCATGTCCCTCCATTCTCTCCCTGCACAATGTCCATGTCACCCATTCCATGCCTACGCAATGTCCATGTACCCCATTCCCTGCCTACACAATGTCCTTGCAACTCCATTCTCTGCCTACACAATGTCCATGTCCCTCCATTTTCTGCTTACACCATGTCCATGTCCCTCCAATCTCTTCATACACAATGTCCATGTCCCCCATTCTGTGCTTTTACAATGTCCATGTCCTGCCTTTCTCTGCCTACACAATGTCCATGTCCCCCCATTCTGTGCTTACTCAATGTCCATGTCCCTGCATTCTCTGCCTACACAATGTCCATGTCCCTCCATTCTCTGCTTTCACGATGTCCATGTCCCTCCATTCTCTGCCTACACAATGTCCATGTCGCCCATTCCATGCCTACACAATGTCCATGTCCCTCCTTTCTCTGCCTACACAATGTCCATTTCCCCCATTCCCTGCCTACACAATGTCCTTGTAACTCCATTCTCTGCTTACACAATGTCCATGTCCCCCATTCCCTGCCTACACAATGTCCTTGTAACTCCATACTCTGCTTACACAATGTCCCTGTCCCTCCATTCTCTGCTTAGGCAATGTCCCTGTGCCTCCGTTATCTGCCCACACAATGTCCATGTCCCCCCATTCTCTGCTTACAATATGTCCCTGTCCCTCCATTCTCTGCCTACAGAATGTCTCTGCCCCTCTATTCTCTGCCTACACAATGTCCCTGTCCCTCATTTCTCTGCCAACACATTGTTCATGTCCCTCCAATCTCTTCATACACAATGTCCATGTCTCCCATTCAATGCCTACACAATGTCCATGTCCCTGCATTCTCTGCCTACGCAATGTCCATGTCCCTCCATTATCTCCCTACACAATGTCAGTGTCCCTCCATTCTCTGCCTACAGAATGTCCCTGCCCCTCCATTCTCTGCCTACACAATGTCCCTGTCCATCTATTCTCTGCTTACACATTGTCCCTGTCCCTCATTTCTCTGCCAACACATTGTCCATGTCCCTCCAATCTCTTCATACACAATGTCCATGTCCCCTCATTCTGTGCTTACTCAATGTCCATGTCCCTCCATTCTCTGTCTACACAGTCGATCTCCCTCCTTTCTCTGCCTACTCAATGTCCATGTCCCCCATTCCCTGCCTACACAATGTCCTTGTAACTCCATTCTCTGCTTAAACAATGTTCATGTCCCTCCATTTTCTGCTTACACAATGTCCATGTCCCTCCAATCACTGCCCACACAATGTCCTTGTAACTCCATTCTCTGCTTACACAATGTCCATGTCCCTCCATTTTCTGCTTATACCATGTCCATGTCCCTCCATTCTCTCCCCACACAATGTCCATTTTCCCCCATTCTCTGACAACACAATGTCCCTGTCCCTCCATTCTCTGCTTAAACAATGTCCCTGTGCCTCCATTATCTGCCCACACAATGTCCATGTCCCACCATTCTCTGCCTACACAAGTCCCTGTCCCTCCATTCTCCCCCTACACACTGACCCTGCCCCTCCATTCTCTGCCTCCACAATGTCCCTGTCACTCCATTCTCTGCCTACACATTGTCCCTGTCCCTCATTTATCTGCCAACTCATTGTCCATGTCCCTCCAATCTCTTCATACACAATGTCCATGTCCCGCATTCTGTGCATACACAATGTCCATGTCCCAACTTTCTGTGCTTACTCAATGTCTATGTTCCTGCATTCTCTGCCTACACAATGTCCATGTCCCTCCATTCTATGCTTACACAATGTCCATGTCCCCCATTCTGTGCTGACTCAATGTCCATGTCCCACCATTCTCTGCCTACACAATGTCCATGTCGCCCATTCCATGCCTACACAATGTCCAAATCCCTCCTTTCTCTGCCTACACAATGTCCATTTCCCCCATTGCCTGCCTACACAATGTCCTTGTAACTCCATTCTCTGCTGACACAATGTCCATGTCCCTCCATTTTCTGCTTACACCATGTCCTTTTCCCTCCATTCTCTCCCTACACAATGTCCATGTCCCCCATTCTCTGACAGCACAATGTCCCTGTCCCTCCATTCTCTGCTTAGGCAATGTCCCTGTGCCTCCGTTATCTGCCCACACAATGTCCATGTCCCCCATTCTCTGTCTATGCAATGACCCTGTCTCTCCATTCTTTCCTTACACAACATCCCTGTCCCTCCATTCTATGCTTACACGATGTCCCTGTCCCTCCATTCTCTGCCTTCACACTGTCCAAGTCCCTGCATTCTCTGCCATCACAATGTCCATTTCCCGCATTCCCTGCCTACACAATGTCCCTGTCCGTCTATTCTCTGCCTACACAATGTCCCTGTCCCTCCTTTCTCTGCCTACACAATGTCCATGTCCCCCATTCCCTGCATACACAATGTCCATGTCCCCCCATTCTGTGCTTACTCAATGTCCATGTCCCTCCATTCTCTCCCTGCACAATGTCCATGTCACCCATTCCATGCCTACACAATGTCCATGTCCCCCATTCCCTGCCTACACAATGTCCTTGCAACTCCATTCTCTGCCTACACAATGTCCATGTCCCTCCATTTTCTGCTTACACCATGTCCATGTCCCTCCAATCTCTTCATACACAATGTCCATGTCCCCCATTCTGTGCTTTTACAATGTCCATGTCCTGCCTTTCTCTGCCTACACAATGTCCATGTCCCCCCATTCTGTGCTTACTCAATGTCCATGTCCCTGCATTCTCTGCCTACACAATGTCCATGTCCCTCCATTCTCTGCTTTCACAATGTCCATGTCCATCCATTCTCGGCCTACACAATGTCCATGTCGCCCATTCCATGCCTACACAATGTCCATGTCCCTCCTTTCTCTGCCTACACAATGTCCATTTCCCCCATTCCCTGCCTACACAATGTCCTTGTAACTCCATTCTCTGCTTACACAATGTCCATGTCCCCCATTCCCTGCCTACACAATGTCCTTGTAACTCCATACTCTGCTTACACAATGTCCCTGTCCCTCCATTCTCTGCTTAGGCAATGTCCCTGTGCCTCCGTTATCTGCCCACACAATGTCCATGTCCCCCCATTCTCTGCTTACAATATGTCCCTGTCCCTCCATTCTCTGCCTACAGAATGTCTCTGCCCCTCTATTCTCTGCCTACACAATGTCCCTGTCCCTCATTTCTCTGCCAACACAGTGTTCATGTCCCTCCAATCTCTTCATACACAATGTCCATGTCCCCACATTCTGTGCTTACACAATGTCCATGTCCCTCCTTTGTCTGCCTGCACAATGTCCATGTCTCCCATTCAATGCCTACACAATGTCCATGTCCCTGCATTCTCTGCCTACGCAATGTCCATGTCCCTCCATTATCTCCCTACACAATGTCAGTGTCCCTCCATTCTCTGCCTACAGAATGTCCCTGCCCCTCCATTCTCTGCCTACACAATGTCCCTGTCCATCTATTCTCTGCTTACACATTGTCCCTGTCCCTCATTTCTCTGCCAACACATTGTCCATGTCCCTCCAATCTCTTCATACACAATGTCCATGTCCCCTCATTCTGTGCTTACTCAATGTCCATGTCCCTCCATTCTCTGTCTACACAGTCGATCTCCCTCCTTTCTCTTCCTACTCAATGTCCATGTCCCCCATTCCCTGCCTACACAATGTCCTTGTAACTCCATTCTCTGCTTAAACAATGTTCATGTCCCTCCATTTTCTGCTTACACAATGTCCATGTCCCTCCAATCACTGCCCACACAATGTCCATGTTGTTCCATTCTCTGCCTACACTATGTCCATTTCCCCCCATTCTCTGAGTACACAATGTCCATTTCTCCCCTTTAACTGCTGACAGTATGATAATGTCCCCCCATTCTCTGCTTACACTATGTCCCTGTCCCTCCAATCTCTGCCTACAGAATGTCCCTGCCCCTCCATTCTCTGCCTACACAATGTCCCTGTCCATCTATTCTCTGCCTACACATTGTCCCTGTCCCTCATTTCTCTGCCAACACATTGTCCATGTCCCTCCAATCTCTTCATACACAATATCCATGTCCCCCCATTCTGTGCTTACACAATGTCCATGTCCCTCCTTTCTCTGCCTACACAATGTCCATGTCCCCCATTCCCTGCCTACTCAATGTCCATGTCCCCCCATTCTGTGCTTACTCAATGTCCATGTCCCTCCATTCTCTCCCTGCACAATGTCCATGTCGCCCATTACATGCCTACACAATGTCCATGTCCCCCATTCCCTGCCTACACAATGTCCTTGCATCTCCATTCTCTGCTTACACAATGTCCATGTCCCTCCATTTTCTGCTTACACCATGTCCATGTCCCTCCATTCTCTCCCGACACAATGTCCATTTCCCTCCATTCTCTTGCTACACAATGTCCATGTCCCCCATTCTCTGCTTACACAATGTCCCTGTGCCTCCATTATCTGCCCACACAATGTCCATGTCCCACCATTTTCCGCCTACACACTGCCCCTGTCCCTCCATTCTCTGCCTGTACATTGTACCTGTCGCTCCATTCTCAGCCTACACAATGTCCCTGTCCATCTTTTCTCTGCCTACACATTGTCCCTGTCCCTCATTTCTCCGCCAACACATTGTCCATGTCCCTACATTCTCTTCGTACACAATGTCCTAGTCCCTCCATTCTGTGTTAGACAATGTCCATGTCCCTCCATTCTCTGCCTACGCAATGTCCATGTCCCCCAATTCCTGCCTACACAAAATCCATATCCCTCCATTCTCTTCCCACGCTATGTCCATGTCCCTCCATTCTCTGCCTATACAATGTCCCTGTCCCTCCATTCACTGCCTACACATTGTCCCTCTCCCTCATTTCTCTGCCAACACATTGTCCATGTCCCTCCAATCTCTTCATACACAATATCGATGCCCCCCATTCTGTGCTTTCACAACGTCCATGTCCCGCCTTTCTCTGCCTACACAATGTCCATGTCCTCCTTTCCCTGCCTACACAATGTCCATGTCCCTGCATTCTCTGCCTACACAATGTCCATGTCCCTCCATTCTATGCTTACACAATGTCCATGTCCCCCCATTCTGTGCTTTCTCAATGTCCATGTCCCTCCATTCTCTGCCTACACAATGTCCATGTCGCCCATTCCATGCCTACACAATGTCCATGTCCCTCCATTCTCTGCCTACACAATGTCCATGTCTTCCAATATCTGCCCACACAAAATCCGTATCCCTCCATTCTCTGCCCAAACAATGTCCATGTCCCTCCATACTCTGCCTATACAATGACCCTGTCCCTCCATTCTCTGCCTACACATTGTCTCTGTCCCTCCATTCTCTGCCTACACAATGTCCATGTCCCCCATTTTCTGTCTATGCAATGTCCCTGTCTCTCAATTCTTTCCTTACACAATGTCCCTGTCCCTCCATTCTATACTTACACAATGTCCCTGTCCCTACATTCTCTGCCTTCACAATGTCCAAGTCCCTGCTTTGTCAGCCTTAAAAATGTCCATTTTCCGCATTCCCTGCCTACACAATGTCCATGTCCCCCCATTCTGTGCTTACTCAATGTCCATGTCCCTCCATTTTCTGCTTAAACAATGTCCATGTCCCTCCATTCTCTGCCCACACAATCTCCATGTCCCTCCATTCCTTGCCTACACAATGTCCCTGTCCCTCCATTCTCTGCCTAGACAATGTCCATGTCCCTCCATTCTCTACCTACACAATGTCCATTTCCCCCCATTCTCTGCGTACACAATGCCCATGTCCCCCCATTCTGAGCTTACACAATGTCCAAGTCCCTCCTTTGTCTGCCTGCACAATGTCCATGTCCCCCATTCTCTGCGTACACAATGTCCATTTCTCCCCTTTAACTGCTTACACTATGATAATGTCCCCCCATTCTTTGCTTACAATATGTCCCTGTCCCTCCATTCTCTGCCAACAGAATGTCTCTGCCGCTCCATTCTCTGCCTACACAATGTCCCTGTCCCACCATTCTCTGCCTACACAAGTCCCTGTCCCTCCATTCTCCCCCTACACACTGACCCTGCCCCTCCATTCTCTGCCTCCACAATGTCCCTGTCACTCCATTCTCTGCCTACACATTGTCCCTGTCCCTCATTTCTCTGCCAACACATTGTCCATGTCCCTCCAATCTCTTCATACACAATGTCCATGTCCCGCATTCTGTGCATACACAATGTCCATGTCCCAACTTTCTGTGCTTACTCAATGTCTATGTTCCTGCATTCTCTGCCTACACATTGTCCATGTCCCTCCATTCTATGCTTACACAATGTCCATGTCCCCCATTCTGTGCTGACTCAATGTCCATGTCCCACCATTCTCTGCCTACACAATGTCCATGTCGCCCATTCCATGCCTACACAATGTCCAAATCCCTCCATTCTCTGCCTACACAATGTCCCTGTCCCTCCATTCTCTGCCTACACATTGTCCCTGTCCCTCATTTCTCTGCCAACACATTGTCAATGTCCCTCCAATCTCTTCATACACAATGTCTATGTCCCCCCACTCTGTGCTTATACAATGTCCTTGTCACTCCATTCTCTGCCTACGCAATGTCCATGTCCCCAACCCTTGACTACACAATGTACATGTCCCTCCATTCTCTGCCCACACAATGTCCCTGTCCCTCCATTCTCTGCCTTCACATTGCCCCGTCCCTCCATTCTCTGCCTACACAATGCCCATGTCCCTCCATTCTCTGCCTGTACATTGTACCTGTCGCTCCATTCTCAGCCTATACAATGTCCCTGTCCTTCCTTTCTTTGCCTACACATTGTCCCTGTCCCTCATTTCTCCGCCAACACATTATCCATGTCCCTACATTCTCATCGTACACAATGTCCTAGTCCCTCCATTCTCTGCCCACACAATCTCCATGACCATCCATTCGCTGCCCACACAATCTCCATGTCCCTCCATTCCTTGTCTACACAATGTCACTGTCCCTCCATTCTCTGCCTACACAATGCCCATGTCCCTCCATTCTCTACCTACACAATGTCCATTTCCCCCCATTCTCTGCGTAAACAATGTCCATGTCCCCCCATTCTGTGCTTACACAATGTACACGTCTCTCCTTTCTCTGCCTACACAACGTCCATGTCCCCCATTCCCTGTCTACACAATGTCCATGTCCCCCCATTCTGTTCTTACTCAATGTCCATGTCCCCCCATTCTGTGCTTACTCAATGTCCATGTCCCTCCATTCTCTGTCTACACAATGTCCATGTCCCTCCTTTCTCTGCCTACTCAATGTATATGTCCCCATTCCCTGCCTACACAATGTCCTTGTAACTCCATTTTCTGCTTACACAATGTCCATGTCCCTCCATTTTCTGCTTACACCATGTCCATGTCCCTCCATTCTCTCCCCACACAATGTCCATTTTCCCCCATTCTCTGACAAGACAATGTCCCTGTCCCTCCATTCTCTGCTTACACAATTTCCCTTTGTCTCCATTATCTGCCCACACAATGTCCATGTCCCACCATTCTCTGCCTACACAAGTCCCTGTCCCTCCATTCTCTGCCTACACATTGTCCCTGTCCCTCATTTCTCTGCCAACACATTGTCCATGTCCCTCCAATCTCTTCATACACAATGTCCATGTCCCCCATTCTGTGCTTTTACAATGTCCATGTCCCGCCTTTCTCTGCCTACACAATGTCCATGTCCCCCCATTCTGTGCTTACTCAATGACAATGTCCCTGCATTCTCTGCCTACACAATGTCCATGTCCCTCCATTCTATGCTTTCACAATGTCCATGTCCCTCCATTCTCTGCCTACACAATGTCCATGTCGCCCATTCCATGCCTACACAATGACCATTTCCCCCATTCCCTGCCTACACAATGTCCTTGCAACTCCATTCTCTGCCTACACAATGTCCATGTCCCTCCATTTTCTGCTTACACCATGTCCATGTCCCTCCAATCTCTTCATACACAATGTCCATGTCCCCCATTCTGTGCTTTTACAATGTCCATGTCCTGCCTTTCTCTGCCTACACAATGTCCATGTCCCCCCATTCTGTGCTTACTCAATGTCCATGTCCCGGCATTCTCTGCCTACACAATGTCCATGTCCCTCCATTCTCTGCTTTCACAATGTCCATGTCCCTCCATTCTCTGCCTACACAATGTCCATGTTGCCCATTCCATGCCTACACAATGTCCATGTCCCTCCTTTCTATGCCTACACAATGTCCATTTCCCCCATTCCCTGCCTACACAATGTCCTTGTAACTCCATTCTCTGCTTACACAATGTCCATGTCCCCCTTTCCCTGCCTACACAATGTCCTTGTAACTCCATACTCTGCTTACACAATGTCCCTGTCCCTCCATTCTCTGCTTAGGCAATGTCCCTGTGCCTCCGTTATCTTCCCACACAATGTCCATGTCCCCCCATTCTCTGCTTACAATATGTCCCTGTCCCTCCATTCTCTGCCTACAGAATGTCTCTGCCCCTCTATTCTCTGCCTACACAATGTCCCTGTCCCTCATTTCTCTGCCAACACATTGTTCATGTCCCTCCAATCTCTTCATACACAATGTCCATGTCCCCACATTCTGTGCTTACACAATGTCCATGTCCCTCCTTTGTCTGCCTGCACAATGTCCATGTCTCCCATTCAATGCCTACACAATGTCCATGTCCCTGCATTCTCTGCCTACGCAATGTCCATGTCCCTCCATTATCTCCCTACACAATGTCAGTGTCCCTCCATTCTCTGCCTACAGAATGTCTCTGCCCCTCCATTCTCTGCCTACACAATGTCCCTGTCCATCTATTCTCTGCTTACACATTGTCCCTGTCCCTCATTTCTCTGCCAACACATTGTCCATGTCCCTCCAATCTCTTCATACACAATGTCCATGTCCCCTCATTCTGTGCTTACTCAATGTCCATGTCCCTCCATTCTCTGTCTACACAGTCGATCTCCCTCCTTTCTCTGCCTACTCAATGTCCATGTCCCCCATTCCCTGCCTACACAATGTCCTTGTAACTCCATTCTCTGCTTAAACAATGTTCATGTCCCTCCATTTTCTGCTTACACAATGTCCATGTCCCTCCAATCACTGCCCACACAATGTACATGTTCTTCCATTCTCTGCCTACACTATGTCCATTTCCCCCCATTCTCTGAGTACACAATGTCCATTTCTCCCCTTTAACTGCTGACAGTATGATAATGTCCCCCCATTCTCTGCTTACACTATGTCCCTGTCCCTCCATTCTCTGCCTACAGAATGTCCCTGCCCCTCCATTCTCTGCCTACACAATGTCCCTGTCCATCTATTCTCTGCCTACACATTGTCCCTGTCCCTCATTTCTCTGCCAACACATTGTCCATGTCCCTCCAATCTCTTCATACACAATATCCATGTCCCCCCATTCTGTGCCTACTCAATGTCCATGTCCCCCCATTCTGTGCTTACTCAATGTCCATGTCCCTCCATTCTCTCCCTGCACAATGTCCATGTCGCCCATTACATGCCTACACAATGTCCATGTCCCCCATTCCCTGCCTACACAATTTCCTTGCATCTCCATTCTCTGCTTACACAATGTCCATGTCCCTCCATTTTCTGCTTATACCATGTCCATGTCCCTCCATTCTCTCCCGACACAATGTCCATTTCCCTCCATTCTCTTGCTACACAATGTCCATGTCCCCCATTCTCTGCTTACACAATGTCCCTGTGCCTCCATTATCTGCCCACACAATGTCCATGTCCCACCATTTTCCGCCTACACACTGCCCCTGTCCCTCCATTCTCTGCCTGTACATTGTACCTGTCGCTCCATTCTCAGCCTACACAATGTCCCTGTCCATCTTTTCTCTGCCTACACATTGTCCCTGTCCCTCATTTCTCCGCCAACACATTGTCCATGTCCCTACATTCTCTTCGTACACAATGTCCTAGTCCCTCCATTCTGTGTTAGACAATGTCCATGTCCCTCCATTCTCTGCCTACGCAATGTCCATGTCCCCCAATTCCTGCCTACACAAAATCCATATCCCTCCATTCTCTTCCCACGCTATGTCCATGTCCCTCCATACTCTGCCTATACATTGTCCCTGTCCCTCCATTCACTGCCTACACATTGTCCCTCTCCCTCATTTCTCTGCCAACACATTGTCCATGTCCCTCCAATCTCTTCATACACAATATCGATGCCCCCCATTCTGTGCTTTCACAACGTCCATGTCCCGCCTTTCTCTGCCTACACAATGTCCATGTCCTCCTTTCCCTGCCTACACAATGTCCATGTCCCTGCATTCTCTGCCTACACAATGTCCATGTCCCTCCATTCTATGCTTACACAATGTCCATGTCCCCCCATTCTGTGCTTTCTCAATGTCCATGTCCCTCCATTCTCTGCCTACACAATGTCCATGTCGCCCATTCCATGCCTACACAATGTCCATGTCCCTCCATTCTCTGCCTACACAATGTCCATGTCTTCCAATCCCTGCCCACACAAAATCCGTATCCCTCCATTCTCTGCCCAAACAATGTCCGTATCCCTCCATACTCTGCCTATACAATGACCCAGTCCCTCCATTCTCTGCCTACACATTGTCTCTGTCCCTCCATTCTCTGCCTACACAATGTCCATGTCCCCCATTCTCTGTCTATGCAATGTCCCTGTCTCTCAATTCTTTCCTTACACAATGTCCCTGTCCCTCCATTTTATACTTACACAATGTCCCTGTCCCTACATTCTCTGCCTTCACAATGTCCAAGTCCCTGCTTTGTCAGCCTTAAAAATGTCCATTTTCCGCATTCCCTGCCGACACAATGTCCATGTCCCCCCATTCTGTGCTTACTCAATGTCCATGTCCCTCCATTTTCTGCTTAAACAATGTCCATGTCCCTCCATTCTCTGCCCACACAATCTCCATGTCCCTCCATTCCTTGCCTACACAATGTCCCTGTCCCTCCATTCTCTGCCTAGACAATGTCCATGTCCCTCCATTCTCTACCTACACAATGTCCATTTCCCCCCATTCTCTGCGTACACAATGCCCATGTCCCCCCATTCTGAGCTTACACAATGTCCATGTCCCTCCTTTGTCTGCCTGCACAATGTCCATGTCCCCCATTCTCTGCGTACACAATGTCCATTTCTCCCCTTTAACTGCTTACACTATGATAATGTCCCCCCATTCTTTGCTTACAATATGTCCCTGTCCCTCCATTCTCTGCCAACAGAATGTCTCTGCCGCTCCATTCTCTGCCTACACAATGTCCCTGTCCCACCATTCTCTGCCTACACAAGTCCCTGTCCCTCCATTCTCCCCCTACACACTGACCCTGCCCCTCCATTCTCTGCCTCCACAATGTCCCTGTCACTCCATTCTCTGCCTACACATTGTCCCTGTCCCTCATTTCTCTGCCAACACATTGTCCATGTCCCTCCAATCTCTTCATACACAATGTCCATGTCCCGCATTCTGTGCATACACAATGTCCATGTCCCAACTTTCTGTGCTTACTCAATGTCTATGTTCCTGCATTCTCTGCCTACACAATGTCCATGTCGCCCATTCCATGCCTACACAATGTCCAAATCCCTCCATTCTCTGCCTACACAATGTCCCTGTCCCTCCATTCTCTGCCTACACATTGTCCCTGTCCCTCATTTCTCTGCCAACACATTGTCAATGTCCCTCCATTCTCTGCCTGTACATTGTACCTGTCGCTCCATTCTCAGCCTATACAATGTCCCTGTCCTTCCTTTCTTTGCCTACACATTGTCCCTGTCCCTCATTTCTCCGCCAACACATTATCCATGTCCCTACATTCTCATCGTACACAATGTCCTAGTCCCTCCATTCTCTGCCCACACAATCTCCATGACCATCCATTCGCTGCCCACACAATCTCCATGTCCCTCCATTCCTTGTCTACACAATGTCACTGTCCCTCCATTCTCTGCCTACACAATGCCCATGTCCCTCCATTCTCTACCTACACAATGTCCATTTCCCCCCATTCTCTGCGTAAACAATGTCCATGTCCCCCCATTCTGTGCTTACACAATGTACACGTCTCTCCTTTCTCTGCCTACACAACGTCCATGTCCCCCATTCCCTGTCTACACAATGTCCATGTCCCCCCATTCTGTTCTTACTCAATGTCCATGTCCCCCCATTCTGTGCTTACTCAATGTCCATGTCCCTCCATTCTCTGTCTACACAATGTCCATGTCCCTCCTTTCTCTGCCTACTCAATGTATATGTCCCCATTCCCTGCCTACACAATGTCCTTGTAACTCCATTTTCTGCTTACACAATGTCCATGTCCCTCCATTTTCTGCTTACACCATGTCCATGTCCCTCCATTCTCTCCCCACACAATGTCCATTTTCCCCCATTCTCTGACAAGACAATGTCCCTGTCCCTCCATTCTCTGCTTACACAATTTCCCTTTGTCTCCATTATCTGCCCACACAATGTCCATGTCCCACCATTCTCTGCCTACACAAGTCCCTGTCCCTCCATTCTCTGCCTACACATTGTCCCTGTCCCTCATTTCTCTGCCAACACATTGTCCATGTCCCTCCAATCTCTTCATACACAATGTCCATGTCCCCCATTCTGTGCTTTTACAATGTCCATGTCCCGCCTTTCTCTGCCTACACAATGTCCATGTCCCCCCATTCTGTGCTTACTCAATGTCCATGTCCCTGCATTCTCTGCCTACACAATGTCCATGTCCCTCCATTCTATGCTTTCACAATGTCCATGTCCCTCCATTCTCTGCCTACACAATGTCCATGTCGCCCATTCCATGCCTACACAATGTCCATTTCCCCCATTCCCTGCCTACACAATGTCCCTGTCCATCTATTCTCTGCCTACACATTGTCCCTGTCCCTCATTTCTCTGCCAACACATTGTCCATGTCCCTCCAATCTCTTCATACACAATATCCATGTCCCCCCATTCTGTGCCTACTCAATGTCCATGTCCCCCCATTCTGTGCTTACTCAATGTCCATGTCCCTCCATTCTCTCCCTGCACAATGTCCATGTCGCCCATTACATGCCTACACAATGTCCATGTCCCCCATTCCCTGCCTACACAATTTCCTTGCATCTCCATTCTCTGCTTACACAATGTCCATGTCCCTCCATTTTCTGCTTATACCATGTCCATGTCCCTCCATTCTCTCCCGACACAATGTCCATTTCCCTCCATTCTCTTGCTACACAATGTCCATGTCCCCCATTCTCTGCTTACACAATGTCCCTGTGCCTCCATTATCTGCCCACACAATGTCCATGTCCCACCATTTTCCGCCTACACACTGCCCCTGTCCCTCCATTCTCTGCCTGTACATTGTACCTGTCGCTCCATTCTCAGCCTACACAATGTCCCTGTCCATCTTTTCTCTGCCTACACATTGTCCCTGTCCCTCATTTCTCCGCCAACACATTGTCCATGTCCCTACATTCTCTTCGTACACAATGTCCTAGTCCCTCCATTCTGTGTTAGACAATGTCCATGTCCCTCCATTCTCTGCCTACGCAATGTCCATGTCCCCCAATTCCTGCCTACACAAAATCCATATCCCTCCATTCTCTTCCCACGCTATGTCCATGTCCCTCCATACTCTGCCTATACATTGTCCCTGTCCCTCCATTCACTGCCTACACATTGTCCCTCTCCCTCATTTCTCTGCCAACACATTGTCCATGTCCCTCCAATCTCTTCATACACAATATCGATGCCCCCCATTCTGTGCTTTCACAACGTCCATGTCCCGCCTTTCTCTGCCTACACAATGTCCATGTCCTCCTTTCCCTGCCTACACAATGTCCATGTCCCTGCATTCTCTGCCTACACAATGTCCATGTCCCTCCATTCTATGCTTACACAATGTCCATGTCCCCCCATTCTGTGCTTTCTCAATGTCCATGTCCCTCCATTCTCTGCCTACACAATGTCCATGTCGCCCATTCCATGCCTACACAATGTCCATGTCCCTCCATTCTCTGCCTACACAATGTCCATGTCTTCCAATCCCTGCCCACACAAAATCCGTATCCCTCCATTCTCTGCCCAAACAATGTCCATGTCCCTCCATACTCTGCCTATACAATGACCCAGTCCCTCCATTCTCTGCCTACACATTGTCTCTGTCCCTCCATTCTCTGCCTACACAATGTCCATGTCCCCCATTCTCTGTCTATGCAATGTCCCTGTCTCTCAATTCTTTCCTTACACAATGTCCCTGTCCCTCCATTTTATACTTACACAATGTCCCTGTCCCTACATTCTCTGCCTTCACAATGTCCAAGTCCCTGCTTTGTCAGCCTTAAAAATGTCCATTTTCCGCATTCCCTGCCGACACAATGTCCATGTCCCCCCATTCTGTGCTTACTCAATGTCCATGTCCCTCCATTTTCTGCTTAAACAATGTCCATGTCCCTCCATTCTCTGCCCACACAATCTCCATGTCCCTCCATTCCTTGCCTACACAATGTCCCTGTCCCTCCATTCTCTGCCTAGACAATGTCCATGTCCCTCCATTCTCTACCTACACAATGTCCATTTCCCCCCATTCTCTGCGTACACAATGCCCATGTCCCCCCATTCTGAGCTTACACAATGTCCATGTCCCTCCTTTGTCTGCCTGCACAATGTCCATGTCCCCCATTCTCTGCGTACACAATGTCCATTTCTCCCCTTTAACTGCTTACACTATGATAATGTCCCCCCATTCTTTGCTTACAATATGTCCCTGTCCCTCCATTCTCTGCCAACAGAATGTCTCTGCCGCTCCATTCTCTGCCTACACAATGTCCCTGTCCCACCATTCTCTGCCTACACAAGTCCCTGTCCCTCCATTCTCCCCCTACACACTGACCCTGCCCCTCCATTCTCTGCCTCCACAATGTCCCTGTCACTCCATTCTCTGCCTACACATTGTCCCTGTCCCTCATTTCTCTGCCAACACATTGTCCATGTCCCTCCAATCTCTTCATACACAATGTCCATGTCCCGCATTCTGTGCATACACAATGTCCATGTCCCAACTTTCTGTGCTTACTCAATGTCTATGTTCCTGCATTCTCTGCCTACACAATGTCCATGTCGCCCATTCCATGCCTACACAATGTCCAAATCCCTCCATTCTCTGCCTACACAATGTCCCTGTCCCTCCATTCTCTGCCTACACATTGTCCCTGTCCCTCATTTCTCTGCCAACACATTGTCAATGTCCCTCCATTCTCTGCCTGTACATTGTACCTGTCGCTCCATTCTCAGCCTATACAATGTCCCTGTCCTTCCTTTCTTTGCCTACACATTGTCCCTGTCCCTCATTTCTCCGCCAACACATTATCCATGTCCCTACATTCTCATCGTACACAATGTCCTAGTCCCTCCATTCTCTGCCCACACAATCTCCATGACCATCCATTCGCTGCCCACACAATCTCCATGTCCCTCCATTCCTTGTCTACACAATGTCACTGTCCCTCCATTCTCTGCCTACACAATGCCCATGTCCCTCCATTCTCTACCTACACAATGTCCATTTCCCCCCATTCTCTGCGTAAACAATGTCCATGTCCCCCCATTCTGTGCTTACACAATGTACACGTCTCTCCTTTCTCTGCCTACACAACGTCCATGTCCCCCATTCCCTGTCTACACAATGTCCATGTCCCCCCATTCTGTTCTTACTCAATGTCCATGTCCCCCCATTCTGTGCTTACTCAATGTCCATGTCCCTCCATTCTCTGTCTACACAATGTCCATGTCCCTCCTTTCTCTGCCTACTCAATGTATATGTCCCCATTCCCTGCCTACACAATGTCCTTGTAACTCCATTTTCTGCTTACACAATGTCCATGTCCCTCCATTTTCTGCTTACACCATGTCCATGTCCCTCCATTCTCTCCCCACACAATGTCCATTTTCCCCCATTCTCTGACAAGACAATGTCCCTGTCCCTCCATTCTCTGCTTACACAATTTCCCTTTGTCTCCATTATCTGCCCACACAATGTCCATGTCCCACCATTCTCTGCCTACACAAGTCCCTGTCCCTCCATTCTCTGCCTACACATTGTCCCTGTCCCTCATTTCTCTGCCAACACATTGTCCATGTCCCTCCAATCTCTTCATACACAATGTCCATGTCCCCCATTCTGTGCTTTTACAATGTCCATGTCCCGCCTTTCTCTGCCTACACAATGTCCATGTCCCCCCATTCTGTGCTTACTCAATGTCCATGTCCCTGCATTCTCTGCCTACACAATGTCCATGTCCCTCCATTCTATGCTTTCACAATGTCCATGTCCCTCCATTCTCTGCCTACACAATGTCCATGTCGCCCATTCCATGCCTACACAATGTCCATTTCCCCCATTCCCTGCCTACACAATGTCCTTGCAACTCCATTCTCTGCCTACACAATGTCCATGTCCCTCCATTTTCTGCTTACACCATGTCCATGTCCCTCCAATCTCTTCATACACAATGTCCATGTCCCCCATTCTGTGCTTTTACAATGTCCATGTCCTGCCTTTCTCTGCCTACACAATGTCCATGTCCTCCCATTCTGTGCTTACTCAATGTCCATGTCCCTGCATTCTCTGCCTACACAATGTCCATGTTCCTCCATTCTCTGCTTTCACAATGTCCATATCCCTCCATTCTCTGCCTGCACAATGTCCATGTTGCCCATTCCATGCCTACACAATGTCCATGTCCCTCCTTTCTATGCCTACACAATGTCCATTTCCCCCATTCCCTGCCTACACAATGTCCTTGTAACTCCATTCTCTGCTTACACAATGTCCATGTCCCCCTTTCCCTGCCTACACAATGTCCTTGTAACTCCATACTCTGCTTACACAATGTCCCTGTCCCTCCATTCAATGCCTACACAATGTCCATGTCCCTGCATTCTCTGCCTACGCAATGTCCATGTCCCTCCATTATCTCCCTACACAATGTCAGTGTCCCTCCATTCTCTGCCTACAGAATGTCTCTGCCCCTCCATTCTCTGCCTACACAATGTCCCTGTCCATCTATTCTCTGCTTACACATTGTCCCTGTCCCTCATTTCTCTGCCAACACATTGTCCATGTCCCTACAATCTCTTCATACACAATGTCCATGTCCCCTCATTCTGTGCTTACTCAATGTCCATGTCCCCTCATTCTGTGCTTACTCAATGTCCATGTCCCTCCATTCTCTGTCTACACAGTCGATCTCCCTCCTTTCTCTGCCTACTCAATGTCCATGTCCCCCATTCCCTGCCTACACAATGTCCTTGTAACTCCATTCTCTGCTTAAACAATGTTCATGTCCCTCCATTTTCTGCTTACACAATGTCCATGTCCCTCCAATCACTGCCCACACAATGTCCATGTTCTTCCATTCTCTGCCTACACTATGTCCATTTCCCCCCATTCTCTGAGTACACAATGTCCATTTCTCCCCTTTAACTGCTGACAGTATGATAATGTCCCCCCATTCTCTGCTTACACTATGTCCCTGTCCCTCCATTCTCTGCCTACAGAATGTCCCTGCCCCTCCATTCTCTGCCTACACAATGTCCCTGTCCATCTATTCTCTGCCTACACATTGTCCCTGTCCCTCATTTCTCTGCCAACACATTGTCCATGTCCCTCCAATCTCTTCATACACAATATCCATGTCCCCCCATTCTGTGCTTACACAATGTCCATGTCCCTCCTTTCTCTGCCTACACAATGTCCATGTCCCCCATTCCCTGCCTACTCAATGTCCATGTCCCCCCATTCTGTGCTTACTCAATGTCCATGTCCCTCCATTCTCTCCCTGCACAATGTCCATGTCGCCCATTACATGCCTACACAATGTCCATGTCCCCCATTCCCTGCCTACACAATGTCCTTGCATCTCCATTCTCTGCTTACACAATGTCCATGTCCCTCCATTTTCTGCTTACACCATGTCCATGTCCCTCCATTCTCTCCCGACACAATGTCCATTTCCCTCCATTCTCTTGCTACACAATGTCCATGTCCCCCATTCTCTGCTTACACAATGTCCCTGTGCCTCCATTATCTGCCCACACAATGTCCATGTCCCACCATTTTCCGCCTACACACTGCCCCTGTCCCTCCATTCTCTGCCTGTACATTGTACCTGTCGCTCCATTCTCAGCCTACACAATGTCCCTGTCCATCTTTTCTCTGCCTACACATTGTCCCTGTCCCTCATTTCTCCGTCAACACATTGTCCATGTCCCTACATTCTCTTCGTACACAATGTCCTAGTCCCTCCATTCTGTGTTAGACAATGTCCATGTCCCTCCATTCTCTGCCTACGGAATGTCCATGTCCCCCAATTCCTGCCTACACAAAATCCATATCCCTCCATTCTCTTCCCACGCTATGTCCATGTCCCTCCATACTCTGCCTATACAATGTCCCTGTCCCTCCATTCACTGCCTACACATTGTCCCTCTCCCTCATTTCTCTGCCAACACATTGTCCATGTCCCTCCAATCTCTTCATACACAATATCGATGCCCCCCATTCTGTGCTTTCACAACGTCCATGTCCCGCCTTTCTCTGCCTACACAATGTCCATGTCCTCCTTTCCCTGCCTACACAATCTCCATGTCCCTGCATTCTCTGCCTACACAATGTCCATGTCCCTCCATTCTATGCTTACACAATGTCCATGTCCCCCCATTCTGTGCTTTCTCAATGTCCATGTCCCTCCATTCTCTGCCTACACAATGTCCATGTCGCCCATTCCATGCCTACACAATGTCCATGTCTTCCAATCCCTGCCCACACAAAATCCGTATCCCTCCATTCTCTGCCCAAACAATGTCCATGTCCCTCCATACTCTGCCTATACAATGACCCTGTCCCTCCATTCTCTGCCTACACATTGTCTCTGTCCCTCCATTCTCTGCCTACACAATGTCCATGTCCCCCATTCTCTGTCTATGCAATGTCCCTGTCTCTCAATTCTTTCCTTACACAATGTCCCTGTCCCTCCATTCTATACTTACACAATGTCCCTGTCCCTACATTCTCTGCCTTCACAATGTCCAAGTCCCTGCTTTGTCAGCCTTAAAAATGTCCATTTTCCGCATTCCCTGCCTACACAATGTCCATGTCCCCCCATTCTGTGCTTACTCAATGTCCATGTCCCTCCATTTTCTGCTTAAACAATGTCCATGTCCCTCCATTCTCTGCCCACACAATCTCCATGTCCCTCCATTCCTTGCCTACACAATGTCCCTGTCCCTCCATTCTCTGCCTAGACAATGTCCATGTCCCTCCATTCTCTACCTACACAATGTCCATTTCCCCCCATTCTCTGCGTACACAATGCCCATGTCCCCCCATTCTGAGCTTACACAATGTCCAAGTCCCTCCTTTGTCTGCCTGCACAATGTCCATGTCCCCCATTCTCTGCGTACACAATGTCCATTTCTCCCCTTTAACTGCTTACACTATGATAATGTCCCCCCATTCTTTGCTTACAATATGTCCCTGTCCCTCCATTCTCTGCCAACAGAATGTCTCTGCCGCTCCATTCTCTGCCTACACAATGTCCCTGTCCCACCATTCTCTGCCTACACAAGTCCCTGTCCCTCCATTCTCCCCCTACACACTGACCCTGCCCCTCCATTCTCTGCCTCCACAATGTCCCTGTCACTCCATTCTCTGCCTACACATTGTCCCTGTCCCTCATTTCTCTGCCAACACATTGTCCATGTCCCTCCAATCTCTTCATACACAATGTCCATGTCCCGCATTCTGTGCATACACAATGTCCATGTCCCAACTTTCTGTGCTTACTCAATGTCTATGTTCCTGCATTCTCTGCCTACACATTGTCCATGTCCCTCCATTCTATGCTTACACAATGTCCATGTCCCCCATTCTGTGCTGACTCAATGTCCATGTCCCACCATTCTCTGCCTACACAATGTCCATGTCGCCCATTCCATGCCTACACAATGTCCAAATCTCTCCATTCTCTGCCTACACAATGTCCCTGTCCCTCCATTCTCTGCCTACACATTGTCCCTGTCCCTCATTTCTCTGCCAACACATTGTCAATGTCCCTCCAATCTCTTCATACACAATGTCTATGTCCCCCCACTCTGTGCTTATACAATGTCCTTGTCACTCCATTCTCTGCCTACGCAATGTCCATGTCCCCAATCCTTGACTACACAATGTACATGTCCCTCCATTCTCTGCCCACACAATGTCCCTGTCCCTCCATTCTCTGCCTTCACATTGCCCCGTCCCTCCATTCTCTGCCTACACAATGCCCATGTCCCTCCATTCTCTGCCTGTACATTGTACCTGTCGCTCCATTCTCAGCCTATACAATGTCCCTGTCCTTCCTTTCTTTGCCTACACATTGTCCCTGTCCCTCATTTCTCCGCCAACACATTGTCCATGTCCCTACATTCTCATCGTACACAATGTCCTAGTCCCTCCATTCTCTGCCCACACAATCTCCATGACCATCCATTCGCTGCCCACACAATCTCCATGTCCCTCCATTCCTTGTCTACACAATGTCACTGTCCCTCCATTCTCTGCCTACACAATGCCCATGTCCCTCCATTCTCTACCTACACAATGTCCATTTCCCCCCATTCTCTGCGTAAACAATGTCCATGTCCCCCCATTCTGTGCTTACACAATGTACACGTCTCTCCTTTCTCTGCCTACACAACGTCCATGTCCCCCATTCCCTGTCTACACAATGTCCATGTCCCCCCATTCTGTTCTTACTCAATGTCCATGTCCCCCCATTCTGTGCTTACTCAATGTCCATGTCCCTCCATTCTCTGTCTACACAATGTCCATGTCCCTCCTTTCTCTGCCTACTCAATGTATATGTCCCCATTCCCTGCCAACACAATGTCCTTGTAACTCCATTTTCTGCTTACACAATGTCCATGTCCCTCCATTTTCTGCTTACACCATGTCCATGTCCCTCCATTCTCTCCCCACACAATGTCCATTTTCCCCCATTCTCTGACAAGACAATGTCCCTGTCCCTCCATTCTCTGCTTACACAATTTCCCTTTGTCTCCATTATCTGCCCACACAATGTCCATGTCCCACCATTCTCTGCCTACACAAGTCCCTCTCCCTCCATTCTCTGCCTACACATTGTCCCTGTCCCTCATTTCTCTGCCAACACATTGTCCATGTCCCTCCAATCTCTTCATACACAATGTCCATGTCCCCCATTCTGTGCTTTTACAATGTCCATGTCCCGCCTTTCTCTGCCTACACAATGTCCATGTCCCCCCATTCTGTGCTTACTCAATGTCCATGTCCCTGCATTCTCTGCCTACACAATGTCCATGTCCCTCCATTCTATGCTTTCACAATGTCCATGTCCCTCCATTCTCTGCCTACACAATGTCCATGTCGCCCATTCCATGCCTACACAATGTCCATTTCCCCCATTCCCTGCCTACACAATGTCCTTGCAACTCCATTCTCTGCCTACACAATGTCCATGTCCCTCCATTTTCTGCTTACACCATGTCCATGTCCCTCCAATCTCTTCATACACAATGTCCATGTCCCCCATTCTGTGCTTTTACAATGTCCATGTCCTGCCTTTCTCTGCCTACACAATGTCCATGTCCCCCCATTCTGTGCTTACTCAATGTCCATGTCCCTGCATTCTCTGCCTACACAATGTCCATGTCCCTCCATTCTCTGCTTTCACAATGTCCATGTCCCTCCATTCTCTGCCTACACAATGTCCATGTTGCCCATTCCATGCCTACACAATGTCCATGTCCCTCCTTCTATGCCTACACAATGTCCATTTCCCCCATTCCCCGCCTACACAATGTCCTTGTAACTCCATTCTCTGCTTACACAATGTCCATGTCCCCCTTTCCCTGCCTACACAATGTCCTTGTAACTCCATACTCTGCTTACACAATGTCCCTGTCCCTCCATTCTCTGCTTAGGCAATGTCCCTGTGCCTCCGTTATCTGCCCACACAATGTCCATGTCCCCCCATTCTCTGCTTACAATATGTCCCTGTCCCTCCATTCTCTGCCTACAGAATGTCTCTGCCCCTCTATTCTCTGCCTACACAATGTCCCTGTCCCTCATTTCTCTGCCAACACATTGTTCATGTCCCTCCAATCTCTTCATACACAATGTCCATGTCCCCACATTCTGCGCTTACACAATGTCCATGTCCCTCCTTTGTCTGCCTGCACAATGTCCATGTCTCCCATTCAATGCCTACACAATGTCCATGTCCCTGCATTCTCTGCCTACGCAATGTCCATGTCCCTCCATTATCTCCCTACACAATGTCAGTGTCCCTCCATTCTCTGCCTACAGAATTTCTCTGCCCCTCCATTCTCTGCCTACACAATGTCCCTGTCCATCTATTCTCTGCTTACACATTGTCCCTGTCCCTCATTTCTCTGCCAACACATTGTCCATGTCCCTCCAATCTCTTCATACACAATGTCCATGTCCCCTCATTCTGTGCTTACTCAATGTCCATGTCCCTCCATTCTCTGTCTACACAGTCGATCTCCCTCTTTTCTCTGCCTACTCAATGTCCATGTCCCCCATTCCCTGCCTACACAATGTCCTTGTAACTCCATTCTCTGCTTAAACAATGTTCATGTCCCTCCATTTTCTGCTTACACAATGTCCATATCCCTCCAATCACTGCCCACACAATGTCCATGTTCTTCCATTCTCTGCCTACACTATGTCCATTTCCCCCCATTCTCTGAGTACACAATGTCCATTTCTGCCCTTTAACTGCTGACAGTATGATAATGTCCCCCCATTCTCTGCTTACACTATGTCCCTGTCCCTCCATTCTCTGCCTACAGAATGTCCCTGCCCCTCCATTCTCTGCCTACACAATGTCCCTGTCCATATATTCTCTGCCTACACATTGTCCCTGTCCCTCATTTCTCTGCCAACACATTGTCCATGTCCCTCCAATCTCTTCATACACAATATCCATGTCCCCCCATTCTGTGCTTACACAATGTCCATGTCCCTCCTTTCTCTGCCTACACAATGTCCATGTCCCCCATTCCCTGCCTACTCAATGTCCATGTCCCCCCATTCTGTGCTTACTCAATGTCCATGTCCCTCCATTCTCTCCCTGCACAATGTCCATGTCGCCCATTACATGCCTACACAATGTCCATGTCCCCCATTCCCTGCCTACTTAATGTCCATGTCCCCCCATTCTGTGCTTACTCAATGTCCATGTCCCTCCATTCTCTCCCTGCACAATGTCCATGTCGCCCATTACATGCCTACACAATGTCCATGTCCCCCATTCCCTGCCTACACAATGTCCTTGCATCTCCATTCTCTGCTTACACAATGTCCATGTCCCTCCATTTTCTGCTTACACCATGTCCATGTCCCTCCATTCTCTCCCGACACAATGTCCATTTCCCTCCATTCTCTTGCTACACAATGTCCATGTCCCCCATTCTCTGCTTAAACAATGTCCCTGTGCCTCCATTATCTGCCCACACAATGTCCATGTCCCACCATTTTCCGCCTACACACTGCCCCTGTCCCTCCATTCTCTGCCTGTACATTGTACCTGTCGCTCCATTCTCAGCCTACACAATGTCCCTGTCCATCTTTTCTCTGCCTACACATTGTCCCTGTCCCTCATTTCTCCGCCAACACATTGTCCATGTCCCTACATTCTCTTCGTACACAATGTCCTAGTCCCTCCATTCTGTGTTAGACAATGTCCATGTCCCTCCATTCTCTGCCTACGCAATGTCCATGTCCCCCAATTCCTGCCTACACAAAATCCATATCCCTCCATTCTCTTCCCACGCTATGTCCATGTCCCTCCATACTCTGCCTATACAATGTCCCTGTCCCTCCATTCACTGCCTACACATTGTCCCTCTCCCTCATTTCTCTGCCAACACATTGTCCATGTCCCTCCAATCTCTTCATACACAATATCGATGCCCCCCATTCTGTGCTTTCACAACGTCCATGTCCCGCCTTTCTCTGCCTACACAATGTCCATGTCCTCCTTTCCCTGCCTACACAATGTCCATGTCCCTGCATTCTCTGCCTACACAATGTCCATGTCCCTCCATTCTATGCTTACACAATGTCCATGTCCCCCCATTCTGTGCTTTCTCAATGTCCATGTCCCTCCATTCTCTGCCTACACAATGTCCATGTCGCCCATTCCATGCCTACACAATGTCCATGTCCCTCCATTCTCTGCCTACACAATGTCCATGTCTTCCAATCCCTGACCACACAAAATCCGTATCCCTCCATTCTCTGCCCAAACAATGTCCATGTCCCTCCATACTCTGCCTATACAATGACCCTGTCCCTCCATTCTCTGCCTACACATTGTCTCTGTCCCTCCATTCTCTGCCTACACAATGTCCATGTCCCCCATTCTCTGTCTATGCAATGTCCCTGTCTCTCAATTCTTTCCTTACACAATGTCCCTGTCCCTCCATTCTATACTTACACAATGTCCCTGTCCCTACATTCTCTGCCTTCACAATGTCCAAGTCCCTGCTTTGTCAGCCTTAAAAATGTCAATTTTCCGCATTCCCTGCCTACGCAATGTCCATGTCCCCCCATTCTGTGCTTACTCAATGTCCATGTCCCTCCATTTTCTGCTTAAACAATGTCCATGTCCCTCCATTCTCTGCCCACACAATCTCCATGTCCCTCCATTCCTTGCCTACACAATGTCCCTGTCCCTCCATTCTCTGCCTAGACAATGTCCATGTCCCTCCATTCTCTACCTACACAATGTCCATTTCCCCCCATTCTCTGCGTACACAATGCCCATGTCCCCCCATTCTGAGCTTACACAATGTCCATGTCCCTCCTTTGTCTGCCTGCACAATGTCCATGTCCCCCATTCTCTGCGTACACAATGTCCATTTCTCCCCTTTAACTGCTTACACTATGATAATGTCCCCCCATTCTTTGCTTACAATATGTCCCTGTCCCTCCATTCTCTGCCAACAGAATGTCTCTGCCGCTCCATTCTCTGCCTACACAATGTCCCTGTCCCACCATTCTCTGCCTACACAAGTCCCTGTCCCTCCATTCTCCCCCTACACACTGACCCTGCCCCTCAATTCTCTGCCTCCACAATGTCCCTGTCACTCCATTCTCTGCCTACACATTGTCCCTGTCCCTCATTTCTCTGCCAACACATTGTCCATGTCCCTCCAATCTCTTCATACACAATGTCCATTTCCCGCATTCTGTGCATACACAATGTCCATGTCCCAACTTTCTGTGCTTACTCAATGTCTATGTTCCTGCATTCTCTGCCTACACAATGTCCATGTCCCTCCATTCTATGCTTACACAATGTCCATGTCCCCCATTCTGTGCTGACTCAATGTCCATGTCCCACCATTCTCTGCCTACACAATGTCCATGTCGCCCATTCCATGCCTACACAATGTCCAAATCCCTCCATTCTCTGCCTACACAATGTCCCTGTCCCTCCATTCTCTGCCTACACAATGTCCATGTCCCCCATTCCCTGCCTACTCAATGTCCATGTCCCCCCATTCTGTGCTTACTCAATGTCCATGTCCCTCCATTCTCTCCCTGCACAATGTCCATGTCGCCCATTACATGCCTACACAATGTCCATGTCCCCCATTCCCTGCCTACACAATGTCCTTGCATCTCCATTCTCTGCTTACACAATGTCCATGTCCCTCCATTTTCTGCTTACACCATGTCCATGTCCCTCCATTCTCTCCCGACACAATGTCCATTTCCCTCCATTCTCTTGCTACACAATGTCCATGTCCCCCATTCTCTGCTTACACAATGTCCCTGTGCCTCCATTATCTGCCCACACAATGTCCATGTCCCACCATTTTCCGCCTACACACTGCCCCTGTCCCTCCATTCTCTGCCTGTACATTGTACCTGTCGCTCCATTCTCAGCCTACACAATGTCCCTGTCCATCTTTTCTCTGCCTACACATTGTCCCTGTCCCTCATTTCTCCGCCAACACATTGTCCATGTCCCTACATTCTCTTCGTACACAATGTCCTAGTCCCTCCATTCTGTGTTAGACAATGTCCATGTCCCTCCATTCTCTGCCTACGCAATGTCCATGTCCCCCAATTCCTGCCTACACAAAATCCATATCCCTCCATTCTCTTCCCACGCTATGTCCATGTCCCTCCATACTCTGCCTATACAATGTCCCTGTCCCTCCATTCACTGCCTACACATTGTCCCTCTCCCTCATTTCTCTGCCAACACATTGTCCATGTCCCTCCAATCTCTTCATACACAATATCGATGCCCCCCATTCTGTGCTTTCACAACGTCCATGTCCCGCCTTTCTCTGCCTACACAATGTCCATGTCCTCCTTTCCCTGCCTACACAATCTCCATGTCCCTGCATTCTCTGCCTACACAATGTCCATGTCCCTCCATTCTATGCTTACACAATGTCCATGTCCCCCCATTCTGTGCTTTCTCAATGTCCATGTCCCTCCATTCTCTGCCTACACAATGTCCATGTCGCCCATTCCATGCCTACACAATGTCCATGTCTTCCAATCCCTGCCCACACAAAATCCGTATCCCTCCATTCTCTGCCCAAACAATGTCCATGTCCCTCCATACTCTGCCTATACAATGACCCTGTCCCTCCATTCTCTGCCTACACATTGTCTCTGTCCCTCCATTCTCTGCCTACACAATGTCCATGTCCCCCATTCTCTGTCTATGCAATGTCCCTGTCTCTCAATTCTTTCCTTACACAATGTCCCTGTCCCTCCATTCTATACTTACACAATGTCCCTGTCCCTACATTCTCTGCCTTCACAATGTCCAAGTCCCTGCTTTGTCAGCCTTAAAAATGTCCATTTTCCGCATTCCCTGCCTACACAATGTCCATGTCCCCCCATTCTGTGCTTACTCAATGTCCATGTCCCTCCATTTTCTGCTTAAACAATGTCCATGTCCCTCCATTCTCTGCCCACACAATCTCCATGTCCCTCCATTCCTTGCCTACACAATGTCCCTGTCCCTCCATTCTCTGCCTAGACAATGTCCATGTCCCTCCATTCTCTACCTACACAATGTCCATTTCCCCCCATTCTCTGCGTACACAATGCCCATGTCCCCCCATTCTGAGCTTACACAATGTCCAAGTCTCTCCTTTGTCTGCCTGCACAATGTCCATGTCCCCCATTCTCTGCGTACACAATGTCCATTTCTCCCCTTTAACTGCTTACACTATGATAATGTCCCCCCATTCTTTGCTTACAATATGTCCCTGTCCCTCCATTCTCTGCCAACAGAATGTCTCTGCCGCTCCATTCTCTGCCTACACAATGTCCCTGTCCCACCATTCTCTGCCTACACAAGTCCCTGTCCCTCCATTCTCCCCCTACACACTGACCCTGCCCCTCCATTCTCTGCCTCCACAATGTCCCTGTCACTCCATTCTCTGCCTACACATTGTCCCTGTCCCTCATTTCTCTGCCAACACATTGTCCATGTCCCTCCAATCTCTTCATACACAATGTCCATGTCCCGCATTCTGTGCATACACAATGTCCATGTCCCAACTTTCTGTGCTTACTCAATGTCTATGTTCCTGCATTCTCTGCCTACACATTGTCCATGTCCCTCCATTCTATGCTTACACAATGTCCATGTCCCCCATTCTGTGCTGACTCAATGTCCATGTCCCACCATTCTCTGCCTACACAATGTCCATGTCGCCCATTCCATGCCTACACAATGTCCAAATCCCTCCATTCTCTGCCTACACAATGTCCCTGTCCCTCCATTCTCTGCCTACACATTGTCCCTGTCCCTCATTTCTCTGCCAACACATTGTCAATGTCCCTCCAATCTCTTCATACACAATGTCTATGTCCCCCCACTCTGTGCTTATACAATGTCCTTGTCACTCCATTCTCTGCCTACGCAATGTCCATGTCCCCAATCCTTGACTACACAATGTACATGTCCCTCCATTCTCTGCCCACACAATGTCCCTGTCCCTCCATTCTCTGCCTTCACATTGCCCCGTCCCTCCATTCTCTGCCTACACAATGCCCATGTCCCTCCATTCTCTGCCTGTACATTGTACCTGTCGCTCCATTCTCAGCCTATACAATGTCCCTGTCCTTCCTTTCTTTGCCTACACATTGTCCCTGTCCCTCATTTCTCCGCCAACACATTGTCCATGTCCCTACATTCTCATCGTACACAATGTCCTAGTCCCTCCATTCTCTGCCCACACAATCTCCATGACCATCCATTCGCTGCCCACACAATCTCCATGTCCCTCCATTCCTTGTCTACACAATGTCACTGTCCCTCCATTCTCTGCCTACACAATGCCCATGTCCCTCCATTCTCTACCTACACAATGTCCATTTCCCCCCATTCTCTGCGTAAACAATGTCCATGTCCCCCCATTCTGTGCTTACACAATGTACACGTCTCTCCTTTCTCTGCCTACACAACGTCCATGTCCCCCATTCCCTGTCTACACAATGTCCATGTCCCCCCATTCTGTTCTTACTCAATGTCCATGTCCCCCCATTCTGTGCTTACTCAATGTCCATGTCCCTCCATTCTCTGTCTACACAATGTCCATGTCCCTCCTTTCTCTGCCTACTCAATGTATATGTCCCCATTCCCTGCCAACACAATGTCCTTGTAACTCCATTTTCTGCTTACACAATGTCCATGTCCCTCCATTTTCTGCTTACACCATGTCCATGTCCCTCCATTCTCTCCCCACACAATGTCCATTTTCCCCCATTCTCTGACAAGACAATGTCCCTGTCCCTCCATTCTCTGCTTACACAATTTCCCTTTGTCTCCATTATCTGCCCACACAATGTCCATGTCCCACCATTCTCTGCCTACACAAGTCCCTCTCCCTCCATTCTCTGCCTACACATTGTCCCTGTCCCTCATTTCTCTGCCAACACATTGTCCATGTCCCTCCAATCTCTTCATACACAATGTCCATGTCCCCCATTCTGTGCTTTTACAATGTCCATGTCCCGCCTTTCTCTGCCTACACAATGTCCATGTCCCCCCATTCTGT
Organism: Hemitrygon akajei; assembly: GCF_048418815.1. Lineage (NCBI taxonomy): Eukaryota > Metazoa > Chordata > Chondrichthyes > Myliobatiformes > Dasyatidae > Hemitrygon > Hemitrygon akajei. The sequence continues at coordinate 157,736,071 of NC_133125.1, forward strand.
GCTTACTCAATGTCCATGTCCCTGCATTCTCTGCCTACACAATGTCCATGTCCCTCCATTCTATGCTTTCACAATGTCCATGTCCCTCCATTCTCTGCCTACACAATGTCCATGTCGCCCATTCCATGCCTACACAATGTCCATTTCCCCCATTCCCTGCCTACACAATGTCCTTGCAACTCCATTCTCTGCCTACACAATGTCCATGTCCCTCCATTTTCTGCTTACACCATGTCCATGTCCCTCCAATCTCTTCATACACAATGTCCATGTCCCCCATTCTGTGCTTTTACAATGTCCATGTCCTGCCTTTCTCTGCCTACACAATGTCCATGTCCCCCCATTCTGTGCTTACTCAATGTCCATGTCCCTGCATTCTCTGCCTACACAATGTCCATGTCCCTCCATTCTCTGCTTTCACAATGTCCATGTCCCTCCATTCTCTGCCTACACAATGTCCATGTTGCCCATTCCATGCCTACACAATGTCCATGTCCCTCCTTCTATGCCTACACAATGTCCATTTCCCCCATTCCCCGCCTACACAATGTCCTTGTAACTCCATTCTCTGCTTACACTATGTCCATGTCCCCCTTTCCCTGCCTACACAATGTCCTTGTAACTCCATACTCTGCTTACACAATGTCCCTGTCCCTCCATTCTCTGCTTAGGCAATGTCCCTGTGCCTCCGTTATCTGCCCACACAATGTCCATGTCCCCCCATTCTCTGCCTACACAATGTCCCTGTCCCTCATTTCTCTGCCAACACATTGTTCATGTCCCTCCAATCTCTTCATACACAATGTCCATGTCCCCACATTCTGCGCTTACACAATGTCCATGTCCCTCCTTTGTCTGCCTGCACAATGTCCATGTCTCCCATTCAATGCCTACACAATGTCCATGTCCCTGCATTCTCTGCCTACGCAATGTCCATGTCCCTCCATTATCTCCCTACACAATGTCAGTGTCCCTCCATTCTCTGCCTACAGAATGTCTCTGCCCCTCCATTCTCTGCCTACACAATGTCCCTGTCCATCTATTCTCTGCTTACACATTGTCCCTGTCCCTCATTTCTCTGCCAACACATTGTCCATGTCCCTCCAATCTCTTCATACACAATGTCCATGTCCCCTCATTCTGTGCTTACTCAATGTCCATGTCCCTCCATTCTCTGTCTACACAGTCGATCTCCCTCTTTTCTCTGCCTACTCAATGTCCATGTCCCCCATTCCCTGCCTACACAATGTCCTTGTAACTCCATTCTCTGCTTAAACAATGTTCATGTCCCTCCATTTTCTGCTTACACAATGTCCATGTCCCTCCAATCACTGCCCACACAATGTCCATGTTCTTCCATTCTCTGCCTACACTATGTCCATTTCCCCCCATTCTCTGAGTACACAATGTCCATTTCTCCCCTTTAACTGCTGACAGTATGATAATGTCCCCCCATTCTCTGCTTACACTATGTCCCTGTCCCTCCATTCTCTGCCTACAGAATGTCCCTGCCCCTCCATTCTCTGCCTACACAATGTCCCTGTCCATATATTCTCTGCCTACACATTGTCCCTGTCCCTCATTTCTCTGCCAACACATTGTCCATGTCCCTCCAATCTCTTCATACACAATATCCATGTCCCCCCATTCTGTGCTTACACAATGTCCATGTCCCTCCTTTCTCTGCCTACACAATGTCCATGTCCCCCATTCCCTGCCTACTCAATGTCCATGTCCCCCCATTCTGTGCTTACTCAATGTCCATGTCCCTCCATTCTCTCCCTGCACAATGTCCATGTCGCCCATTACATGCCTACACAATGTCCATGTCCCCCATTCCCTGCCTACTTAATGTCCATGTCCCCCCATTCTGTGCTTACTCAATGTCCATGTCCCTCCATTCTCTCCCTGCACAATGTCCATGTCGCCCATTACATGCCTACACAATGTCCATGTCCCCCATTCCCTGCCTACACAATGTCCTTGCATCTCCATTCTCTGCTTACACAATGTCCATGTCCCTCCATTTTCTGCTTACACCATGTCCATGTCCCTCCATTCTCTCCCGACACAATGTCCATTTCCCTCCATTCTCTTGCTACACAATGTCCATGTCCCCCATTGTCTGCTTAAACAATGTCCCTGTGCCTCCATTATCTGCCCACACAATGTCCATGTCCCACCATTTTCCGCCTACACACTGCCCCTGTCCCTCCATTCTCTGCCTGTACATTGTACCTGTCGCTCCATTCTCAGCCTACACAATGTCCCTGTCCATCTTTTCTCTGCCTACACATTGTCCCTGTCCCTCATTTCTCCGCCAACACATTGTCCATGTCCCTACATTCTCTTCGTACACAATGTCCTAGTCCCTCCATTCTGTGTTAGACAATGTCCATGTCCCTCCATTCTCTGCCTACGCAATGTCCATGTCCCCCAATTCCTGCCTACACAAAATCCATATCCCTCCATTCTCTTCCCACGCTATGTCCATGTCCCTCCATACTCTGCCTATACAATGTCCCTGTCCCTCCATTCACTGCCTACACATTGTCCCTCTCCCTCATTTCTCTGCCAACACATTGTCCATGTCCCTCCAATCTCTTCATACACAATATCGATGCCCCCCATTCTGTGCTTTCACAACGTCCATGTCCCGCCTTTCTCTGCCTACACAATGTCCATGTCCTCCTTTCCCTGCCTACACAATGTCCATGTCCCTGCATTCTCTGCCTACACAATGTCCATGTCCCTCCATTCTATGCTTACACAATGTCCATGTCCCCCCATTCTGTGCTTTCTCAATGTCCATGTCCCTCCATTCTCTGCCTACACAATGTCCATGTCGCCCATTCCATGCCTACACAATGTCCATGTCCCTCCATTCTCTGCCTACACAATGTCCATGTCTTCCAATCCCTGCCCACACAAAATCCGTATCCCTCCATTCTCTGCCCAAACAATGTCCATGTCCCTCCATACTCTGCCTATACAATGACCCTGTCCCTCCATTCTCTGCCTACACATTGTCTCTGTCCCTCCATTCTCTGCCTACACAATGTCCATGTCCCCCATTCTCTGTCTATGCAATGTCCCTGTCTCTCAATTCTTTCCTTACACAATGTCCCTGTCCCTCCATTCTATACTTACACAATGTCCCTGTCCCTACATTCTCTGCCTTCACAATGTCCAAGTCCCTGCTTTGTCAGCCTTAAAAATGTCAATTTTCCGCATTCCCTGCCTACGCAATGTCCATGTCCCCCCATTCTGTGCTTACTCAATGTCCATGTCCCTCCATTTTCTGCTTAAACAATGTCCATGTCCCTCCATTCTCTGCCCACACAATCTCCATGTCCCTCCATTCCTTGCCTACACAATGTCCCTGTCCCTCCATTCTCTGCCTAGACAATGTCCATGTCCCTCCATTCTCTACCTACACAATGTCCATTTCCCCCCATTCTCTGCGTACACAATGCCCATGTCCCCCCATTCTGAGCTTACACAATGTCCATGTCCCTCCTTTGTCTGCCTGCACAATGTCCATGTCCCCCATTCTCTGCGTACACAATGTCCATTTCTCCCCTTTAACTGCTTACACTATGATAATGTCCCCCCATTCTTTGCTTACAATATGTCCCTGTCCCTCCATTCTCTGCCAACAGAATGTCTCTGCCGCTCCATTCTCTGCCTACACAATGTCCCTGTCCCACCATTCTCTGCCTACACAAGTCCCTGTCCCTCCATTCTCCCCCTACACACTGACCCTGCCCCTCAATTCTCTGCCTCCACAATGTCCCTGTCACTCCATTCTCTGCCTACACATTGTCCCTGTCCCTCATTTCTCTGCCAACACATTGTCCATGTCCCTCCAATCTCTTCATACACAATGTCCATTTCCCGCATTCTGTGCATACACAATGTCCATGTCCCAACTTTCTGTGCTTACTCAATGTCTATGTTCCTGCATTCTCTGCCTACACAATGTCCATGTCCCTCCATTCTATGCTTACACAATGTCCATGTCCCCCATTCTGTGCTGACTCAATGTCCATGTCCCACCATTCTCTGCCTACACAATGTCCATGTCGCCCATTCCATGCCTACACAATGTCCAAATCCCTCCATTCTCTGCCTACACAATGTCCCTGTCCCTCCATTCTCTGCCTACACAATGTCCATGTCCCCCATTCCCTGCCTACTCAATGTCCATGTCCCCCCATTCTGTGCTTACTCAATGTCCATGTCCCTCCATTCTCTCCCTGCACAATGTCCATGTCGCCCATTACATGCCTACACAATGTCCATGTCCCCCATTCCCTGCCTACACAATGTCCTTGCATCTCCATTCTCTGCTTACACAATGTCCATGTCCCTCCATTTTCTGCTTACACCATGTCCATGTCCCTCCATTCTCTCCCGACACAATGTCCATTTCCCTCCATTCTCTTGCTACACAATGTCCATGTCCCCCATTCTCTGCTTACACAATGTCCCTGTGCCTCCATTATCTGCCCACACAATGTCCATGTCCCACCATTTTCCGCCTACACACTGCCCCTGTCCCTCCATTCTCTGCCTGTACATTGTACCTGTCGCTCCATTCTCAGCCTACACAATGTCCCTGTCCCTCATTTCTCCGCCAACACATTGTCCATGTCCCTACATTCTCTTCGTACACAATGTCCTAGTCCCTCCATTCTGTGTTAGACAATGTCCATGTCCCTCCATTCTCTGCCTACGCAATGTCCATGTCCCCCAATTCCTGCCTACACAAAATCCATATCCCTCCATTCTCTTCCCACGCTATGTCCATGTCCCTCCATACTCTGCCTATACAATGTCCCTGTCCCTCCATTCACTGCCTACACATTGTCCCTCTCCCTCATTTCTCTGCCAACACATTGTCCATGTCCCTCCAATCTCTTCATACACAATATCGATGCCCCCCATTCTGTGCTTTCACAACGTCCATGTCCCGCCTTTCTCTGCCTACACAATGTCCATGTCCTCCTTTCCCTGCCTACACAATCTCCATGTCCCTGCATTCTCTGCCTACACAATGTCCATGTCCCTCCATTCTATGCTTACACAATGTCCATGTCCCCCCATTCTGTGCTTTCTCAATGTCCATGTCCCTCCATTCTCTGCCTACACAATGTCCATGTCGCCCATTCCATGCCTACACAATGTCCATGTCTTCCAATCCCTGCCCACACAAAATCCGTATCCCTCCATTCTCTGCCCAAACAATGTCCATGTCCCTCCATACTCTGCCTATACAATGACCCTGTCCCTCCATTCTCTGCCTACACATTGTCTCTGTCCCTCCATTCTCTGCCTACACAATGTCCATGTCCCCCATTCTCTGTCTATGCAATGTCCCTGTCTCTCAATTCTTTCCTTACACAATGTCCCTGTCCCTCCATTCTATACTTACACAATGTCCCTGTCCCTACATTCTCTGCCTTCACAATGTCCAAGTCCCTGCTTTGTCAGCCTTAAAAATGTCCATTTTCCGCATTCCCTGCCTACACAATGTCCATGTCCCCCCATTCTGTGCTTACTCAATGTCCATGTCCCTCCATTTTCTGCTTAAACAATGTCCATGTCCCTCCATTCTCTGCCTAGACAATGTCCATGTCCCTCCATTCTCTACCTACACAATGTCCATTTCCCCCCATTCTCTGCGTACACAATGCCCATGTCCCCCCATTCTGAGCTTACACAATGTCCAAGTCCCTCCTTTGTCTGCCTGCACAATGTCCATGTCCCCCATTCTCTGCGTACACAATGTCCATTTCTCCCCTTTAACTGCTTACACTATGATAATGTCCCCCCATTCTTTGCTTACAATATGTCCCTGTCCCTCCATTCTCTGCCAACAGAATGTCTCTGCCGCTCCATTCTCTGCCTACACAATGTCCCTGTCCCACCATTCTCTGCCTACACAAGTCCCTGTCCCTCCATTCTCCCCCTACACACTGACCCTGCCCCTCCATTCTCTGCCTCCACAATGTCCCTGTCACTCCATTCTCTGCCTACACATTGTCCCTGTCCCTCATTTCTCTGCCAACACATTGTCCATGTCCCTCCAATCTCTTCATACACAATGTCCATGTCCCGCATTCTGTGCATACACAATGTCCATGTCCCAACTTTCTGTGCTTACTCAATGTCTATGTTCCTGCATTCTCTGCCTACACATTGTCCATGTCCCTCCATTCTATGCTTACACAATGTCCATGTCCCTCATTCTGTGCTGACTCAATGTCCATGTCCCACCATTCTCTGCCTACACAATGTCCATGTCGCCCATTCCATGCCTACACAATGTCCAAATCCCTCCATTCTCTGCCTACACAATGTCCCTGTCCCTCCATTCTCTGCCTACACATTGTCCCTGTCCCTCATTTCTCTGCCAACACATTGTCAATGTCCCTCCAATCTCTTCATACACAATGTCTATGTCCCCCCACTCTGTGCTTATACAATGTCCTTGTCACTCCATTCTCTGCCTACGCAATGTCCATGTCCCCAATCCTTGACTACACAATGTACATGTCCCTCCATTCTCTGCCCACACAATGTCCCTGTCCCTCCATTCTCTGCCTTCACATTGCCCCGTCCCTCCATTCTCTGCCTACACAATGCCCATGTCCCTCCATTCTCTGCCTGTACATTGTACCTGTCGCTCCATTCTCAGCCTATACAATGTCCCTGTCCTTCCTTTCTTTGCCTACACATTGTCCCTGTCCCTCATTTCTCCGCCAACACATTGTCCATGTCCCTACATTCTCATCGTACACAATGTCCTAGTCCCTCCATTCTCTGCCCACACAATCTCCATGACCATCCATTCGCTGCCCACACAATCTCCATTTCCTCCATTCCTTGTCTACACAATGTCACTGTCCCTCCATTCTCTGCCTACACAATGCCCATGTCCCTCCATTCTCTACCTACACAATGTCCATTTCCCCCCATTCTCTGCGTAAACAATGTCCATGTCCCCCCATTCTGTGCTTACACAATGTACACGTCTCTCCTTTCTCTGCCTACACAACGTCCATGTCCCCCATTCCCTGTCTACACAATGTCCATGTCCCCCCATTCTGTTCTTACTCAATGTCCATGTCCCCCCATTCTGTGCTTACTCAATGTCCATGTCCCTCCATTCTCTGTCTACACAATGTCCATGTCCCTCCTTTCTCTGCCTACTCAATGTATATGTCCCCATTCCCTGCCAACACAATGTCCTTGTAACTCCATTTTCTGCTTACACAATGTCCATGTCCCTCCATTTTCTGCTTACACCATGTCCATGTCCCTCCATTCTCTCCCCACACAATGTCCATTTTCCCCCATTCTCTGACAAGACAATGTCCCTGTCCCTCCATTCTCTGCTTACACAATTTCCCTTTGTCTCCATTATCTGCCCACACAATGTCCATGTCCCACCATTCTCTGCCTACACAAGTCCCTCTCCCTCCATTCTCTGCCTACACATTGTCCCTGTCCCTCATTTCTCTGCCAACACATTGTCCATGTCCCTCCAATCTCTTCATACACAATGTCCATGTCCCCCATTCTGTGCTTTTACAATGTCCATGTCCCGCCTTTCTCTGCCTACACAATGTCCATGTCCCCCCATTCTGTGCTTACTCAATGTCCATGTCCCTGCATTCTCTGCCTACACAATGTCCATGTCCCTCCATTCTATGCTTTCACAATGTCCATGTCCCTCCATTCTCTGCCTACACAATGTCCATGTCGCCCATTCCATGCCTACACAATGTCCATTTCCCCCATTCCCTGCCTACACAATGTCCTTGCAACTCCATTCTCTGCCTACACAATGTCCATGTCCCTCCATTTTCTGCTTACACCATGTCCATGTCCCTCCAATCTCTTCATACACAATGTCCATGTCCCCCATTCTGTGCTTTTACAATGTCCATGTCCTGCCTTTCTCTGCCTACACAATGTCCATGTCCCCCCATTCTGTGCTTACTCAATGTCCATGTCCCTGCATTCTCTGCCTACACAATGTCCATGTCCCTCCATTCTCTGCTTTCACAATGTCCATGTCCCTCCATTCTCTGCCTACACAATGTCCATGTTGCCCATTCCATGCCTACACAATGTCCATGTCCCTCCTTCTATGCCTACACAATGTCCATTTCCCCCATTCCCCGCCTACACAATGTCCTTGTAACTCCATTCTCTGCTTACACAATGTCCATGTCCCCCTTTCCCTGCCTACACAATGTCCTTGTAACTCCATACTCTGCTTACACAATGTCCCTGTCCCTCCATTCTCTGCTTAGGCAATGTCCCTGTGCCTCCGTTATCTGCCCACACAATGTCCATGTCCCCCCATTCTCTGCTTACAATATGTCCCTGTCCCTCCATTCTCTGCCTACAGAATGTCTCTGCCCCTCTATTCTCTGCCTACACAATGTCCCTGTCCCTCATTTCTCTGCCAACACATTGTTCATGTCCCTCCAATCTCTTCATACACAATGTCCATGTCCCCACATTCTGCGCTTACACAATGTCCATGTCCCTCCTTTGTCTGCCTGCACAATGTCCATGTCTCCCATTCAATGCCTACACAATGTCCATGTCCCTGCATTCTCTGCCTACGCAATGTCCATGTCCCTCCATTATCTCCCTACACAATGTCAGTGTCCCTCCATTCTCTGCCTACAGAATGTCTCTGCCCCTCCATTCTCTGCCTACACAATGTCCCTGTCCATCTATTCTCTGCTTACACATTGTCCCTGTCCCTCATTTCTCTGCCAACACATTGTCCATGTCCCTCCAATCTCTTCATACACAATGTCCATGTCCCCTCATTCTGTGCTTACTCAATGTCCATGTCCCTCCATTCTCTGTCTACACAGTCGATCTCCCTCCTTTCTCTGCCTACTCAATGTCCATGTCCCCCATTCCCTGCCTACACAATGTCCTTGTAACTCCATTCTCTGCTTAAACAATGTTCATGTCCCTCCATTTTCTGCTTACACAATGTCCATGTCCCTCCAATCACTGCCCACACAATGTCCATGTTCTTCCATTCTCTGCCTACACTATGTCCATTTCCCCCCATTCTCTGAGTACACAATGTCCATTTCTCCCCTTTAACTGCTGACAGTATGATAATGTCCCCCCATTCTCTGCTTACACTATGTCCCTGTCCCTCCATTCTCTGCCTACAGAATGTCCCTGACCCTCCATTCTCTGCCTACACAATGTCCCTGTCCATATATTCTCTGCCTACACATTGTCCCTGTCCCTCATTTCTCTGCCAACACATTGTCCATGTCCCTCCAATCTCTTCATACACAATATCCATGTCCCCCCATTCTGTGCTTACACAATGTCCATGTCCCTCCTTTCTCTGCCTACACAATGTCCATGTCCCCCATTCCCTGCCTACTCAATGTCCATGTCCCCCCATTCTGTGCTTACTCAATGTCCATGTCCCTCCATTCTCTCCCTGCACAATGTCCATGTCGCCCATTACATGCCTACACAATGTCCATGTCCCCCATTCCCTGCCTACTTAATGTCCATGTCCCCCCATTCTGTGCTTACTCAATATCCATGTCCCTCCATTCTCTCCCTGCACAATGTCCATGTCGCCCATTACATGCCTACACAATGTCCATGTCCCCCATTCCCTGCCTACACAATGTCCTTGCATCTCCATTCTCTGCTTACACAATGTCCATGTCCCTCCATTTTCTGCTTACACCATGTCCATGTCCCTCCATTCTCTCCCGACACAATGTCCATTTCCCTCCATTCTCTTGCTACACAATGTCCATGTCCCCCATTCTCTGCTTACACAATGTCCCTGTGCCTCCATTATCTGCCCACACAATGTCCATGTCCCACCATTTTCCGCCTACACACTGCCCCTGTCCCTCCATTCTCTGCCTGTACATTGTACCTGTCGCTCCATTCTCAGCCTACACAATGTCCCTGTCCATCTTTTCTCTGCCTACACATTGTCCCTGTCCCTCATTTCTCCGCCAACACATTGTCCATGTCCCTACATTCTCTTCGTACACAATGTCCTAGTCCCTCCATTCTGTGTTAGACAATGTCCATGTCCCTCCATTCTCTGCCTACGCAATGTCCATGTCCCCCAATTCCTGCCTACACAAAATCCATATCCCTCCATTCTCTTCCCACGCTATGTCCATGTCCCTCCATACTCTGCCTATACAATGTCCCTGTCCCTCCATTCACTGCCTACACATTGTCCCTCTCCCTCATTTCTCTGCCAACACATTGTCCATGTCCCTCCAATCTCTTCATACACAATATCGATGCCCCCCATTCTGTGCTTTCACAACGTCCATGTCCCGCCTTTCTCTGCCTACACAATGTCCATGTCCTCCTTTCCCTGCCTACACAATGTCCATGTCCCTGCATTCTCTGCCTACACAATGTCCATGTCCCTCCATTCTATGCTTACACAATGTCCATGTCCCCCCATTCTGTGCTTTCTCAATGTCCATGTCCCTCCATTCTCTGCCTACACAATGTCCATGTCGCCCATTCCATGCCTACACAATGTCCATGTCCCTCCATTCTCTGCCTACACAATGTCCATGTCTTCCAATCCCTGCCCACACAAAATCCGTATCCCTCCATTCTCTGCCCAAACAATGTCCATGTCCCTCCATACTCTGCCTATACAATGACCCTGTCCCTCCATTCTCTGCCTACACATTGTCTCTGTCCCTCCATTCTCTGCCTACACAATGTCCATGTCCCTCCATTCTCTGCTTAGGCAATGTCCCTGTGCCTCCGTTATCTGCCCACACAATGTCCATGTCCCCCCATTCTCTGCTTACAATATGTCCCTGTCCCTCCATTCTCTGCCTACAGAATGTCTCTGCCCCTCTATTCTCTGCCTACACAATGTCCCTGTCCCTCATTTCTCTGCCAACACATTGTTCATGTCCCTCCAATCTCTTCATACACAATGTCCATGTCCCCACATTCTGCGCTTACACAATGTCCATGTCCCTCCTTTGTCTGCCTGCACAATGTCCATGTCTCCCATTCAATGCCTACACAATGTCCATGTCCCTGCATTCTCTGCCTACGCAATGTCCATGTCCCTCCATTATCTCCCTACACAATGTCAGTGTCCCTCCATTCTCTGCCTACAGAATGTCTCTGCCCCTCCATTCTCTGCCTACACAATGTCCCTGTCCATCTATTCTCTGCTTACACATTGTCCCTGTCCCTCATTTCTCTGCCAACACATTGTCCATGTCCCTCCAATCTCTTCATACACAATGTCCATGTCCCCTCATTCTGTGCTTACTCAATGTCCATGTCCCTCCATTCTCTGTCTACACAGTCGATCTCCCTCCTTTCTCTGCCTACTCAATGTCCATGTCCCCCATTCCCTGCCTACACAATGTCCTTGTAACTCCATTCTCTGCTTAAACAATGTTCATGTCCCTCCATTTTCTGCTTACACAATGTCCATGTCCCTCCAATCACTGCCCACACAATGTCCATGTTCTTCCATTCTCTGCCTACACTATGTCCATTTCCCCCCATTCTCTGAGTACACAATGTCCATTTCTCCCCTTTAACTGCTGACAGTATGATAATGTCCCCCCATTCTCTGCTTACACTATGTCCCTGTCCCTCCATTCTCTGCCTACAGAATGTCCCTGACCCTCCATTCTCTGCCTACACAATGTCCCTGTCCATATATTCTCTGCCTACACATTGTCCCTGTCCCTCATTTCTCTGCCAACACATTGTCCATGTCCCTCCAATCTCTTCATACACAATATCCATGTCCCCCCATTCTGTGCTTACACAATGTCCATGTCCCTCCTTTCTCTGCCTACACAATGTCCATGTCCCCCATTCCCTGCCTACTCAATGTCCATGTCCCCCCATTCTGTGCTTACTCAATGTCCATGTCCCTCCATTCTCTCCCTGCACAATGTCCATGTCGCCCATTACATGCCTACACAATGTCCATGTCCCCCATTCCCTGCCTACTTAATGTCCATGTCCCCCCATTCTGTGCTTACTCAATATCCATGTCCCTCCATTCTCTCCCTGCACAATGTCCATGTCGCCCATTACATGCCTACACAATGTCCATGTCCCCCATTCCCTGCCTACACAATGTCCTTGCATCTCCATTCTCTGCTTACACAATGTCCATGTCCCTCCATTTTCTGCTTACACCATGTCCATGTCCCTCCATTCTCTCCCGACACAATGTCCATTTCCCTCCATTCTCTTGCTACACAATGTCCATGTCCCCCATTCTCTGCTTACACAATGTCCCTGTGCCTCCATTATCTGCCCACACAATGTCCATGTCCCACCATTTTCCGCCTACACACTGCCCCTGTCCCTCCATTCTCTGCCTGTACATTGTACCTGTCGCTCCATTCTCAGCCTACACAATGTCCCTGTCCATCTTTTCTCTGCCTACACATTGTCCCTGTCCCTCATTTCTCCGCCAACACATTGTCCATGTCCCTACATTCTCTTCGTACACAATGTCCTAGTCCCTCCATTCTGTGTTAGACAATGTCCATGTCCCTCCATTCTCTGCCTACGCAATGTCCATGTCCCCCAATTCCTGCCTACACAAAATCCATATCCCTCCATTCTCTTCCCACGCTATGTCCATGTCCCTCCATACTCTGCCTATACAATGTCCCTGTCCCTCCATTCACTGCCTACACATTGTCCCTCTCCCTCATTTCTCTGCCAACACATTGTCCATGTCCCTCCAATCTCTTCATACACAATATCGATGCCCCCCATTCTGTGCTTTCACAACGTCCATGTCCCGCCTTTCTCTGCCTACACAATGTCCATGTCCTCCTTTCCCTGCCTACACAATGTCCATGTCCCTGCATTCTCTGCCTACACAATGTCCATGTCCCTCCATTCTATGCTTACACAATGTCCATGTCCCCCCATTCTGTGCTTTCTCAATGTCCATGTCCCTCCATTCTCTGCCTACACAATGTCCATGTCGCCCATTCCATGCCTACACAATGTCCATGTCCCTCCATTCTCTGCCTACACAATGTCCATGTCTTCCAATCCCTGCCCACACAAAATCCGTATCCCTCCATTCTCTGCCCAAACAATGTCCATGTCCCTCCATACTCTGCCTATACAATGACCCTGTCCCTCCATTCTCTGCCTACACATTGTCTCTGTCCCTCCATTCTCTGCCTACACAATGTCCATGTCCCCCATTCTCTGTCTATGCAATGTCCCTGTCTCTCAATTCTTTCCTTACACAATGTCCCTGTCCCTCCATTCTATACTTACACAATGTCCCTGTCCCTACATTCTCTGCCTTCACAATGTCCAAGTCCCTGCTTTGTCAGCCTTAAAAATGTCCATTTTCCGCATTCCCTGCCTACGCAATGTCCATGTCCCCCCATTCTGTGCTTACTCAATGTCCATGTCCCTCCATTTTCTGCTTAAACAATGTCCATGTCCCTCCATTCTCTGCCCACACAATCTCCATGTCCCTCCATTCCTTGCCTACACAATGTCCCTGTCCCTCCATTCTCTGCCTAGACAATGTCCATGTCCCTCCATTCTCTACCTACACAATGTCCATTTCCCCCCATTCTCTGCGTACACAATGCCCATGTCCCCCCATTCTGAGCTTACACAATGTCCATGTCCCTCCTTTGTCTGCCTGCACAATGTCCATGTCCCCCATTCTCTGCGTACACAATGTCCATTTCTCCCCTTTAACTGCTTACACTATGATAATGTCCCCCCATTCTTTGCTTACAATATGTCCCTGTCCCTCCATTCTCTGCCAACAGAATGTCTCTGCCGCTCCATTCTCTGCCTACACAATGTCCCTGTCCCACCATTCTCTGCCTACACAAGTCCCTGTCCCTCCATTCTCCCCCTACACACTGACCCTGCCCCTCAATTCTCTGCCTCCACAATGTCCCTGTCACTCCATTCTCTGCCTACACATTGTCCCTGTCCCTCATTTCTCTGCCAACACATTGTCCATGTCCCTCCAATCTCTTCATACACAATGTCCATTTCCCGCATTCTGTGCATACACAATGTCCATGTCCCAACTTTCTGTGCTTACTCAATGTCTATGTTCCTGCATTCTCTGCCTACACAATGTCCATGTCCCTCCATTCTATGCTTACACAATGTCCATGTCCCCCATTCTGTGCTGACTCAATGTCCATGTCCCACCATTCTCTGCCTACACAATGTCCATGTCGCCCATTCCATGCCTACACAATGTCCAAATCCCTCCATTCTCTGCCTACACAATGTCCCTGTCCCTCCATTCTCTGCCTACACATTGTCCCTGTCCCTCATTTCTCTGCCAACACATTGTCAATGTCCCTCCAATCTCTTCATACACAATGTCTATGTCCCCCCACTCTGTGCTTATACAATGTCCTTGTCACTCCATTCTCTGCCTACGCAATGTCCATGTCCCCAATCCTTGACTACACAATGTACATGTCCCTCCATTCTCTGCCCACACAATGTCCCTGTCCCTCCATTCTCTGCCTTCACATTGCCCCGTCCCTCCATTCTCTGCCTACACAATGCCCATGTCCCTCCATTCTCTGCCTGTACATTGTACCTGTCGCTCCATTCTCAGCCTATACAATGTCCCTGTCCTTCCTTTCTTTGCCTACACATTGTCCCTGTCCCTCATTTCTCCGCCAACACATTGTCCATGTCCCTACATTCTCATCGTACACAATGTCCTAGTCCCTCCATTCTCTGCCCACACAATCTCCATGACCATCCATTCGCTGCCCACACAATCTCCATGTCCCTCCATTCCTTGTCTACACAATGTCCCTGTCCCTCCATTCTCTGCCTACACAATGCCCATGTCCCTCCATTCTCTACATACACAATGTCCATTTCCCCCCATTCTCTGCGTAAACAATGTCCATGTCCCCCCATTCTGTGCTTACACAATGTACACGTCTCTCCTTTCTCTGCCTACACAACGTCCATGTCCCCCATTCCCTGTCTACACAATGTCCATGTCCCCCCATTCTGTTCTTACTCAATGTCCATGTCCCCCCATTCTGTGCTTACTCAATGTCCATGTCCCTCCATTCTCTGTCTACACAATGTCCATGTCCCTCCTTTCTCTGCCTTCTCAATGTATATGTCCCCATTCCCTGCCTACACAATGTCCTTGTAACTCCATTTTCTGCTTACACAATGTCCATGTCCCTCCATTTTCTGCTTACACCATGTCCATGTCCCTCCATTCTCTCCCCACACAATGTCCATTTTCCCCCATTCTCTGACAAGACAATGTCCCTGTCCCTCCATTCTCTGCTTACACAATTTCCCTTTGTCTCCATTATCTGCCCACACAATGTCCATGTCCCACCATTCTCTGCCTACACAAGTCCCTGTCCCTCCATTCTCTGCCTACACATTGTCCCTGTCCCTCATTTCTCTGCCAACACATTGTCCATGTCCCTCCAATCTCTTCATACACAATGTCCATGTCCCCCATTCTGTGCTTTTACAATGTCCATGTCCCGCCTTTCTCTGCCTACACAATGTCCATGTCCCCCCATTCTGTGCTTACTCAATGTCCATGTCCCTGCATTCTCTGCCTACACAATGTCCATGTCCCTCCATTCTATGCTTTCACAATGTCCATGTCCCTCCATTCTCTGCCTACACAATGTCCATGTCGCCCATTCCATGCCTACACAATGTCCATTTCCCCCATTCCCTGCCTACACAATGTCCTTGCAACTCCATTCTCTGCCTACACAATGTCCATGTCCCTCCATTTTCTGCTTACACCATGTCCATGTCCCTCCAATCTCTTCATACACAATGTCCATGTCCCCCATTCTGTGCTTTTACAATGTCCATGTCCTGCCTTTCTCTGCCTACACAATGTCCATGTCCCCCCATTCTGTGCTTACTCAATGTCCATGTCCCTGCATTCTCTGCCTACACAATGTCCATGTCCCTCCATTCTCTGCTTTCACAATGTCCATGTCCCTCCATTCTCTGCCTACACAATGTCCATGTTGCCCATTCCATGCCTACACAATGTCCATGTCCCTCCTTTCTATGCCTACACAATGTCCATTTCCCCCATTCCCTGCCTACACAATGTCCTTGTAACTCCATTCTCTGCTTACGCAATGTCCATGTCCCCCATTCCCTGCCTACACAATGTCCTTGTAACTCCATACTCTGCTTACACAATGTCCCTGTCCCTCCATTCTCTGCTTAGGCAATGTCCCTGTGCCTCCGTTATCTGCCCACACAATGTCCATGTCCCCCCATTCTCTGCTTACAATATGTCCCTGTCCCTCCATTCTCTGCCTACAGAATGTCTCTGCCCCTCTATTCTCTGCCTACACAATGTCCCTGTCCCTCATTTCTCTGCCAACACATTGTTCATGTCCCTCCAATCTCTTCATACACAATGTCCATGTTCCCACATTCTGTGCTTAAACAATGTCCATGTCCCTCCTTTGTCTGCCTGCACAATGTCCATGTCTCCCATTCAATGCCTACACAATGTCCATGTCCCTGCATTCTCTGCCTACGCAATGTCCGTGTCCCTCCATTATCTCCCTACACAATGTCAGTGTCCCTCCATTCTCTGCCTACAGAATGTCCCTGCCCCTCCATTCTCTGCCTACACAATGTCCCTGTCCATCTATTCTCTGCTTACACATTGTCCCTGTCCCTCATTTCTCTGCCAACACATTGTCCATGTCCCTCCAATCTCTTCATACACAATGTCCATGTCCCCTCATTCTGTGCTTACTCAATGTCCATGTCCCTCCATTCTCTGTCTACACAGTCGATCTCCCTCCTTTCTCTGCCTACTCAATGTCCATGTCCCCCATTCCCTGCCTACACAATGTCCTTGTAACTCCATTCTCTGCTTAAACAATGTTCATGTCCCTCCATTTTCTGCTTACACAATGTCCATGTCCCTCCAATCACTGCCCACACAATGTCCATGTTCTTCCATTCTCTGCCTACACTATGTCCATTTCCCCCCATTCTCTGAGTACACAATGTCCATTTCTCCCCTTTAACTGCTGACAGTATGATAATGTCCCCCCATTCTCTGCTTACACTATGTCCCTGTCCCTCCATTCTCTGCCTACAGAATGTCCCTGCCCCTCCATTCTCTGCCTACACAATGTCCCTGTCCATCTATTCTCTGCCTGCACATTGTCCCTGTCCCTCATTTCTCTGCCAACACATTGTCCATGTCCCTCCAATCTCTTCATACACAATATCCATGTCCCCCCATTCTGTGCTTACACAATGTCCATGTCCCTCCTTTCTCTGCCTACACAATGTCCATGTCCCCCATTCCCTGCCTACTCAATGTCCATGTCCCCCCATTCTGTGCTTACTCAATGTCCATGTCCCTCCATTCTCTCCCTACACAATGTCCTTGCAACTCCATTCTCTGCTTACACAATGTCCATGTCCCTCCATTTTCTGCTTACACCATGTCCATGTCCCTCCATTCTCTCCCGACACAATGTCCATTTCCCTCCATTCTCTTGCTACACAATGTCCATGTCCCCCATTCTCTGCTTACACAATGTCCCTGTGCCTCCATTATCTGCCCACACAATGTCCATGTCCCACCATTTTCCGCCTACACACTGCCCCTGTCCCTCCATTCTCTGCCTGTACATTGTACCTGTCGCTCCATTCTCAGCCTACACAATGTCCCTGTCCATCTTTTCTCTGCCTACACATTGTCCCTGTCCCTCATTTCTCCGCCAACACATTGTCCATGTCCCTACATTCTCTTCGTACACAATGTCCTAGTCCCTCCATTCTGTGTTAGACAATGTCCATGTCCCTCCATTCTCTGCCTACGCAATGTCCATGTCCCCCAATTCCTGCCTACACAAAAACCATATCCCTCCATTCTCTTCCCACGCTATGTCCATGTCCCTCCATACTCTGCCTATACAATGTCCCTGTCCCTCCATTCACTGCCTACACATTGTCCCTCTCCCTCATTTCTCTGCCAACACATTGTCCATGTCCCGCCAATCTCTTCATACACAATATCGATGCCCCCCATTCTGTGCTTTCACAACGTCCATGTCCCGCCTTTCTCTGCCTACACAATGTCCATGTCCTCCTTTCCCTGCCTACACAATGTCCATGTCCCTGCATTCTCTGCCTACACAATGTCCATGTCCCTCCATTCTATGCTTACACAATGTCCATGTCCCCCCATTCTGTGCTTTCTCAATGTCCAATGTCCCTCCATACTCTGCCTACACAATGTCCATGTCGCCCATTCCATGCCTACACAATGTCCATGTCCCTCCATTCTCTGCCTACACAATGTCCATGTCCCCCAATCCCTGCCCACACAAAATCCATATCCCTCCATTCTCTGCCCAAACAATGTCCATGTCCCTCCATACTCTGCCTATACAATGACCCTGTCCCTCCATTCTCTGCCTACACATTGTCTCTGTCCCTCCATTCTCTGCCTACACAATGTCCATGTCTTCCAATCCCTGCCCACACAAAATCCGTATCCCTCCATTCTCTGCCCAAACAATGTCCATGTCCCTCCATACTCTGCCTATACAATGACCCTGTCCCTCCATTCTCTGCCTACACATTGTCTCTGTCCCTCCATTCTCTGCCTACACAATGTCCATGTCCCCCATTCTCTGTCTATGCAATGTCCCTGTCTCTCAATTCTTTCCTTACAGAATGTCCCTGTCCCTCCATTCTATACTTACACAATGTCCCTGTCCCTACATTCTCTGCCTTCACAATGTCCAAGTCCCTGCTTTGTCAGCCTTAAAAATGTCCATTTTCCGCATTCCCTGCCTACGCAATGTCCATGTCCCCCCATTCTGTGCTTACTCAATGTCCATGTCCCTCCATTTTCTGCTTAAACAATGTCCATGTCCCTCCATTCTCTGCCCACACAATCTCCATGTCCCTCCATTCCTTGCCTACACAATGTCCCTGTCCCTCCATTCTCTGCCTAGACAATGTCCATGTCCCTCCATTCTCTACCTACACAATGTCCATTTCTCCCCATTCTCTGCGTACACAATGCCCATGTCCCCCCATTCTGAGCTTACACAATGTCCATGTCCCTCCTTTGTCTGCCTGCACAATGTCCATGTCCCCCATTCTCTGCGTACACAATGTCCATTTCTCCCCTTTAACTGCTTACACTATGATAATGTCCCCCCATTCTTTGCTTACAATATGTCCCTGTCCCTCCATTCTCTGCCAACAGAATGTCTCTGCCGCTCCATTCTCTGCCTACACAATGTCCCTGTCCCACCATTCTCTGCCTACACAAGTCCCTGTCCCTCCATTCTCCCCCTACACACTGACCCTGCCCCTCAATTCTCTGCCTCCACAATGTCCCTGTCACTCCATTCTCTGCCTACACATTGTCCCTGTCCCTCATTTCTCTGCCAACACATTGTCCATGTCCCTCCAATCTCTTCATACACAATGTCCATTTCCCGCATTCTGTGCATACACAATGTCCATGTCCCAACTTTCTGTGCTTACTCAATGTCTATGTTCCTGCATTCTCTGCCTACACAATGTCCATGTCCCTCCATTCTATGCTTACACAATGTCCATGTCCCCCATTCTGTGCTGACTCAATGTCCATGTCCCACCATTCTCTGCCTACACAATGTCCATGTCGCCCATTCCATGCCTACACAATGTCCAAATCCCTCCATTCTCTGCCTACACAATGTCCCTGTCCCTCCATTCTCTGCCTACACATTGTCCCTGTCCCTCATTTCTCTGCCAACACATTGTCAATGTCCCTCCAATCTCTTCATACACAATGTCTATGTCCCCCCACTCTGTGCTTATACAATGTCCTTGTCACTCCATTCTCTGCCTACGCAATGTCCATGTCCCCAATCCTTGACTACACAATGTACATGTCCCTCCATTCTCTGCCCACACAATGTCCCTGTCCCTCCATTCTCTGCCTTCACATTGCCCCGTCCCTCCATTCTCTGCCTACACAATGCCCATGTCCCTCCATTCTCTGCCTGTACATTGTACCTGTCGCTCCATTCTCAGCCTATACAATGTCCCTGTCCTTCCTTTCTTTGCCTACACATTGTCCCTGTCCCTCATTTCTCCGCCAACACATTGTCCATGTCCCTACATTCTCATCGTACACAATGTCCTAGTCCCTCCATTCTCTGCCCACACAATCTCCATGACCATCCATTCGCTGCCCACACAATCTCCATGTCCCTCCATTCCTTGTCTACACAATGTCCCTGTCCCTCCATTCTCTGCCTACACAATGCCCATGTCCCTCCATTCTCTACCTACACAATGTCCATTTCCCCCCATTCTCTGCGTAAACAATGTCCATGTCCCCCCATTCTGTGCTTACACAATGTACACGTCTCTCCTTTCTCTGCCTACACAACGTCCATGTCCCCCATTCCCTGTCTACACAATGTCCATGTCCCCCCATTCTGTTCTTACTCAATGTCCATGTCCCCCCATTCTGTGCTTACTCAATGTCCATGTCCCTCCATTCTCTGTCTACACAATGTCCATGTCCCTCCTTTCTCTGCCTACTCAATGTATATGTCCCCATTCCCTGCCTACACAATGTCCTTGTAACTCCATTTTCTGCTTACACAATGTCCATGTCCCTCCATTTTCTGCTTACACCATGTCCATGTCCCTCCATTCTCTCCCCACACAATGTCCATTTTCCCCCATTCTCTGACAAGACAATGTCCCTGTCCCTCCATTCTCTGCTTACACAATTTCCCTTTGTCTCCATTATCTGCCCACACAATGTCCATGTCCCACCATTCTCTGCCTACACAAGTCCCTGTCCCTCCATTCTCTGCCTACACATTGTCCCTGTCCCTCATTTCTCTGCCAACACATTGTCCATGTCCCTCCAATCTCTTCATACACAATGTCCATGTCCCCCATTCTGTGCTTTTACAATGTCCATGTCCCGCCTTTCTCTGCCTACACAATGTCCATGTCCCCCCATTCTGTGCTTACTCAATGTCCATGTCCCTGCATTCTCTGCCTACACAATGTCCATGTCCCTCCATTCTATGCTTTCACAATGTCCATGTCCCTCCATTCTCTGCCTACACAATGTCCATGTCGCCCATTCCATGCCTACACAATGTCCATTTCCCCCATTCCCTGCCTACACAATGTCCTTGCAACTCCATTCTCTGCCTACACAATGTCCATGTCCCTCCATTTTCTGCTTACACCATGTCCATGTCCCTCCAATCTCTTCATACACAATGTCCATGTCCCCCATTCTGTGCTTTTACAATGTCCATGTCCTGCCTTTCTCTGCCTACACAATGTCCATGTCCCCCCATTCTGTGCTTACTCAATGTCCATGTCCCTGCATTCTCTGCCTACACAATGTCCATGTCCCTCCATTCTCTGCTTTCACAATGTCCATGTCCCTCCATTCTCTGCCTACACAATGTCCATGTTGCCCATTCCATGCCTACACAATGTCCATGTCCCTCCTTTCTATGCCTACACAATGTCCATTTCCCCCATTCCCTGCCTACACAATGTCCTTGTAACTCCATTCTCTGCTTACGCAATGTCCATGTCCCCCATTCCCTGCCTACACAATGTCCTTGTAACTCCATACTCTGCTTACACAATGTCCCTGTCCCTCCATTCTCTGCTTAGGCAATGTCCCTGTGCCTCCGTTATCTGCCCACACAATGTCCATGTCCCCCCATTCTCTGCTTACAATATGTCCCTGTCCCTCCATTCTCTGCCTACAGAATGTCTCTGCCCCTCTATTCTCTGCCTACACAATGTCCCTGTCCCTCATTTCTCTGCCAACACATTGTTCATGTCCCTCCAATCTCTTCATACACAATGTCCATGTTCCCACATTCTGTGCTTACACAATGTCCATGTCCCTCCTTTGTCTGCCTGCACAATGTCCATGTCTCCCATTCAATGCCTACACAATGTCCATGTCCCTGCATTCTCTGCCTACGCAATGTCCGTGTCCCTCCATTATCTCCCTACACAATGTCAGTGTCCCTCCATTCTCTGCCTACAGAATGTCCCTGCCCCTCCATTCTCTGCCTACACAATGTCCCTGTCCATCTATTCTCTGCTTACACATTGTCCCTGTCCCTCATTTCTCTGCCAACACATTGTCCATGTCCCTCCAATCTCTTCATACACAATGTCCATGTCCCCTCATTCTGTGCTTACTCAATGTCCATGTCCCTCCATTCTCTGTCTACACAGTCGATCTCCCTCCTTTCTCTGCCTACTCAATGTCCATGTCCCCCATTCCCTGCCTACACAATGTCCTTGTAACTCCATTCTCTGCTTAAACAATGTTCATGTCCCTCCATTTTCTGCTTAGACAATGTCCATGTCCCTCCAATCACTGCCCACACAATGTCCATGTTCTTCCATTCTCTGCCTACACTATGTCCATTTCCCCCCATTCTCTGAGTACACAATGTCCATTTCTCCCCTTTAACTGCTGACAGTATGATAATGTCCCCCCATTCTCTGCTTACACTATGTCCCTGTCCCTCCATTCTCTGCCTACAGAATGTCCCTGCCCCTCCATTCTCTGCCTACACAATGTCCCTGTCCATCTATTCTCTGCCTGCACATTGTCCCTGTCCCTCATTTCTCTGCCAACACATTGTCCATGTCCCTCCAATCTCTTCATACACAATATCCATGTCCCCCCATTCTGTGCTTACACAATGTCCATGTCCCTCCTTTCTCTGCCTACACAATGTCCATGTCCCCCATTCCCTGCCTACTCAATGTCCATGTCCCCCCATTCTGTGCTTACTCAATGTCCATGTCCCTCCATTCTCTCCCTACACAATGTCCTTGCAACTCCATTCTCTGCTTACACAATGTCCATGTCCCTCCATTTTCTGCTTACACCATGTCCATGTCCCTCCATTCTCTCCCGACACAATGTCCATTTCCCTCCATTCTCTTGCTACACAATGTCCATGTCCCCCATTCTCTGCTTACACAATGTCCCTGTGCCTCCATTATCTGCCCACACAATGTCCATGTCCCACCATTTTCCGCCTACACACTGCCCCTGTCCCTCCATTCTCTGCCTGTACATTGTACCTGTCACTCCATTCTCAGCCTACACAATGTCCCTGTCCATCTTTTCTCTGCCTACACATTGTCCCTGTCCCTCATTTCTCCGCCAACACATTGTCCATGTCCCTACATTCTCTTCGTACACAATGTCCTAGTCCCTCCATTCTGTGTTAGACAATGTCCATGTCCCTCCATTCTCTGCCTACGCAATGTCCATGTCCCCCAATTCCTGCCTACACAAAAACCATATCCCTCCATTCTCTTCCCACGCTATGTCCATGTCCCTCCATACTCTGCCTATACAATGTCCCTGTCCCTCCATTCACTGCCTACACATTGTCCCTCTCCCTCATTTCTCTGCCAACACATTGTCCATGTCCCGCAAATCTCTTCATACACAATATCGATGCCCCCCATTCTGTGCTTTCACAACGTCCATGTCCCGCCTTTCTCTGCCTACACAATGTCCATGTCCTCCTTTCCCTGCCTACACAATGTCCATGTCCCTGCATTCTCTGCCTACACAATGTCCATGTCCCTCCATTCTATGCTTACACAATGTCCATGTCCCCCCATTCTGTGCTTTCTCAATGTCCAATGTCCCTCCATACTCTGCCTACACAATGTCCATGTCGCCCATTCCATGCCTACACAATGTCCATGTCCCTCCATTCTCTGCCTACACAATGTCCATGTCCCCCAATCCCTGCCCACACAAAATCCATATCCCTCCATTCTCTGCCCAAACAATGTCCATGTCCCTCCATACTCTGCCTATACAATGACCCTGTCCCTCCATTCTCTGCCTACACATTGTCTCTGTCCCTCCATTCTCTGCCTACACAATGTCCATGTCTTCCAATCCCTGCCCACACAAAATCCGTATCCCTCCATTCTCTGCCTACACAATGTCCATGTCACCCATTCTCTGTCTATGCAATGTCCCTGTCTCTCAATTCTTTCCTTACACAATGTCCCTGTCCCTCCATTCTATACTTACACAATGTCCCTGACCCTACATTCTCTGCCTTCACAATGTCCAAGTCCCTGCTTTGTCAGCCTTAAAAATGTCCATTTTCCGCATTCCCTGCCTACACAATGTCCATGTCCCCCCATTCTGTGCTTACTCAATGTCCATGTCCCTCCATTTTCTGCTTACACAATGTCCATGTCCCTCCATTCTCTGCCCACACAATCTCCATGTCCCTCCATTCCTTGCCTACACAATGTCCCTGTCCCTCCATTCTCAGCCTAGACAATGTCCATGTCCCTCCATTATCTACCTACAGAATGTGCATTTCCCCCCATTCTCTGCGTACACAATGCCCATGTCCCCCCATTCTGAGCTTACACAATGTCCATGTCCCTCTTTTGTCTGCCTGCAGAATGTCCATGTCCCCCAATCTCTGCGTACACAATGTCCATTTCTCCCCTTTAACAGCTTACACTATGATAATGTCCCCCCATTCTTTGCTTACAATATGTCCCTGTGCCTCCATTCTCTGCCAACAGAATGTCTCTGCCGCTCCATTCTCTGCCTACACAATGTCCCTGTCCCTCCATTCTCTGCCTACACATTGTCCCTGTCCCTCATTTCTCTGCCAACACATTGTCCATGTCCCTCCAATCTCTTCATACACAATGTCTATGTCCCCCCACTCTGTGCTTATACAATGTCCTTGTCACTCCATTCTCTGCCTACGCAATGTCCATGTCCCCAATCCTTGACTACACAATGTACATGTCCCTCCATTCACTGCCCAGACAATGTCCCTGTCCCTCCATTCTCTGCCTTCACATTGCCCCGTCCCTCCATTCTCTGCCTACACAATGCCCATGTCCCTCCATTCTCTGCCTGTACATTGTACCTGTCGCTCCATTCTCAGCCTATACAATGTCCCTGTCCTTCCTTTCTTTGCCTACACAATGTCCATGTCCCCCAATCCCTGCCCACACAAAATCCATATCCCTCCATTCTCTGCCCAAACAATGTCCATGTCCCTCCATACTCTGCCTATACAATGACCCTGTCCCTCCATTCTCTGCCTACACATTGTCTCTGTCCCTCCATTCTCTGCCTACACAATGTCCATGTCTTCCAATCCCTGCCCACACAAAATCCGTATCCCTCCATTCTCTGCCCAAACAATGTCCATGTCCCTCCATACTCTGCCTATACAATGACCCTGTCCCTCCATTCTCTGCCTACACATTGTCTCTGTCCCTCCATTCTCTGCCTACACAATGTCCATGTCCCCCATTCTCTGTCTATGCAATGTCCCTGTCTCTCAATTCTTTCCTTACAGAATGTCCCTGTCCCTCCATTCTATACTTACACAATGTCCCTGTCCCTACATTCTCTGCCTTCACAATGTCCAAGTCCCTGCTTTGTCAGCCTTAAAAATGTCCATTTTCCGCATTCCCTGCCTACGCAATGTCCATGTCCCCCCATTCTGTGCTTACTCAATGTCCATGTCCCTCCATTTTCTGCTTAAACAATGTCCATGTCCCTCCATTCTCTGCCCACACAATCTCCATGTCCCTCCATTCCTTGCCTACACAATGTCCCTGTCCCTCCATTCTCTGCCTAGACAATGTCCATGTCCCTCCATTCTCTACCTACACAATGTCCATTTCTCCCCATTCTCTGCGTACACAATGCCCATGTCCCCCCATTCTGAGCTTACACAATGTCCATGTCCCTCCTTTGTCTGCCTGCACAATGTCCATGTCCCCCATTCTCTGCGTACACAATGTCCATTTCTCCCCTTTAACTGCTTACACTATGATAATGTCCCCCCATTCTTTGCTTACAATATGTCCCTGTCCCTCCATTCTCTGCCAACAGAATGTCTCTGCCGCTCCATTCTCTGCCTACACAATGTCCCTGTCCCACCATTCTCTGCCTACACAAGTCCCTGTCCCTCCATTCTCCCCCTACACACTGACCCTGCCCCTCAATTCTCTGCCTCCACAATGTCCCTGTCACTCCATTCTCTGCCTACACATTGTCCCTGTCCCTCATTTCTCTGCCAACACATTGTCCATGTCCCTCCAATCTCTTCATACACAATGTCCATTTCCCGCATTCTGTGCATACACAATGTCCATGTCCCAACTTTCTGTGCTTACTCAATGTCTATGTTCCTGCATTCTCTGCCTACACAATGTCCATGTCCCTCCATTCTATGCTTACACAATGTCCATGTCCCCCATTCTGTGCTGACTCAATGTCCATGTCCCACCATTCTCTGCCTACACAATGTCCATGTCGCCCATTCCATGCCTACACAATGTCCAAATCCCTCCATTCTCTGCCTACACAATGTCCCTGTCCCTCCATTCTCTGCCTACACATTGTCCCTGTCCCTCATTTCTCTGCCAACACATTGTCAATGTCCCTCCAATCTCTTCATACACAATGTCTATGTCCCCCCACTCTGTGCTTATACAATGTCCTTGTCACTCCATTCTCTGCCTACGCAATGTCCATGTCCCCAATCCTTGACTACACAATGTACATGTCCCTCCATTCTCTGCCCACACAATGTCCCTGTCCCTCCATTCTCTGCCTTCACATTGCCCCGTCCCTCCATTCTCTGCCTACACAATGCCCATGTCCCTCCATTCTCTGCCTGTACATTGTACCTGTCGCTCCATTCTCAGCCTATACAATGTCCCTGTCCTTCCTTTCTTTGCCTACACATTGTCCCTGTCCCTCATTTCTCCGCCAACACATTGTCCATGTCCCTACATTCTCATCGTACACAATGTCCTAGTCCCTCCATTCTCTGCCCACACAATCTCCATGACCATCCATTCGCTGCCCACACAATCTCCATGTCCCTCCATTCCTTGTCTACACAATGTCCCTGTCCCTCCATTCTCTGCCTACACAATGCCCATGTCCCTCCATTCTCTACCTACACAATGTCCATTTCCCCCCATTCTCTGCGTAAACAATGTCCATGTCCCCCCATTCTGTGCTTACACAATGTACACGTCTCTCCTTTCTCTGCCTACACAACGTCCATGTCCCCCATTCCCTGTCTACACAATGTCCATGTCCCCCCATTCTGTTCTTACTCAATGTCCATGTCCCCCCATTCTGTGCTTACTCAATGTCCATGTCCCTCCATTCTCTGTCTACACAATGTCCATGTCCCTCCTTTCTCTGCCTACTCAATGTATATGTCCCCATTCCCTGCCTACACAATGTCCTTGTAACTCCATTTTCTGCTTACACAATGTCCATGTCCCTCCATTTTCTGCTTACACCATGTCCATGTCCCTCCATTCTCTCCCCACACAATGTCCATTTTCCCCCATTCTCTGACAAGACAATGTCCCTGTCCCTCCATTCTCTGCTTACACAATTTCCCTTTGTCTCCATTATCTGCCCACACAATGTCCATGTCCCACCATTCTCTGCCTACACAAGTCCCTGTCCCTCCATTCTCTGCCTACACATTGTCCCTGTCCCTCATTTCTCTGCCAACACATTGTCCATGTCCCTCCAATCTCTTCATACACAATGTCCATGTCCCCCATTCTGTGCTTTTACAATGTCCATGTCCCGCCTTTCTCTGCCTACACAATGTCCATGTCCCCCCATTCTGTGCTTACTCAATGTCCATGTCCCTGCATTCTCTGCCTACACAATGTCCATGTCCCTCCATTCTATGCTTTCACAATGTCCATGTCCCTCCATTCTCTGCCTACACAATGTCCATGTCGCCCATTCCATGCCTACACAATGTCCATTTCCCCCATTCCCTGCCTACACAATGTCCTTGCAACTCCATTCTCTGCCTACACAATGTCCATGTCCCTCCATTTTCTGCTTACACCATGTCCATGTCCCTCCAATCTCTTCATACACAATGTCCATGTCCCCCATTCTGTGCTTTTACAATGTCCATGTCCTGCCTTTCTCTGCCTACACAATGTCCATGTCCCCCCATTCTGTGCTTACTCAATGTCCATGTCCCTGCATTCTCTGCCTACACAATGTCCATGTCCCTCCATTCTCTGCTTTCACAATGTCCATGTCCCTCCATTCTCTGCCTACACAATGTCCATGTTGCCCATTCCATGCCTACACAATGTCCATGTCCCTCCTTTCTATGCCTACACAATGTCCATTTCCCCCATTCCCTGCCTACACAATGTCCTTGTAACTCCATTCTCTGCTTACGCAATGTCCATGTCCCCCATTCCCTGCCTACACAATGTCCTTGTAACTCCATACTCTGCTTACACAATGTCCCTGTCCCTCCATTCTCTGCTTAGGCAATGTCCCTGTGCCTCCGTTATCTGCCCACACAATGTCCATGTCCCCCCATTCTCTGCTTACAATATGTCCCTGTCCCTCCATTCTCTGCCTACAGAATGTCTCTGCCCCTCTATTCTCTGCCTACACAATGTCCCTGTCCCTCATTTCTCTGCCAACACATTGTTCATGTCCCTCCAATCTCTTCATACACAATGTCCATGTTCCCACATTCTGTGCTTACACAATGTCCATGTCCCTCCTTTGTCTGCCTGCACAATGTCCATGTCTCCCATTCAATGCCTACACAATGTCCATGTCCCTGCATTCTCTGCCTACGCAATGTCCGTGTCCCTCCATTATCTCCCTACACAATGTCAGTGTCCCTCCATTCTCTGCCTACAGAATGTCCCTGCCCCTCCATTCTCTGCCTACACAATGTCCCTGTCCATCTATTCTCTGCTTACACATTGTCCCTGTCCCTCATTTCTCTGCCAACACATTGTCCATGTCCCTCCAATCTCTTCATACACAATGTCCATGTCCCCTCATTCTGTGCTTACTCAATGTCCATGTCCCTCCATTCTCTGTCTACACAGTCGATCTCCCTCCTTTCTCTGCCTACTCAATGTCCATGTCCCCCATTCCCTGCCTACACAATGTCCTTGTAACTCCATTCTCTGCTTAAACAATGTTCATGTCCCTCCATTTTCTGCTTAGACAATGTCCATGTCCCTCCAATCACTGCCCACACAATGTCCATGTTCTTCCATTCTCTGCCTACACTATGTCCATTTCCCCCCATTCTCTGAGTACACAATGTCCATTTCTCCCCTTTAACTGCTGACAGTATGATAATGTCCCCCCATTCTCTGCTTACACTATGTCCCTGTCCCTCCATTCTCTGCCTACAGAATGTCCCTGCCCCTCCATTCTCTGCCTACACAATGTCCCTGTCCATCTATTCTCTGCCTGCACATTGTCCCTGTCCCTCATTTCTCTGCCAACACATTGTCCATGTCCCTCCAATCTCTTCATACACAATATCCATGTCCCCCCATTCTGTGCTTACACAATGTCCATGTCCCTCCTTTCTCTGCCTACACAATGTCCATGTCCCCCATTCCCTGCCTACTCAATGTCCATGTCCCCCCATTCTGTGCTTACTCAATGTCCATGTCCCTCCATTCTCTCCCTACACAATGTCCTTGCAACTCCATTCTCTGCTTACACAATGTCCATGTCCCTCCATTTTCTGCTTACACCATGTCCATGTCCCTCCATTCTCTCCCGACACAATGTCCATTTCCCTCCATTCTCTTGCTACACAATGTCCATGTCCCCCATTCTCTGCTTACACAATGTCCCTGTGCCTCCATTATCTGCCCACACAATGTCCATGTCCCACCATTTTCCGCCTACACACTGCCCCTGTCCCTCCATTCTCTGCCTGTACATTGTACCTGTCACTCCATTCTCAGCCTACACAATGTCCCTGTCCATCTTTTCTCTGCCTACACATTGTCCCTGTCCCTCATTTCTCCGCCAACACATTGTCCATGTCCCTACATTCTCTTCGTACACAATGTCCTAGTCCCTCCATTCTGTGTTAGACAATGTCCATGTCCCTCCATTCTCTGCCTACGCAATGTCCATGTCCCCCAATTCCTGCCTACACAAAAACCATATCCCTCCATTCTCTTCCCACGCTATGTCCATGTCCCTCCATACTCTGCCTATACAATGTCCCTGTCCCTCCATTCACTGCCTACACATTGTCCCTCTCCCTCATTTCTCTGCCAACACATTGTCCATGTCCCGCAAATCTCTTCATACACAATATCGATGCCCCCCATTCTGTGCTTTCACAACGTCCATGTCCCGCCTTTCTCTGCCTACACAATGTCCATGTCCTCCTTTCCCTGCCTACACAATGTCCATGTCCCTGCATTCTCTGCCTACACAATGTCCATGTCCCTCCATTCTATGCTTACACAATGTCCATGTCCCCCCATTCTGTGCTTTCTCAATGTCCAATGTCCCTCCATACTCTGCCTACACAATGTCCATGTCGCCCATTCCATGCCTACACAATGTCCATGTCCCTCCATTCTCTGCCTACACAATGTCCATGTCCCCCAATCCCTGCCCACACAAAATCCATATCCCTCCATTCTCTGCCCAAACAATGTCCATGTCCCTCCATACTCTGCCTATACAATGACCCTGTCCCTCCATTCTCTGCCTACACATTGTCTCTGTCCCTCCATTCTCTGCCTACACAATGTCCATGTCTTCCAATCCCTGCCCACACAAAATCCGTATCCCTCCATTCTCTGCCTACACAATGTCCATGTCACCCATTCTCTGTCTATGCAATGTCCCTGTCTCTCAATTCTTTCCTTACACAATGTCCCTGTCCCTCCATTCTATACTTACACAATGTCCCTGACCCTACATTCTCTGCCTTCACAATGTCCAAGTCCCTGCTTTGTCAGCCTTAAAAATGTCCATTTTCCGCATTCCCTGCCTACACAATGTCCATGTCCCCCCATTCTGTGCTTACTCAATGTCCATGTCCCTCCATTTTCTGCTTACACAATGTCCATGTCCCTCCATTCTCTGCCCACACAATCTCCATGTCCCTCCATTCCTTGCCTACACAATGTCCCTGTCCCTCCATTCTCAGCCTAGACAATGTCCATGTCCCTCCATTATCTACCTACAGAATGTGCATTTCCCCCCATTCTCTGCGTACACAATGCCCATGTCCCCCCATTCTGAGCTTACACAATGTCCATGTCCCTCTTTTGTCTGCCTGCAGAATGTCCATGTCCCCCAATCTCTGCGTACACAATGTCCATTTCTCCCCTTTAACAGCTTACACTATGATAATGTCCCCCCATTCTTTGCTTACAATATGTCCCTGTGCCTCCATTCTCTGCCAACAGAATGTCTCTGCCGCTCCATTCTCTGCCTACACAATGTCCCTGTCCCTCCATTCTCTGCCTACACATTGTCCCTGTCCCTCATTTCTCTGCCAACACATTGTCCATGTCCCTCCAATCTCTTCATACACAATGTCTATGTCCCCCCACTCTGTGCTTATACAATGTCCTTGTCACTCCATTCTCTGCCTACGCAATGTCCATGTCCCCAATCCTTGACTACACAATGTACATGTCCCTCCATTCACTGCCCAGACAATGTCCCTGTCCCTCCATTCTCTGCCTTCACATTGCCCCGTCCCTCCATTCTCTGCCTACACAATGCCCATGTCCCTCCATTCTCTGCCTGTACATTGTACCTGTCGCTCCATTCTCAGCCTATACAATGTCCCTGTCCTTCCTTTCTTTGCCTACACAATGTCCATGTCCCCCAATCCCTGCCCACACAAAATCCATATCCCTCCATTCTCTGCCCAAACAATGTCCATGTCCCTCCATACTCTGCCTATACAATGACCCTGTCCCTCCATTCTCTGCCTACACATTGTCTCTGTCCCTCCATTCTCTGCCTACACAATGTCCATGTCTTCCAATCCCTGCCCACACAAAATCCGTATCCCTCCATTCTCTGCCCAAACAATGTCCATGTCCCTCCATACTCTGCCTATACAATGACCCTGTCCCTCCATTCTCTGCCTACACATTGTCTCTGTCCCTCCATTCTCTGCCTACACAATGTCCATGTCCCCCATTCTCTGTCTATGCAATGTCCCTGTCTCTCAATTCTTTCCTTACAGAATGTCCCTGTCCCTCCATTCTATACTTACACAATGTCCCTGTCCCTACATTCTCTGCCTTCACAATGTCCAAGTCCCTGCTTTGTCAGCCTTAAAAATGTCCATTTTCCGCATTCCCTGCCTACGCAATGTCCATGTCCCCCCATTCTGTGCTTACTCAATGTCCATGTCCCTCCATTTTCTGCTTAAACAATGTCCATGTCCCTCCATTCTCTGCCCACACAATCTCCATGTCCCTCCATTCCTTGCCTACACAATGTCCCTGTCCCTCCATTCTCTGCCTAGACAATGTCCATGTCCCTCCATTCTCTACCTACACAATGTCCATTTCTCCCCATTCTCTGCGTACACAATGCCCATGTCCCCCCATTCTGAGCTTACACAATGTCCATGTCCCTCCTTTGTCTGCCTGCACAATGTCCATGTCCCCCATTCTCTGCGTACACAATGTCCATTTCTCCCCTTTAACTGCTTACACTATGATAATGTCCCCCCATTCTTTGCTTACAATATGTCCCTGTCCCTCCATTCTCTGCCAACAGAATGTCTCTGCCGCTCCATTCTCTGCCTACACAATGTCCCTGTCCCACCATTCTCTGCCTACACAAGTCCCTGTCCCTCCATTCTCCCCCTACACACTGACCCTGCCCCTCAATTCTCTGCCTCCACAATGTCCCTGTCACTCCATTCTCTGCCTACACATTGTCCCTGTCCCTCATTTCTCTGCCAACACATTGTCCATGTCCCTCCAATCTCTTCATACACAATGTCCATTTCCCGCATTCTGTGCATACACAATGTCCATGTCCCAACTTTCTGTGCTTACTCAATGTCTATGTTCCTGCATTCTCTGCCTACACAATGTCCATGTCCCTCCATTCTATGCTTACACAATGTCCATGTCCCCCATTCTGTGCTGACTCAATGTCCATGTCCCACCATTCTCTGCCTACACAATGTCCATGTCGCCCATTCCATGCCTACACAATGTCCAAATCCCTCCATTCTCTGCCTACACAATGTCCCTGTCCCTCCATTCTCTGCCTACACATTGTCCCTGTCCCTCATTTCTCTGCCAACACATTGTCAATGTCCCTCCAATCTCTTCATACACAATGTCTATGTCCCCCCACTCTGTGCTTATACAATGTCCTTGTCACTCCATTCTCTGCCTACGCAATGTCCATGTCCCCAATCCTTGACTACACAATGTACATGTCCCTCCATTCTCTGCCCACACAATGTCCCTGTCCCTCCATTCTCTGCCTTCACATTGCCCCGTCCCTCCATTCTCTGCCTACACAATGCCCATGTCCCTCCATTCTCTGCCTGTACATTGTACCTGTCGCTCCATTCTCAGCCTATACAATGTCCCTGTCCTTCCTTTCTTTGCCTACACATTGTCCCTGTCCCTCATTTCTCCGCCAACACATTGTCCATGTCCCTACATTCTCATCGTACACAATGTCCTAGTCCCTCCATTCTCTGCCCACACAATCTCCATGACCATCCATTCGCTGCCCACACAATCTCCATGTCCCTCCATTCCTTGTCTACACAATGTCCCTGTCCCTCCATTCTCTGCCTACACAATGCCCATGTCCCTCCATTCTCTACCTACACAATGTCCATTTCCCCCCATTCTCTGCGTAAACAATGTCCATGTCCCCCCATTCTGTGCTTACACAATGTACACGTCTCTCCTTTCTCTGCCTACACAACGTCCATGTCCCCCATTCCCTGTCTACACAATGTCCATGTCCCCCCATTCTGTTCTTACTCAATGTCCATGTCCCCCCATTCTGTGCTTACTCAATGTCCATGTCCCTCCATTCTCTGTCTACACAATGTCCATGTCCCTCCTTTCTCTGCCTACTCAATGTATATGTCCCCATTCCCTGCCTACACAATGTCCTTGTAACTCCATTTTCTGCTTACACAATGTCCATGTCCCTCCATTTTCTGCTTACACCATGTCCATGTCCCTCCATTCTCTCCCCACACAATGTCCATTTTCCCCCATTCTCTGACAAGACAATGTCCCTGTCCCTCCATTCTCTGCTTACACAATTTCCCTTTGTCTCCATTATCTGCCCACACAATGTCCATGTCCCACCATTCTCTGCCTACACAAGTCCCTGTCCCTCCATTCTCTGCCTACACATTGTCCCTGTCCCTCATTTCTCTGCCAACACATTGTCCATGTCCCTCCAATCTCTTCATACACAATGTCCATGTCCCCCATTCTGTGCTTTTACAATGTCCATGTCCCGCCTTTCTCTGCCTACACAATGTCCATGTCCCCCCATTCTGTGCTTACTCAATGTCCATGTCCCTGCATTCTCTGCCTACACAATGTCCATGTCCCTCCATTCTATGCTTTCACAATGTCCCTGTCCATCTATTCTCTGCCTGCACATTGTCCCTGTCCCTCATTTCTCTGCCAACACATTGTCCATGTCCCTCCAATCTCTTCATACACAATATCCATGTCCCCCCATTCTGTGCTTACACAATGTCCATGTCCCTCCTTTCTCTGCCTACACAATGTCCATGTCCCCCATTCCCTGCCTACTCAATGTCCATGTCCCCCCATTCTGTGCTTACTCAATGTCCATGTCCCTCCATTCTCTCCCTACACAATGTCCTTGCAACTCCATTCTCTGCTTACACAATGTCCATGTCCCTCCATTTTCTGCTTACACCATGTCCATGTCCCTCCATTCTCTCCCGACACAATGTCCATTTCCCTCCATTCTCTTGCTACACAATGTCCATGTCCCCCATTCTCTGCTTACACAATGTCCCTGTGCCTCCATTATCTGCCCACACAATGTCCATGTCCCACCATTTTCCGCCTACACACTGCCCCTGTCCCTCCATTCTCTGCCTGTACATTGTACCTGTCACTCCATTCTCAGCCTACACAATGTCCCTGTCCATCTTTTCTCTGCCTACACATTGTCCCTGTCCCTCATTTCTCCGCCAACACATTGTCCATGTCCCTACATTCTCTTCGTACACAATGTCCTAGTCCCTCCATTCTGTGTTAGACAATGTCCATGTCCCTCCATTCTCTGCCTACGCAATGTCCATGTCCCCCAATTCCTGCCTACACAAAAACCATATCCCTCCATTCTCTTCCCACGCTATGTCCATGTCCCTCCATACTCTGCCTATACAATGTCCCTGTCCCTCCATTCACTGCCTACACATTGTCCCTCTCCCTCATTTCTCTGCCAACACATTGTCCATGTCCCGCAAATCTCTTCATACACAATATCGATGCCCCCCATTCTGTGCTTTCACAACGTCCATGTCCCGCCTTTCTCTGCCTA
This sequence comes from Hemitrygon akajei, assembly GCF_048418815.1. NCBI lineage: Eukaryota > Metazoa > Chordata > Chondrichthyes > Myliobatiformes > Dasyatidae > Hemitrygon > Hemitrygon akajei. The sequence goes on from NC_133125.1 coordinate 157,771,622, forward strand.
CACAATGTCCATGTCCTCCTTTCCCTGCCTACACAATGTCCATGTCCCTGCATTCTCTGCCTACACAATGTCCATGTCCCTCCATTCTATGCTTACACAATGTCCATGTCCCCCCATTCTGTGCTTTCTCAATGTCCAATGTCCCTCCATACTCTGCCTACACAATGTCCATGTCGCCCATTCCATGCCTACACAATGTCCATGTCCCTCCATTCTCTGCCTACACAATGTCCATGTCCCCCAATCCCTGCCCACACAAAATCCATATCCCTCCATTCTCTGCCCAAACAATGTCCATGTCCCTCCATACTCTGCCTATACAATGACCCTGTCCCTCCATTCTCTGCCTACACAATGTCCATGTCTTCCAATCCCTGCCCACACAAAATCCGTATCCCTCCATTCTCTGCCTACACAATGTCCATGTCACCCATTCTCTGTCTATGCAATGTCCCTGTCTCTCAATTCTTTCCTTACACAATGTCCCTGTCCCTCCATTCTATACTTACACAATGTCCCTGACCCTACATTCTCTGCCTTCACAATGTCCAAGTCCCTGCTTTGTCAGCCTTAAAAATGTCAATTTTCCGCATTCCCTGCCTACACAATGTCCATGTCCCCCCATTCTGTGCTTACTCAATGTCCATGTCCCTCCATTTTCTGCTTACACAATGTCCATGTCCCTCCATTCTCTGCCCACACAATCTCCATGTCCCTCCATTCCTTGCCTACACAATGTCCCTGTCCCTCCATTCTCAGCCTAGACAATGTCCATGTCCCTCCATTATCTACCTACAGAATGTGCATTTCCCCCCATTCTCTGCGTACACAATGCCCATGTCCCCCCATTCTGAGCTTACACAATGTCCATGTCCCTCTTTTGTCTGCCTGCAGAATGTCCATGTCCCCCAATCTCTGCGTACACAATGTCCATTTCTCCCCTTTAACAGCTTACACTATGATAATGTCCCCCCATTCTTTGCTTACAATATGTCCCTGTGCCTCCATTCTCTGCCAACAGAATGTCTCTGCCGCTCCATTCTCTGCCTACACAATGTCCCTGTCCCTCCATTCTCTGCCTACACATTGTCCCTGTCCCTCATTTCTCTGCCAACACATTGTCCATGTCCCTCCAATCTCTTCATACACAATGTCTATGTCCCCCCACTCTGTGCTTATACAATGTCCTTGTCACTCCATTCTCTGCCTACGCAATGTCCATGTCCCCAATCCTTGACTACACAATGTACATGTCCCTCCATTCACTGCCCAGACAATGTCCCTGTCCCTCCATTCTCTGCCTTCACATTGCCCCGTCCCTCCATTCTCTGCCTACACAATGCCCATGTCCCTCCATTCTCTGCCTGTACATTGTACCTGTCGCTCCATTCTCAGCCTATACAATGTCCCTGTCCTTCCTTTCTTTGCCTACACAATGTCCATGTCCCCCAATCCCTGCCCACACAAAATCCATATCCCTCCATTCTCTGCCCAAACAATGTCCATGTCCCTCCATACTCTGCCTATACAATGACCCTGTCCCTCCATTCTCTGCCTACACATTGTCTCTGTCCCTCCATTCTCTGCCTACACAATGTCCATGTCTTCCAATCCCTGCCCACACAAAATCCGTATCCCTCCATTCTCTGCCCAAACAATGTCCATGTCCCTCCATACTCTGCCTATACAATGACCCTGTCCCTCCATTCTCTGCCTACACATTGTCTCTGTCCCTCCATTCTCTGCCTACACAATGTCCATGTCCCCCATTCTCTGTCTATGCAATGTCCCTGTCTCTCAATTCTTTCCTTACAGAATGTCCCTGTCCCTCCATTCTATACTTACACAATGTCCCTGTCCCTACATTCTCTGCCTTCACAATGTCCAAGTCCCTGCTTTGTCAGCCTTAAAAATGTCCATTTTCCGCATTCCCTGCCTACGCAATGTCCATGTCCCCCCATTCTGTGCTTACTCAATGTCCATGTCCCTCCATTTTCTGCTTAAACAATGTCCATGTCCCTCCATTCTCTGCCCACACAATCTCCATGTCCCTCCATTCCTTGCCTACACAATGTCCCTGTCCCTCCATTCTCTGCCTAGACAATGTCCATGTCCCTCCATTCTCTACCTACACAATGTCCATTTCTCCCCATTCTCTGCGTACACAATGCCCATGTCCCCCCATTCTGAGCTTACACAATGTCCATGTCCCTCCTTTGTCTGCCTGCACAATGTCCATGTCCCCCATTCTCTGCGTACACAATGTCCATTTCTCCCCTTTAACTGCTTACACTATGATAATGTCCCCCCATTCTTTGCTTACAATATGTCCCTGTCCCTCCATTCTCTGCCAACAGAATGTCTCTGCCGCTCCATTCTCTGCCTACACAATGTCCCTGTCCCACCATTCTCTGCCTACACAAGTCCCTGTCCCTCCATTCTCCCCCTACACACTGACCCTGCCCCTCAATTCTCTGCCTCCACAATGTCCCTGTCACTCCATTCTCTGCCTACACATTGTCCCTGTCCCTCATTTCTCTGCCAACACATTGTCCATGTCCCTCCAATCTCTTCATACACAATGTCCATTTCCCGCATTCTGTGCATACACAATGTCCATGTCCCAACTTTCTGTGCTTACTCAATGTCTATGTTCCTGCATTCTCTGCCTACACAATGTCCATGTCCCTCCATTCTATGCTTACACAATGTCCATGTCCCCCATTCTGTGCTGACTCAATGTCCATGTCCCACCATTCTCTGCCTACACAATGTCCATGTCGCCCATTCCATGCCTACACAATGTCCAAATCCCTCCATTCTCTGCCTACACAATGTCCCTGTCCCTCCATTCTCTGCCTACACATTGTCCCTGTCCCTCATTTCTCTGCCAACACATTGTCAATGTCCCTCCAATCTCTTCATACACAATGTCTATGTCCCCCCACTCTGTGCTTATACAATGTCCTTGTCACTCCATTCTCTGCCTACGCAATGTCCATGTCCCCAATCCTTGACTACACAATGTACATGTCCCTCCATTCTCTGCCCACACAATGTCCCTGTCCCTCCATTCTCTGCCTTCACATTGCCCCGTCCCTCCATTCTCTGCCTACACAATGCCCATGTCCCTCCATTCTCTGCCTGTACATTGTACCTGTCGCTCCATTCTCAGCCTATACAATGTCCCTGTCCTTCCTTTCTTTGCCTACACATTGTCCCTGTCCCTCATTTCTCCGCCAACACATTGTCCATGTCCCTACATTCTCATCGTACACAATGTCCTAGTCCCTCCATTCTCTGCCCACACAATCTCCATGACCATCCATTCGCTGCCCACACAATCTCCATGTCCCTCCATTCCTTGTCTACACAATGTCCCTGTCCCTCCATTCTCTGCCTACACAATGCCCATGTCCCTCCATTCTCTACCTACACAATGTCCATTTCCCCCCATTCTCTGCGTAAACAATGTCCATGTCCCCCCATTCTGTGCTTACACAATGTACACGTCTCTCCTTTCTCTGCCTACACAACGTCCATGTCCCCCATTCCCTGTCTACACAATGTCCATGTCCCCCCATTCTGTTCTTACTCAATGTCCATGTCCCCCCATTCTGTGCTTACTCAATGTCCATGTCCCTCCATTCTCTGTCTACACAATGTCCATGTCCCTCCTTTCTCTGCCTACTCAATGTATATGTCCCCATTCCCTGCCTACACAATGTCCTTGTAACTCCATTTTCTGCTTACACAATGTCCATGTCCCTCCATTTTCTGCTTACACCATGTCCATGTCCCTCCATTCTCTCCCCACACAATGTCCATTTTCCCCCATTCTCTGACAAGACAATGTCCCTGTCCCTCCATTCTCTGCTTACACAATTTCCCTTTGTCTCCATTATCTGCCCACACAATGTCCATGTCCCACCATTCTCTGCCTACACAAGTCCCTGTCCCTCCATTCTCTGCCTACACATTGTCCCTGTCCCTCATTTCTCTGCCAACACATTGTCCATGTCCCTCCAATCTCTTCATACACAATGTCCATGTCCCCCATTCTGTGCTTTTACAATGTCCATGTCCCGCCTTTCTCTGCCTACACAATGTCCATGTCCCCCCATTCTGTGCTTACTCAATGTCCATGTCCCTGCATTCTCTGCCTACACAATGTCCATGTCCCTCCATTCTATGCTTTCACAATGTCCATGTCCCTCCATTCTCTGCCTACACAATGTCCATGTCGCCCATTCCATGCCTACACAATGTCCATTTCCCCCATTCCCTGCCTACACAATGTCCTTGCAACTCCATTCTCTGCCTACACAATGTCCATGTCCCTCCATTTTCTGCTTACACCATGTCCATGTCCCTCCAATCTCTTCATACACAATGTCCATGTCCCCCCATTCTGTGCTTACTCAATGTCCATGTCCCTGCATTCTCTGCCTACACAATGTCCATGTCCCTCCATTCTCTGCTTTCACAATGTCCATGTCCCTCCATTCTCTGCCTACACAATGTCCATGTTGCCCATTCCATGCCTACACAATGTCCATGTCCCTCCTTTCTATGCCTACACAATGTCCATTTCCCCCATTCCCTGCCTACACAATGTCCTTGTAACTCCATTCTCTGCTTACGCAATGTCCATGTCCCCCATTCCCTGCCTACACAATGTCCTTGTAACTCCATACTCTGCTTACACAATGTCCCTGTCCCTCCATTCTCTGCTTAGGCAATGTCCCTGTGCCTCCGTTATCTGCCCACACAATGTCCATGTCCCCCCATTCTCTGCTTACAATATGTCCCTGTCCCTCCATTCTCTGCCTACAGAATGTCTCTGCCCCTCTATTCTCTGCCTACACAATGTCCCTGTCCCTCATTTCTCTGCCAACACATTGTTCATGTCCCTCCAATCTCTTCATACACAATGTCCATGTTCCCACATTCTGTGCTTACACAATGTCCATGTCCCTCCTTTGTCTGCCTGCACAATGTCCATGTCTCCCATTCAATGCCTACACAATGTCCATGTCCCTGCATTCTCTGCCTACGCAATGTCCATGTCCCTCCATTATCTCCCTACACAATGTCAGTGTCCCTCCATTCTCTGCCTACAGAATGTCCCTGCCCCTCCATTCTCTGCCTACACAATGTCCCTGTCCATCTATTCTCTGCTTACACATTGTCCCTGTCCCTCATTTCTCTGCCAACACATTGTCCATGTCCCTCCAATCTCTTCATACACAATGTCCATGTCCCCTCATTCTGTGCTTACTCAATGTCCATGTCCCTCCATTCTCTGTCTACACAGTCGATCTCCCTCCTTTCTCTGCCTACTCAATGTCCATGTCCCCCATTCCCTGCCTACACAATGTCCTTGTAACTCCATTCTCTGCTTAAACAATGTTCATGTCCCTCCATTTTCTGCTTACACAATGTCCATGTCCCTCCAATCACTGCCCACACAATGTCCATGTTCTTCCATTCTCTGCCTACACTATGTCCATTTCCCCCCATTCTCTGAGTACACAATGTCCATTTCTCCCCTTTAACTGCTGACAGTATGATAATGTCCCCCCATTCTCTGCTTACACTATGTCCCTGTCCCTCCATTCTCTGCCTACAGAATGTCCCTGCCCCTCCATTCTCTGCCTACACAATGTCCCTGTCCATCTATTCTCTGCCTGCACATTGTCCCTGTCCCTCATTTCTCTGCCAACACATTGTCCATGTCCCTCCAATCTCTTCATACACAATATCCATGTCCCCCCATTCTGTGCTTACACAATGTCCATGTCCCTCCTTTCTCTGCCTACACAATGTCCATGTCCCCCATTCCCTGCCTACTCAATGTCCATGTCCCCCCATTCTGTGCTTACTCAATGTCCATGTCCCTCCATTCTCTCCCTACACAATGTCCTTGCAACTCCATTCTCTGCTTACACAATGTCCATGTCCCTCCATTTTCTGCTTACACCATGTCCATGTCCCTCCATTCTCTCCCGACACAATGTCCATTTCCCTCCATTCTCTTGCTACACAATGTCCATGTCCCCCATTCTCTGCTTACACAATGTCCCTGTGCCTCCATTATCTGCCCACACAATGTCCATGTCCCACCATTTTCCGCCTACACACTGCCCCTGTCCCTCCATTCTCTGCCTGTACATTGTACCTGTCACTCCATTCTCAGCCTACACAATGTCCCTGTCCATCTTTTCTCTGCCTACACATTGTCCCTGTCCCTCATTTCTCCGCCAACACATTGTCCATGTCCCTACATTCTCTTCGTACACAATGTCCTAGTCCCTCCATTCTGTGTTAGACAATGTCCATGTCCCTCCATTCTCTGCCTACGCAATGTCCATGTCCCCCAATTCCTGCCTACACAAAAACCATATCCCTCCATTCTCTTCCCACGCTATGTCCATGTCCCTCCATACTCTGCCTATACAATGTCCCTGTCCCTCCATTCACTGCCTACACATTGTCCCTCTCCCTCATTTCTCTGCCAACACATTGTCCATGTCCCGCAAATCTCTTCATACACAATATCGATGCCCCCCATTCTGTGCTTTCACAACGTCCATGTCCCGCCTTTCTCTGCCTACACAATGTCCATGTCCTCCTTTCCCTGCCTACACAATGTCCATGTCCCTGCATTCTCTGCCTACACAATGTCCATGTCCCTCCATTCTATGCTTACACAATGTCCATGTCCCCCCATTCTGTGCTTTCTCAATGTCCAATGTCCCTCCATACTCTGCCTACACAATGTCCATGTCGCCCATTCCATGCCTACACAATGTCCATGTCCCTCCATTCTCTGCCTACACAATGTCCATGTCCCCCAATCCCTGCCCACACAAAATCCATATCCCTCCATTCTCTGCCCAAACAATGTCCATGTCCCTCCATACTCTGCCTATACAATGACCCTGTCCCTCCATTCTCTGCCTACACATTGTCTCTGTCCCTCCATTCTCTGCCTACACAATGTCCATGTCTTCCAATCCCTGCCCACACAAAATCCGTATCCCTCCATTCTCTGCCTACACAATGTCCATGTCACCCATTCTCTGTCTATGCAATGTCCCTGTCTCTCAATTCTTTCCTTACACAATGTCCCTGTCCCTCCATTCTATACTTACACAATGTCCCTGACCCTACATTCTCTGCCTTCACAATGTCCAAGTCCCTGCTTTGTCAGCCTTAAAAATGTCCATTTTCCGCATTCCCTGCCTACACAATGTCCATGTCCCCCCATTCTGTGCTTACTCAATGTCCATGTCCCTCCATTTTCTGCTTACACAATGTCCATGTCCCTCCATTCTCTGCCCACACAATCTCCATGTCCCTCCATTCCTTGCCTACACAATGTCCCTGTCCCTCCATTCTCAGCCTAGACAATGTCCATGTCCCTCCATTATCTACCTACAGAATGTGCATTTCCCCCCATTCTCTGCGTACACAATGCCCATGTCCCCCCATTCTGAGCTTACACAATGTCCATGTCCCTCTTTTGTCTGCCTGCAGAATGTCCATGTCCCCCAATCTCTGCGTACACAATGTCCATTTCTCCCCTTTAACAGCTTACACTATGATAATGTCCCCCCATTCTTTGCTTACAATATGTCCCTGTGCCTCCATTCTCTGCCAACAGAATGTCTCTGCCGCTCCATTCTCTGCCTACACAATGTCCCTGTCCCTCCATTCTCTGCCTACACATTGTCCCTGTCCCTCATTTCTCTGCCAACACATTGTCCATGTCCCTCCAATCTCTTCATACACAATGTCTATGTCCCCCCACTCTGTGCTTATACAATGTCCTTGTCACTCCATTCTCTGCCTACGCAATGTCCATGTCCCCAATCCTTGACTACACAATGTACATGTCCCTCCATTCTCTGCCCAGACAATGTCCCTGTCCCTCCATTCTCTGCCTTCACATTGCCCCGTCCCTCCATTCTCTGCCTACACAATGCCCATGTCCCTCCATTCTCTGCCTGTACATTGTACCTGTCGCTCCATTCTCAGCCTATACAATGTCCCTGTCCTTCCTTTCTTTGCCTACACATTGTCCCTGTCCCTCATTTCTCCGCCAACACATTGTCCATGTCCCTCCAATCTCTTCATACACAATGTCCATGTCCCCCATCCTGTGCTTTTACAATGTCCATGTCCCGCCTTTCTCTGCCTACACAATGTCCATGTCCCCCCATTCTGTGCTTACTCAATGTCCATGTCCCTGCATTCTCTGCCTACACAATGTCCATGTCCCTCCATTCTATGCTTTCACAATGTCCATGTCCCTCCATTCTCTGCCTACACAATGTCCATGTCGCCCATTCCATGCCTACACAATGTCCATTTCCCCCATTCCCTGCCTACACAATGTCCTTGTAACTCCATTCTCTGCTTACACAATGTCCATGTCCCTCCATTTTCTGCTTACACCATGTCCTTTTCCCTCTATTCTCTCCCTACACAATGTCCATGACCCCCATACTCTGACAACACAATGTCCCTGTCCCTCCATTCTCTGCTTAGGCAATGTCCCTGTGCCTCCGTTATCTGCCCACACAATGTCCATGTCCCCCCATTCTCTGCTTACAAAATGTCCCTGTTCCTCCATTCTCTGCCTACAGAATGTCTCTGCCCCTCCATTCTCTGCCTACACAATGTCCCTGTCCCTCATTTCTCTGCCAACACATTGTCCATGTCCCTCCAATCTCTTCATACACAATGTCCATGTCCCCACATTCTGTGCTTACACATTGTCCATGTCCCTCCATACTCTGCCTATACAATGTCCCTGTCCCTCCATTCACTGCCTACACATTGTCCCTCTCCCGCATTTCTCTGCCAACACATTGTCCATGTCCCTCCAATCTCTTCATACACAATATCGATGCCCCCCATTATGTGCTTTCACAACGTCCATGTCCCGCCTTTCTCTGCCTACACAATGTCCATGTCCTCCTTTCCCTGCCTACAGAATGTCCATGTCCCTGCATTCTCTGCCTACACAATGTCCATGTCCCTCCATTCAATGCTTACACAATGTCCATGTCCCCCCATTCTGTGCTTTCTCAATGTCCATGTCCCTCCATACTCTGCCTACACAATGTCCATGTTGCCCATTCCATGCCTACACAATGTCCATGTCCCTCCATTCTCTGCCTGACAATGTCCATGTCCCCCAATCCCTGCCCACACAAAATCCATATCCCTCCATTCTCTGCCCAAACAATGTCCATGTTCTCCATACTCTGCCTATACAATGACCCTGTCCCTCCATTCTATACTTACACAATGTCCCTGTCCCTACATTCTCTGCCTACACAATGTCCATGTCCCCCCATTCTGTGCTTACTCAATGTCCATGTCCCTCCATTTTCTGCTTACACAATGTCCATGTCCCTCCATTCTCTGCCCACACAATCTCCATGTCCCTCCATTCCTTGCCTACACAATGTCCCTGTCCCTCCATTCTCTGCCTAGACAATGTCCATGTCCCTCCATTATCTACCTACAGAATGTGCATTTCCCCCCATTCTCTGCGTACACAATGCCCATGTCCCCCCATTCTGAGCTTACACAATGTCCATGTCCCTCTTTTGTCTGCCTGCAGAATGTCCATGTCCCCCATTCTCTGCGTACACAATGTCCATTTCTCCCCTTTAATAGCTTACACTATGATAATGTCCCCCCATTCTTTGCTTACAATATGTCCCTGTGCCTCCATTCTCTGCCAACAGAATGTCTCTGCCGCTACATTCTCTGCCTACACAATGTCCCTGTCCCTCCTTCTCTGCCTACACATTGTCCCTGTGCCTCATTTCTCTGCCAACACATTGTCCATGTCCCTCCAATCTCTTCATACACGATGTCTATGTCGCCCCACTCTGTGCTTATACAATGTCCTTGTCACTCCATTCTCTGCCTACGCAATGTCCATGTCCCCAATCCTTGACTACACAATGTACATGTCCCTCCATTCTCTGCCCACACAATGTCCCTGTCCTTCCATTCTCTGCCTTCACATTGCCCCGTCCCTCCATTCTCTGCCTACACAATGCCCATGTCCCTCCATTCTCTGCCTGTACATTGTACCTGTCGCTCCATTCTCAGCCTATACAATGTCCCTGTCCTTCCTTTCTTTGCCTACACATTGTCCCTGTCCCTCATTTCTCCGCCAACACATTGTCCATGTCCCTACATTCTCATCGTACACAATGTCCTAGTCCCTCCATTCTCGGCCAACACAATCTCCATGACCATCCATTCTCTGCCCACACAATCTCCATGTCCCTCCATTCCTTGTCTACACAATGTCCCTGTCCCTCCTTTCTCTGCCTACAAAACATCCATGTCTCCCATTCCCTGCCTACAAAATGTCCATGTCCCCCCATTCTGTTCTTACTCAATGTCCATGTTCCCCCATTCTGTGCTTACTCAATGTCCATGTCCCTCCATTCTCTGTCTACACAATGTCCATGTCCCTCCTTTCTCTGGCAACACATTGTCCATGTCCCTCCAATCTCTTCATGCACAATGTCCATGTCCCCCATCCTGTGCTTTTACAATGTCCATGTCCCGCCTTTCTCTGCCTACACAATGTCCATGTCCCCCCATTCTGTGCTTACTCAATGTCCATGTCCCTGCATTCTCTGCCTACACAATGTCCATGTCCCTCCATTCTATGCTTTCACAATGTCCATGTCCCTCCATTCTCTGCCTACACAATGTCCATGTCGCCCATTCCATGACTACACAATGTCCATTTCCCACATTCCCTGCCTACACAATGTCCTTGTAACTCCATTCTCTGCTTACACAATGTCCATGTCCCTCCATTTTCTGCTTACACCATGTCCTTTTCCCTCCATTCTCTCCCTACACAATGTCCATGACCCCCATACTCTGACAACACAATGTCCCTGTCCCTCCATTCTCTGCTTAGGCAATGTCCCTGTGCCTCCGTTATCTGCCCACACAATGTCCATGTCCCCCCATTCTCTGCTTACAATATGTCCCTGTCCCTCCATTCTCTGCCTACAGAATGTCTCTGCCCCTCCATTCTCTGCCTACACAATGTCCCTGTCCCTCATTTCTCTGCCAACACATTGTCCATGTCCCTACAATCTCTTCATACACAATGTCCATGTCCCCACATTCTGTGCTTACACAATGTCCATGTCCCTCCATACTCTGCCTATACAATGTCCCTGTCCCTCCATTCACTGCCTACACATTGTCCCTCTCCCTCATTTCTCTGCCAACACATTGTCCATGTCCCTCCAATCTCTTCATACACAATATCGATGCCCCCCATTCTGTGCTTTCACAACGTCCATGTCCTGCCTTTCTCTGCCTACACAATGTCCATGTCCTCCTTTCCCTGCCTACAGAATATCCATGTCCCTGTATTCTCTGCCTACACAATGTCCATGTCCCTCCATTCAATGCTTACACAATGTCCATGTCCCCCCATTCTGTGCTTTCCCAATGTCCATGTCCCTCCATACTCTGCCTACACAATGTCCATGTCGCCCATTCCATGCCTACACAATGTCCATGTCCCTCCATTCTGTGCCTACACAATGTCCATGTCCCCCAATCCCTGCCCACTCAAAATCCATATCCCTCCATTCTCTGCCCAAACAATGTCCATGTCCCTCCATACTCTGCCTATACAATGACCCTGTCCCTCCATTCTATACTTACACAATGTCCCTGTCCCTACATTCTCTGCCCACACAATGTCCATGTCCCCCCATTCTGTGCTTACTCAATGTCCATGTCCCTCCATTTTCTGCTTACACAATGTCCATGTCCCTCCATTCTCTGCCCACACAATCTCCATGTCCCTCCATTCCTTGCCTACACAATGTCCCTGTCCCTCCATTCTCTGCCTAGACAATGTCCATGTCCCCCCATTCTCTACCTACAGAATGTCCATTTCCCCCCATTCTCTGCGTACACAATGCCCATGTCCCCCCATTCTGAGCTTACACAATGTCCATGTCCCTCCTTTGTCTGCCTGCACAATGTCCATGTCCCCCATTCTCTGCGTACACAATGTCCATTTCTCCCCTTTAACTGCTTACACTATGATAATGTCCCCCCATTCTTTGCTTACAATATGTCCCTGTGCCTCCATTCTCTGCCAACAGAATGTCTCTGCCGCTCCATTCTCTGCCTACACAATGTCCCTGTCCCTCCTTCTCTGCCTACACATTGTCCCTGTCCCTCATTTCTCTGCCAACACATTGTCCATGTCCCTCCAATCTCTTCATACACAATGTCTATGTCCCCCCACTCTGTGCTTATACAATGTCCTTGTCACTCCATTCTCTGCCTACGCAATGTCCATGTCCCCAATCCTTGACTACACAATGTACATGTCCCTCCATTCTCTGCCCACACAATGTCCCTGTCCCTCCATTCTCTGCCTTCACATTGCCCCGTCCCTCCATTCTCTGCCTACACAATGCCCATGTCCCGCCATTCTCAGCCTATACAATGTCCCTGTCCTTCCTTTCTTTGCCTACACATTGTCCCTGTTCTTCATTTCTCCGCCAACACATTGTCCATGTCCCTACATTCTCATCGTACACAATGTCCCAGTCCCTCCATTCTCTGCCCACACAATCTCCATGACCATCCATTCTCTGCCCACACAATCTCCATGTCCCTCCATTCCTTGTCTACACAATGTCCCTGTCCCTCCATTCTCTGCCTACACAATGTCCATGTCCCTCCATTCTCTACCTACACAATGTCCATTTCCCCCCATTCTCTGCGTAAACAATGTCCATGTCCCCCCATTCTGTGCTTACACAATGTCCACGTCCCTCCTTTCTCTGCCTACACAACGTCCATGTCCCCCATTCCCTGCCTACACAATGTCCATGTCCCCCCATTCTGTTCTTACTCAATGTCCATGTCCCCCCATTCTGTGCTTACTCAATGTCCATGTCCCTCCATTCTCTGTCTACACAATGTCCATGTCCCTCCTTTCTCTGCCTACTCAATGTATATGTCCCCATTCCCTGCCTACACAATGTCCTTGTAACTCCATTTTCTGCTTACACAATGTCCATGTCCCTCCATTTTCTGCTTACACCATGTCCATGTCCCTCCATTCTCTCCCCACACAATGTCCATTTCCCCCCATTCTCTGACAAGACAATGTCCCTGTCCCTCCATTCTCTGCTTACACAATGTCCCTTTGTCTCCATTATCTGCCCACACAATGTCCATGTCCCACCATTCTCTGCCTACACAAGTCCCTGTCACTCCATTCTCTGCCTACACATTGTCCCTGTCCCTCATTTCTCTGCCAACTCATTGTCCATGTCCCTCCAATCTCTTCATACACAATGTCCATGTCCCCCATTCTGTGCTTTTACAATGTCCATGTCCCGCCTTTCTCTGCCTACACAATGTCCATGTCCCCCCTTTCTGTGCTTACTCAATGTCCATGTCCCTGCATTCTCTGCCTACACAATGTCCATGTCCCTCCATTCTATGCTTTCACAATGTCCATGTCCCTCCATTCTCTGCCTACACAATGTCCCTGTCCCTCATTTCTCTGCCAACACATTGTCCATGTCCCTCCAATCTCTTCATACACAATGTCCATGTCCCCACATTCTGTGCTTACACAATGTCCATGTCCCTCCTTTGTCTGCCTGCACAATGTCCATGTCTCCCATTCCATGCCTACACAATGTCCATGTCCCTGCATTCTCTGCCTACGCAATGTCCATGTCCCTCCATTATCTCCCTACACAATGTCAGTGTCCCTCCATTATCTGCCTACACATTGTCCCTGTCCCTCATTTCTCTGCCAACACATTGTCCATGTCCCTCCAATCTCTTCATACACAATGTCCATGTCCCCCCATTCTGTGCTTACTCAATGTCCATGTCCCTCCATTCTCTGTCTACACAGTCCATCTCCCTCCTTTCTCTGCCTACTCAATGTCCATGTCCCCCATTCCCTGCCTACACAATGTCCTTGTAAATCCATTCTCTGCTTACACAATGTCCATGTCCCTCCATTTTCTGCTTACACCATGTCCTTTTCTCTCCATTCTCTCCCTACACAATGTCCATGTCCCCCATACTCTGACAACACAATGTCCCTGTCCCTCCATTCTCTGTTTAGGCAATGTCCCTGTGCCTCCGTTATCTGCCCACACAATGTCCATGTCCCCCCATTCTCTGCTTACAATATGTCCCTGTCCCTCCATTCTCTGCCTACAGAATGTCTCTGCCCCTCCATTCTCTGCCTACACAATGTCCCTGTCCCTCATTTCTCTGCCAACACATTGTCCATGTCCCTCCAATCTCTTCATACACAATGTCCATGTCCCCACATTCTGTGCTTACACAATGTCCATGTCCCTCCATACTCTGCCTATACAATGTCCCTGTCCCTCCATTCACTGCCTACACATTGTCCCTCTCCCTCATTTCTCTGCCAACACATTGTCCATGTCCTACTTTCCCTGCCTACACAATGTCCGTCCCTGCATTCTCTGCCTACACAATGTCCATGTCCCTCCATTCTATGCTTACACAATGTCCATGTCCCCCCATTCTGTGCTTTCTCAATATCCAATGTCCCTCCATACTCTGCTTACAGAATGTCCATGTCGCCCATTCCATGCCTACACAATGTCCATGTCCCTCCATTCTCTGCCTACACAATGTCCATGTCCCCCAATCCCTGCCCACACAAAATCCATATCCCTCCATTCTCTGCCCAAACAATGTCCATGTCCCTCCATTCTCTGCCTATACAATGACCCTGTCCCTCCATTCTCTACCTACACATTGTCTCTGTCCCTCCATTCTCTGCCTACACAATGTCCATGTCCCCCATTCTCTGTCTATGCAATGTCCCTGTCTCTCAATTCTTTCCTTACACAATGTCCCTGTCCCTCCATTCTATACTTACACAATGTCCCTGTCCCTACATTCTCTGCCTTCACAATGTCCAAGTCCCTGCTTTGTCAGCCTTAAAAATGTCCATTTTCCGCATTCCCTGCCAACACAATGTCCATGTCCCCCCATTCTGTGCTTACTCAATGTCCATGTCCTTCCATTTTCTGCTTACACAATGTCCATGTCCCTCCATTCTCTGCCCACACAATCTCCATGTCCCTCCATTCCTTGCCTACACAATGTCCCTGTCCCTCCATTCTCTGCCTAGACAATGTCAATGTCCCTCCATTCTCTACCTACAGAATGTGCATTTCCCCCCATTCTCTGCGTACACAATGCCCATGTCCCCCCATTCTGAGCTTACACAATGTCCATGTCCCTCTTTTGTCTGCCTGCAGAATGTCCATGTCCCCCATTCTCTGCGTACACAATTTCCATTTCTCCCCTTTAACTGCTTACACTATGATAATGTCCCCCCATTCTTTGCTTACAATATGTCCCTGTGCCTCCATTCTCTGCCAACAGAATGTCTCTGCCGCTCCATTCTCTGCCTACACAATGTCCCTGTCCCTCCATTCTCTGCCTACACATTGTCCCTGTCCCTCATTTCTCTGCCAACACATTGTCCATGTCCCTCCAATCTCTTCATACACAATGTCTATGTCCCCCCACTCTGTGCTTATACAATGTCCTTGTCACTCCATTCTCTGCCTACGCAATGTCCATGTCCCCAATCCTTGACTACACAATGTACATGTCCCTCCATTCTCTGCCCACACAATGTCCCTGTCCCTCCATTCTCTGCCTTCACATTGCCCCGTCCCTCCATTCTCTGCCTACACAATGCCCATGTCCCTCCATTCTCTGCCTGTACATTGTACCTGTCGCTCCATTCTCAGCCTATACAATGTCCCTGTCCTTCCTTTCTTTGCCTACACATTGTCCCTGTCCCTGCATTCTCTGCCTACGCAATGTCCATGTCCCTCCATTATCTCCCTACACAATGTCAGTGTCCCTCATTTCTCTGCCAACACATTGTCCATGTCCCTCCAATCTCTTCATACACAATGTCCATGTCCCCCAATTCTGTGCTTACTCAATGTCCACGTCCCTCCATTCTCTGTCTACACAGTCCATCTCCCTCCTTTCTCTGCCTACTCAATGTCCATGTCCCCCATTCCCTGCCTACACAATGTCCTTGTAACTCCATTCTCTGCTTAAACAATGTTCATGTCCCTCCATTTTCTGCTTACACAATGTCCAGGTCCCTCCAATCACTGTCCACACAATGTCCATGTTCTTCCATTCTCTGCCTACACTACGTCCATTTCCCCCCATTCTCTGAGTACACAATGTCCATTTCTCCCCTTTAACTGCTGACAGTATGATAATGTCCCCCCATTCTCTGCTTACACTATGTCCCTGTCCCTCCATTCTCTGCCTACAGAATGTCCCTGCCCCTCCATTCTCTGCCTACACAATGTCCCTGTCCATCTATTCTCTGCCTACACATTGTCCCTGTCCCTCATTTCTCCGCCAACACATTGTCCATGTCCCTACATTCTCATCGTACACAATGTCCTAGTCCCTCCATTCTCTGCCAACACAATCTCCATGACCATCCATTCTCTGCCCACACAATCTCCATGTCCCTCCATTCCTTGTCTACACAATGTCCCTGTCCCTCCATTCTCGGCCTACACAATGTCCATGTCCCTCCATTCTCTACCTACACAATGTCCATTTCCCCCCATTCTCTGCGTAAACAATGTCCATGTCCCCCCATTCTGTGCTTACACAATGTCCACGTCCCTCTTTTCTCTGCCTACACAACGTCCATGTCTCCCATTCCCTGCCTACTCAATGTCCATGTCCCCCCATTCTGTTCTTACTCAATGTCCATGTCCCTACATTCTCTGTCTACACAATCTCCATGACCATCCATTCTCTGCCCACACAATCTCCATGTCCCTCCATTCCTTGTCTACACAATGTCCATGTCCCTCCATTCTCTGCCTACACAATGTCCCTGTCCCTCATTTCTCTGCCAACACATTGTCCATGTCCCTCCAATCTCTTCATACACAATGTCCATGTCCCTCCTTTGTCTGCCTGCACAATGTCCATGTCTCCCATTCAATGCCTACACAATGTCCATGTCCCTGCATTCTGTTCTTACTCAATGTCCATGTCCCTACATTCTCTGTCTACACAATGTCCATGTCCCTCCTTTCTCTGCCTACTCAATGTATATGTCCCCATTCCCTGCCTACACAATGTCCTTGTAACTCCATTTTCTGCTTACACAATGTCCACGTCCCTCCATTTTCTGCTTACACCATGTCCATGTCCCTCCATTCTCTCCCCACACAATGTCCATTTTCCCCCATTCTCTGACAAGACAATGTCCCTGTCCCTCCTTTCTCTGCTTACACAATGTCCCTTTGTCTCCATTATCTGCCCACACAATGTCCATGTCCCACCATTCTCTGCCTACACAAGTCCCTGTCCGTCCATTCTCTGCCTACACATTGTCCCTGTCCCTCATTTCTCTGCCAACACATTGTCCATGTCCCTCCAATCTCTTCATACACAATGTCCATGTCCCCCATTCTGTGCTTTTACAATGTCCATGTCCCGCCTTTCTCTGCCTACACAATGTCCATGTCCCCCCATTCTGTGCTTACTCAATGTCCATGTCCCTGCATTCTCTGCCTACACAATGTCCATGTCCCTCCATTCTATGCTTTCACAATGTCCATGTCCCTCCATTCTCTGCCTACACAATGTCCATGTCGCCCATTCCATGCCTACACAATGTCCATGTCCCTCCATTCTCTGCCTACACAATGTCCCTGTCCCTCATTTCTCTGCCAACACATTGTCCATGTCCCTCCAATCTCTTCATACACAATGTCCATGTCCCTCCTTTGTCTGCCTGCACAATGTCCATGTCTCCCATTCAATGCCTACACAATGTCCATGTCCCTGCATTCTGTTCTTACTCAATGTCCATGTCCCTACATTCTCTGTCTACACAATGTCCATGTCCCTCCTTTCTCTGCCTACTCAATGTATATGTCCCCATTCCCTGCCTACACAATGTCCTTGTAACTCCATTTTCTGCTTACACAATGTCCACGTCCCTCCATTTTCTGCTTACACCATGTCCATGTCCCTCCATTCTCTCCCCACACAATGTCCATTTTCCCCCATTCTCTGACAAGACAATGTCCCTGTCCCTCCTTTCTCTGCTTACACAATGTCCCTTTGTCTCCATTATCTGCCCACACAATGTCCATGTCCCACCATTCTCTGCCTACACAAGTCCCTGTCCCTCCATTCTCTGCCTACACATTGTCCCTGTCCCTCATTTCTCTGCCAACACATTGTCCATGTCCCTCCAATCTCTTCATACACAATGTCCATGTCCCCCATTCTGTGCTTTTACAATGTCCATGTTCCGCCTTTCTCTGCCTACACAATGTCCATGTCCCCCCATTCTGTGCTTACTCAATGTCCATGTCCCTGCATTCTCTGCCTACACAATGTCCATGTCCCTCCATTCTATGCTTTCACAATGTCCATGTCCCTCCATTCTCTGCCTACACAATGTCCATGTCGCCCATTCCATGCCTACACAATGTCCATGTCCCTCCATTCTCTGCCTACACAATGTCCCTGTCCCTCATTTCTCTGCCAACACATTGTCCATGTCCCTCCAATCTCTTCATACACAATGTCCATGTCCCTCCTTTGTCTGCCTGCACAATGTCCATGTCTCCCATTCAATGCCTACACAATGTCCATGTCCCTGCATTCTCTGCCTACGCAATGTCCATGTCCCTCCATTATCTCCCTACACAATGTCAGTGTCCCTCATTTCTCTGCCAACACATTGTCCATGTCCCTCCAATCTCTTCATACACAATGTCCATGTCCCCCCATTCTGTGCTTACTCAATGTCCACGTCCCTCCATTCTCTGTCTACACAGTCCATCTCCCTCCTTTCTCTGCCTATTCAATGTCCATGTCCCCCATTCCCTGCCTACACAATGTCCTTGTAACTCCATTCTCTGCTTAAACAATGTTCATGTCCCTCCATTTTCTGCTTACACAATGTCCAGGTCCCTCCAATCACTGTCCACACAATGTCCATGTTCTTCCATTCTCTGCCTACACTACGTCCATTTCCCCCCATTCTCTGAGTACACAATGTCCATTTCTCCCCTTTAACTGCTGACAGTATGATAATGTCCCCCCATTCTCTGCTTACACTATGTCCCTGTCCCTCCATTCTCTGCCTACAGAATGTCCCTGCCCCTCCATTCTCTGCCTACACAATGTCCCTGTCCATCTATTCTCTGCCTACACATTGTCCCTGTCCCTCATTTCTCCGCCAACACATTGTCCATGTCCCTACATTCTCATCGTACACAATGTCCTAGTCCCTCCATTCTCTGCCAACACAATCTCCATGACCATCCATTCTCTGCCCACACAATCTCCATGTCCCTCCATTCCTTGTCTACACAATGTCCCTGTCCCTCCATTCTCGGCCTACACAATGTCCATGTCCCTCCATTCTCTACCTACACAATGTCCATTTCCCCCCATTCTCTGCGTAAACAATGTCCATGTCCCCCCATTCTGTGCTTACACAATGTCCACGTCCCTCCTTTCTCTGCCTACACAACGTCCATGTCTCCCATTCCCTGCCTACTCAATGTCCATGTCCCCCCATTCTGTTCTTACTCAATGTCCATGTCCCTACATTCTCTGTCTACACAATGTCCATGTCCCTCCTTTCTCTGCCTACTCAATGTATATGTCCCCATTCCCTGCCTACACAATGTCCTTGTAACTCCATTTTCTGCTTACACAATGTCCACGTCCCTCCATTTTCTGCTTACACCATGTCCATGTCCCTCCATTCTCTCCCCACACAATGTCCATTTTCCCCCATTCTCTGACAAGACAATGTCCCTGTCCCTCCTTTCTCTGCTTACACAATGTCCCTTTGTCTCCATTATCTGCCCACACAATGTCCATGTCCCACCATTCTCTGCCTACACAAGTCCCTGTCCCTCCATTCTCTGCCTACACATTGTCCCTGTCCCTCATTTCTCTGCCAACACATTGTCCATGTCCCTCCAATCTCTTCATACACAATGTCCATGTCCCCCATTCTGTGCTTTTACAATGTCCATGTCCCGCCTTTCTCTGCCTACACAATGTCCATGTCCCCCCATTCTGTGCTTACTCAATGTCCATGTCCCTGCATTCTCTGCCTACACAATGTCCATGTCCCTCCATTCTATGCTTTCACAATGTCCATGTCCCTCCATTCTCTGCCTACACAATGTCCATGTCGCCCATTCCATGCCTACACAATGTCCATGTCCCTCCTTTCTCTGCCTACACAATGTCCATTTCCCCCATTCCCTGCCTACACAATGTCCTTGTAACTCCATTCTCTGCTTACACAATGTCCATGTCCCTCCATTTTCTGCTTACACCATGTCCTTTTCCCTCCATTCTCTCCCTACACAATGTCCATGTCCCCCATACTCTGACAACACAATGTCCCTGTCCCTCCATTCTCTGCTTAGGCAATGTCCCTGTGCCTCCGTTATCTGCCCACACAATGTCCATGTCCCCCCATTCTCTGCTTACAATATGTCCCTGTCCCTCCATTCTCTGCCTACAGAATGTCTCTGCCCCTCCATTCTCTGCCTACACAATGTCCCTGTCCCTCATTTCTCTGCCAACACATTGTCCATGTCCCTCCAATCTCTTCATACACAATGTCCATGTCCCCACATTCTGTGCTTACACAATGTCCATGTCCCTCCTTTGTCTGCCTGCACAATGTCCATGTCTCCCATTCCATGCCTACACAATGTCCATGTCCCTGCATTCTCTGCCTACGCAATGTCCATGTCCCTCCATTATCTCCCTACACAATGTCAGTGTCCCTCCATTATCTGTCTACACAGACCATCTCACTCCTTTCTCTGCCTACTCAATGTCCATGTCCCCCATTCCCTGCCTACACAATGTCCTTGTAACTCCATTCTCTGCTTAAACAATGTTCATGTCCCCCATTTTCTGCTTACACAATGTCCATGTCCCTCCAATCACTGCCCACACAATGTCCATGTTCTTCCATTCTCTGCCTACACTACGTCCATTTCCCCCCATTCTCTGAGTACACAATGTCCATTTCTCCCCTTTAACTGCTGACAGTATAATAATGTCCCCCCATTCTCTGCTTACACTATGTCCCTGTCCCTCCATTCTCTGCCTACAGAATGTCCCTGCCCCTCCATTCTCTGCCTACACAATGTCCCTGTCCATCTATTCTCTGCCTACACATTGTCCCTGTCCCTCATTTCTCTGCCAACATATTGTCCATGCCCCTCCAATCTCTTCATACACAATGTCCATTTCTCCCCTTTAACTGCTGACACTATGATAATGTCCCCCCATTCTCTGCTTACACTATGTCCCTGTCCCTCCATTCTCTGCCTACAGAATGTCCCTGCCCCTCCATTCTCTGCCTACACAATGTCCCTGTCCATCTATTCTCTGCCTACACATTGTCCCTGTCCCTCATTTCTCTGCCAACACATTGTCCATGCCCCTCCAATCTCTTCATACACAATATCCATGTCCCCCCATTCTGTGCTTACACAATGTCCATGTCCCTCCTTTCTCTGCCTACACAATGTCCATGTCCCCCATTCCCTGCCTACTCAATGTCCATGTCCTCCCATTCTGTGCTTACTCAATGTCCATGTCCCTCCATTCTCTCCCTGCACAATGTCCATGTCGCCCATTCCATGCGTACACAATGACCATGTCCCCCATTCCCTGCCTACACAATGTACTTGCAACTCCATTCTCTGCTTACACAATGTCCATGTCCCTCCATTTTCTGCTTACACCATGTCCATGTCCCTCCATTCTCTCCCGACACAATGTCCATTTCCCTCCATTCTCTTGCTACACAATGTCCATGTCCCCCATACTCTGACAACACAATGTCCCTGTCCCTCCATTCTCTGCTTAGGCAATGTCCCTGTGCCTCCGTTATCTGCCCACACAATGTCCATGTCCCCCCATTCTCTGCTTACAAGATGTCCCTGTCCCTCCATTCTCTGCCTACAGAATGTCTCTGCCCCTCCATTCTCTGCCTACACAATGTCCCTGTCCCTCATTTCTCTGCCAACACATTGTCCATGTCCCTCCAATCTCTTCATACACAATGTCCATGTCCCTCCTTTGTCTGCCTGCACAATGTCCATGTCTCCCATTCAATGCCTACACAATGTCCATGTCCCTGCATTCTCTGCCTACGCAATGTCCATGTCCCTCCATTATCTCCCTACACAATGTCAGTGTCCCTCATTTCTCTGCCAACACATTGTCCATGTCCCTCCAATCTCTTCATACACAATGTCCATGTCCCCCCATTCTGTGCTTACTCAATGTCCACGTCCCTCCATTCTCTGTCTACACAGTCCATCTCCCTCCTTTCTCTGCCTACTCAATGTCCATGTCCCCCATTCCCTGCCTACACAATGTCCTTGTAACTCCATTCTCTGCTTAAACAATGTTCATGTCCCTCCATTTTCTGCTTACACAATGTCCAGGTCCCTCCAATCACTGTCCACACAATGTCCATGTTCTTCCATTCTCTGCCTACACTACGTCCATTTCCCCCCATTCTCTGAGTACACAATGTCCATTTCTCCCCTTTAACTGCTGACAGTATGATAATGTCCCCCCATTCTCTGCTTACACTATGTCCCTGTCCCTCCATTCTCTGCCTACAGAATGTCCCTGCCCCTCCATTCTCTGCCTACACAATGTCCCTGTCCATCTATTCTCTGCCTACACATTGTCCCTGTCCCTCATTTCTCTGCCAACATATTGTCCATGCCCCTCCAATCTCTTCATACACAATGTCCATTTCTCCCCTTTAACTGCTGACACTATGATAATGTCCCCCCATTCTCTGCTTACACTATGTCCCTGTCCCTCCATTCTCTGCCTACAGAATGTCCCTGCCCCTCCATTCTCTGCCTACACAATGTCCCTGTCCATCTATTCTCTGCCTACACATTGTCCCTGTCCCTCATTTCTCTGCCAACACATTGTCCATGCCCCTCCAATCTCTTCATACACAATATCCATGTCCCCCCATTCTGTGCTTACACAATGTACATGTCCCTCCTTTCTCTGCCTACACAATGTCCATGTCCCCCATTCCCTGCCTACTCAATGTCCATGTCCTCCCATTCTGTGCTTACTCAATGTCCATGTCCCTCCATTCTCTCCCTGCACAATGTCCATGTCGCCCATTCCATGCGTACACAATGACCATGTCCCCCATTCCCTGCCTACACAATGTACTTGCAACTCCATTCTCTGCTTACACAATGTCCATGTCCCTCCATTTTCTGCTTACACCATGTCCATGTCCCTCCATTCTCTCCCGACACAATGTCCATTTCCCTCCATTCTCTTGCTACACAATGTCCATGTCCCCCATACTCTGACAACACAATGTCCCTGTCCCTCCATTCTCTGCTTAGGCAATGTCCCTGTGCCTCCGTTATCTGCCCACACAATGTCCATGTCCCCCCATTCTCTGCTTACAAGATGTCCCTGTCCCTCCATTCTCTGCCTACAGAATGTCTCTGCCCCTCCATTCTCTGCCTACACAATGTCCCTGTCCCTCATTTCTCTGCCAACACATTGTCCATGTCCCTCCAATCTCTTCATACACAATGTCCATGTCCCTCCTTTGTCTGCCTGCACAATGTCCATGTCTCCCATTCAATGCCTACACAATGTCCATGTCCCTGCATTCTCTGCCTACGCAATGTCCATGTCCCTCCATTATCTCCCTACACAATGTCAGTGTCCCTCATTTCTCTGCCAACACATTGTCCATGTCCCTCCAATCTCTTCATACACAATGTCCATGTCCCCCCATTCTGTGCTTACTCAATGTCCACGTCCCTCCATTCTCTGTCTACACAGTCCATCTCCCTCCTTTCTCTGCCTACTCAATGTCCATGTCCCCCATTCCCTGCCTACACAATGTCCTTGTAACTCCATTCTCTGCTTAAACAATGTTCATGTCCCTCCATTTTCTGCTTACACAATGTCCAGGTCCCTCCAATCACTGTCCACACAATGTCCATGTTCTTCCATTCTCTGCCTACACTATGTCCATTTCCCCCCATTCTCTGAGTACACAATGTCCATTTTTCCCCTTTAACTGCTGACACTATGATAATGTCCCCCCATTCTCTGCTTACACTATGTCCCTGTCCCTCCATTCCCTGCCTACAGAATGTCCCTGCCCCTCCATTCTCTGCCTACACAATGTCCCTGTCCATCTATTCTCTGCCTACACATTGTCCCTGTCCCTCATTTCTCTGCCAACACATTGTCCATGCCCCTCCAATCTCTTCATACACAATATCCATGTCCCCCCATTCTGTGCTTACACAATGTCCATGTCCCTCCTTTCTCTGCCTACACAATGTCCATGTCCCCCATTCCCTGCCTACTCAATGTCCATGTCCCCCCATTCTGTGCTTACTCAATGTCCATGTCCCTCCATTCTCTCCCTGCACAATGTCCATGTCGCCCATTACATGCCTACACAATGTCCATGTCCCCCATTCCCTGCCTACACAATGTCCTTGCAACTCCATTGTCTGATTACACAATGTCCATGTCCCTCAATTTTCTGCTTACACCATGTCCATGTCCCTCCATTCTCTCCCGACACAATGTCCATTTCCCTCCATTCTCTTGCTACACAATGTCCATGTCCCCCATTCTCTGCTTACACAATGTCCCTGTGCCTCCATTATCTGCCCACACAATGTCCATGTCCCACCATTCTCCGCCTATACACTGCCCCTGTCCCTCCATTCTCTGCCTGTACATTGTACCTGTCGCTCCATTCTCAGCCTACACAATGTCCCTGTCCATCTTTTCTCTGCCTACACATTGTCCCTGTCCCTCATTTCTCCGCCAACACATTGTCCATGTCCCTACATTCTCTTCGTACACAATGTCCTAGTCCCTCCATTCTGTGTTTGACAATGTCCATGTCCCTCCATTCTCTGCCTACGCAATGTCCATGTCCCCCAATCCCTGCCTACACAAAATCCATATCCCTCCATTCTCTTCCCACACTATGTCCATGTCCCTCCATACTCTGCCTATACAATGTCCCTGTCCCTCCATTCACTGCCTACACATTGTCCCTCTCCCTCATTTCTCTGCCAACACATTGTCCATGTCCCTCCAATCTCTTCATACACAATATCGATGCCCCCCATTCTGTGCTTTCACAACGTCCATGTCCCGACGTTCTCTGCCTACACAATGTCCATGTCCTCCTTTCCCTGCCTACACAATGTCCATGTCCCTGCATTCTCTGCCTACACAATGTCCATGTCCCTCCATTCTATGCTTACACAATGTCCATGACCCCCCATTCTGTGCTTTCTCAATGTCCATGTCCCTCCATTCTCTGCCTACACAATGTCCATGTCGCCCATTCCATGCCTACACAATGTCCATGTCCCTCCATTCTCTGCCTACACAATGTCCATGTCCCCCAATCCCTGCCCACACAAAATCCATATCACTCCATTCTCTGCCCAAACAATGTCCATGTCCCTCCATACTCTGCCTATACAATGAACCTGTCCCTCCATTCTCTGCCTACACATTGTCTCTGTCCCTCCATTCTCTGCCTACACAATGTCCATGTCCCCCATTCTCTGTCTATGCAATGTCCCTGTCTCTCAATTCTTTCCTTACACAATGTCCCTGTCCCTCCATTCTATACTTACACAATGTCCCTGTCCCTACATTCTCTGCCTTCACAATGTCCAAGTCCCTGCTTTGTCAGCCTTAAAAATGTCCATTTTCCGCATTCCCTGCCTACACAATGTCCATGTCCCCCCATTCTGTGCTTACTCAATGTCCATGTCCCTCCATTTTCTGCTTACACAATGTCCATGTCCCTCCATTCTCTGCCCACACAATCTCCATGTCCCTCCATTCCTTGCCTACACAAATGTCCCTGTCCCTCCATTCTCTGCCTAGACAATGTCCATGTCCCTCCATTCTCTACCTACAGAATGTGCATTTCCCCCCATTCTCTGCGTACACAATGCCCATGTCCCCCCGTCTGAGCTTACACAATGTCCATGTCCCTCCTTTGTCTGACTGCACAATGTCCATGTCCCCCATTCTCTGCGTACACAATGTCCATTTCTCCCCTTTAACTGTTTACACTATGATAATGTCCCCCCATTCTTTGCTTACAATATGTCCCTGTCCCTCCATTCTCTGCCAACAGAATGTCTCTGCCGCTCCATTCTCTGCCTACACAATGTCCCTGTCCCTCCATTCTCTGCCTACACATTGTCCCTGTCCCTCATTTCTCTGCCAACACATTGTCCATGTCCCTCCAATCTCTTCATACACAATGTCTATGTCCCCCCACTCTGTGCTTATACAATGTCCTTGTCACTCCATTCTCTGCCTACGTAATGTCCATGTCCCCAATCCTTGACTACACAATGTACATGTCCCTCCATTCTCTGCCCAGACAATGTCCCTGTCCCTCCATTCTCTGCCTTCACATTGCCCCGTCCCTCCATTCTCTGCCTACACAATGCCCATGTCCCTCTATTCTCTGCCTGTACATTGTACCTGTCGCTCCATTCTCAGCCTATACAATGTCCCTGTCCTTCCTTTCTTTGCCTACACATTGTCCCTGTCCCTCATTTCTCCGCCAACACACTGTGCATGTCCCTACATTCTCATCGTACACAATGTCCTAGTCCATCCATTCTCTGCCCACACAATCTCCATGACCATCCATTCTCTGCCCACACAATCTCCATGTCCCTCCATTCCTTGCCTACACAATGTCCCTGTCCCTCCATGCTCTGCCTACACAATGTCCATGTCCCTCCATTCTCTACCAACACAATGTCCATTTCCCCCCATTCTCTGCGTAAACAATGTCCATGTCCCCCCATTCTGTGCTTACACAATGTCCACGTCCCTCCTTTCTCTGCCTACACAACGTCCATGTCCCCCATTCTCTGCCTACACAATGTCCATGTCCCCCCATTCTGTTCTTACTCAATGTCCATGTCCACCCATTCTGTGCTTACTCAATGTCCATGTCCCTCCATTCTCTGTCTACACAATGTCCATGTCCCCCATTCCCTGCCTACACAATGTCCTTGTAACTCCATTCTCTGCTTAAACAATGTTCATGTCCCTCCATTTTCTGCTTACACAATGTCCAGGTCCCTCCAATCACTGTCCACACAATGTCCATGTTCTTCCATTCTCTGCCTACACTATGTCCATTTCCCCCCATTCTCTGAGTACACAATGTCCATTTTTCCCCTTTAACTGCTGACACTATGATAATGTCCCCCCATTCTCTGCTTACACTATGTCCCTGTCCCTCCATTCTCTGCCTACAGAATGTCCCTGCCCCTCCATTCTCTGCCTACACAATGTCCCTGTCCATCTATTCTCTACCTACACATTGTCCCTGTCCCTCATTTCTCTGCCAACACATTGTCCATGCCCCTCCAATCTCTTCATACACAATATCCATGTCCCCCCATTCTGTGCTTACACAATGTCCATGTCCCTCCTTTCTCTGCCTACACAATGTCCATGTCCCCCATTCCCTGCCTACTCAATGTCCATGTCCCCCCATTCTGTGCTTACTCAATGTCCATGTCCCTCCATTCTCTCCCTGCACAATGTCCATGTCGCCCATTACATGCCTACACAATGTCCATGTCCCCCATTCCCTGCCTACACAATGTCCTTGCAACTCCATTGTCTGATTACACAATGTCCATGTCCCTCCATTTTCTGCTTACACCATGTCCATGTCCCTCCATTCTCTCCCGACACAATGTCCATTTCCCTCCATTCTCTTGCTACACAATGTCCATGTCCCCCATTCTCTGCTTACACAATGTCCCTGTGCCTCCATTATCTGCCCACACAATGTCCATGTCCCACCATTCTCCGCCTATACACTGCCCCTGTCCCTCCATTCTCTGCCTGTACATTGTACCTGTCGCTCCATTCTCAGCCTACACAATGTCCCTGTCCATCTTTTCTCTGCCTACACATTGTCCCTGTCCCTCATTTCTCCGCCAACACATTGTCCATGTCCCTACATTCTCTTCGTACACAATGTCCTAGTCCCTCCATTCAGTGTTAGACAATGTCCATGTCCCTCCATTCTCTGCCTACGCAATGTCCATGTCCCCCAATCCCTGCCTACACAAAATCCATATCCCTCCATTCTCTTCCCACACTATGTCCATGTCCCTCCATACTCTGCCTATACAATGTCCCTGTCCCTCCATTCACTGCCTACACATTGTCCCTCTCCCTCATTTCTCTGCCAACACATTGTCCATGTCCCTCCAATCTCTTCATACACAATATCGATGCCCCCCATTCTGTGCTTTCACAACGTCCATGTCCCGACTTTCTCTGCCTACACAATGTCCATGTCCTCCTTTCCCTGCCTACACAATGTCCATGTCCCTGCATTCTCTGCCTACACGTTGTCCCTGTCCCTCCGTTCTCAGCCTACATAATGTTCTGTCCCTCCATTCTCTGCCTACACGTTGTCACTGTCCCTCCATTCTCTGACTACACAATGTCCATGTCCCTCCATTCTCTGCGTACACAATGTCCCTGTCCCTCCATTCTCTGCATACACTGTCCATGTCCCCCCATTCACTGCCTACACAATGCCCATGTCTCTGTATTCTCTGCCTACACCATGTCCATGTCACTCCATTCTCTGCCCACACAATATCCATGTCCCTCCTTTCTCTGCCTACACAATGTCCCTGTCCCTCCATTCTGTGCTTACACAATGTCCATGTCCCTCCATTCTCTGTCTACACAATGTCCATGTCTCCCCATTCTCTGCCTACACAATGTCCATGTCCTCCATTCTCCGCCTACACAATGTCGCTGTCCCTCCATTCTCTGCCTACAAAATATCCATGTCCCTCCATTCTCTGCCTACACAATGTCCATGTCCCTCCATTCTCTGCTTACACAATGTCCATGTCCCCGCATTCTCTGCCCACACTATATCCATGTCCCTCCTTTCTCTGCCTACACATTGTCCATGTCCCCCATTCTCTGCTTACACAATATCCATGTCCCTCCTTTCTCTGCCTACACAATGTACCTGGCCATCTTTCTCCACCTACACAATGTCCATGTCCCTCCATTCTCTACCTACACAATGCCCTTGTCCCTCTATTCTCTCCTTACACAATGTCCATGTCCCTCCATTCTCTGCTTACACAACGTCCCTATCCCTCCATTCTCTGCTTACACTGTCCATGTCCCCCCATTCTCTGCCTACACAATGTCCATGTCCCTCCATTCTCTGCCTACAGAATGTCCCTGTCCCTCCAATCTATGCCTACACGTTGTCCATGTCCCTCCATTCTCTGCCTACAGAATGTCCCTGTCCCTCCAATCTATGCCTACACGTTGTCCATGTCCCTCCATTCTATGCTTACACAATGTCCATGACCCCCCATTCTGTGCTTTCTCAATGTCCATGTCCCTCCATTCTCTGCCTACACAATGTCCATGTCGCCCATTCCATGCCTACACAATGTCCATGTCCCTCCATTCTCTGCCTACACAATGTCCATGTCCCCCAATCCCTGCCCACACAAAATCCATATCACTCCATTCTCTGCCCAAACAATGTCCATGTCCCTCCATACTCTGCCTATACAATGAACCTGTCCCTCCATTCTCTGCCTACACATTGTCTCTGTCCCTCCATTCTCTGCCTACACAATGTCCATGTCCCCCATTCTCTGTCTATGCAATGTCCCTGTCTCTCAATTCTTTCCTTACACAATGTCCCTGTCCCTCCATTCTATACTTACACAATGTCCCTGTCCCTACATTCTCTGCCTTCACAATGTCCAAGTCCCTGCTTTGTCAGCCTTAAAAATGTCCATTTTCCGCATTCCCTGCCTACACAATGTCCATGTCCCCCCATTCTGTGCTTACTCAATGTCCATGTCCCTCCATTTTCTGCTTACACAATGTCCATGTCCCTCCATTCTCTGCCCACACAATCTCCATGTCCCTCCATTCCTTGCCTACACAAATGTCCCTGTCCCTCCATTCTCTGCCTAGACAATGTCCATGTCCCTCCATTCTCTACCTACAGAATGTGCATTTCCCCCCATTCTCTGCGTACACAATGCCCATGTCCCCCCGTCTGAGCTTACACAATGTCCATGTCCCTCCTTTGTCTGACTGCACAATGTCCATGTCCCCCATTCTCTGCGTACACAATGTCCATTTCTCCCCTTTAACTGCTTACACTATGATAATGTCCCCCCATTCTTTGCTTACAATATGTCCCTGTCCCTCCATTCTCTGCCAACAGAATGTCTCTGCCGCTCCATTCTCTGCCTACACAATGTCCCTGTCCCTCCATTCTCTGCCTACACATTGTCCCTGTCCCTCATTTCTCTGCCAACACATTGTCCATGTCCCTCCAATCTCTTCATACACAATGTCTATGTCCCCCCACTCTGTGCTTATACAATGTCCTTGTCACTCCATTCTCTGCCTACGTAATGTCCATGTCCCCAATCCTTGACTACACAATGTACATGTCCCTCCATTCTCTGCCCAGACAATGTCCCTGTCCCTCCATTCTCTGCCTTCACATTGCCCCGTCCCTCCATTCTCTGCCTACACAATGCCCATGTCCCTCTATTCTCTGCCTGTACATTGTACCTGTCGCTCCATTCTCAGCCTATACAATGTCCCTGTCCTTCCTTTCTTTGCCTACACATTGTCCCTGTCCCTCATTTCTCCGCCAACACACTGTGCATGTCCCTACATTCTCATCGTACACAATGTCCTAGTCCATCCATTCTCTGCCCACACAATCTCCATGACCATCCATTCTCTGCCCACACAATCTCCATGTCCCTCCATTCCTTGCCTACACAATGTCCCTGTCCCTCCATGCTCTGCCTACACAATGTCCATGTCCCTCCATTCTCTACCAACACAATGTCCATTTCCCCCCATTCTCTGCGTAAACAATGTCCATGTCCCCCCATTCTGTGCTTACACAATGTCCACGTCCCTCCTTTCTCTGCCTACACAACGTCCATGTCCCCCATTCTCTGCCTACACAATGTCCATGTCCCCCCATTCTGTTCTTACTCAATGTCCATGTCCCCCCATTCTGTGCTTACTCAATGTCCATGTCCCTCCATTCTCTGTCTACACAATGTCCATGTCCCCCATTCCCTGCCTACACAATGTCCTTGTAACTCCATTCTCTGCTTAAACAATGTTCATGTCCCTCCATTTTCTGCTTACACAATGTCCAGGTCCCTCCAATCACTGTCCACACAATGTCCATGTTCTTCCATTCTCTGCCTACACTATGTCCATTTCCCCCCATTCTCTGAGTACACAATGTCCA
Source organism: Hemitrygon akajei (assembly GCF_048418815.1). NCBI lineage: Eukaryota > Metazoa > Chordata > Chondrichthyes > Myliobatiformes > Dasyatidae > Hemitrygon > Hemitrygon akajei. The sequence continues at coordinate 157,803,186 of NC_133125.1, forward strand.
TTTTTCCCCTTTAACTGCTGACACTATGATAATGTCCCCCCATTCTCTGCTTACACTATGTCCCTGTCCCTCCATTCTCTGCCTACAGAATGTCCCTGCCCCTCCATTCTCTGCCTACACAATGTCCCTGTCCATCTATTCTCTACCTACACATTGTCCCTGTCCCTCATTTCTCTGCCAACACATTGTCCATGCCCCTCCAATCTCTTCATACACAATATCCATGTCCCCCCATTCTGTGCTTACACAATGTCCATGTCCCTCCTTTCTCTGCCTACACAATGTCCATGTCCCCCATTCCCTGCCTACTCAATGTCCATGTCCCCCCATTCTGTGCTTACTCAATGTCCATGTCCCTCCATTCTCTCCCTGCACAATGTCCATGTCGCCCATTACATGCCTACACAATGTCCATGTCCCCCATTCCCTGCCTACACAATGTCCTTGCAACTCCATTGTCTGATTACACAATGTCCATGTCCCTCCATTTTCTGCTTACACCATGTCCATGTCCCTCCATTCTCTCCCGACACAATGTCCATTTCCCTCCATTCTCTTGCTACACAATGTCCATGTCCCCCATTCTCTGCTTACACAATGTCCCTGTGCCTCCATTATCTGCCCACACAATGTCCATGTCCCACCATTCTCCGCCTATACACTGCCCCTGTCCCTCCATTCTCTGCCTGTACATTGTACCTGTCGCTCCATTCTCAGCCTACACAATGTCCCTGTCCATCTTTTCTCTGCCTACACATTGTCCCTGTCCCTCATTTCTCCGCCAACACATTGTCCATGTCCCTACATTCTCTTCGTACACAATGTCCTAGTCCCTCCATTCAGTGTTAGACAATGTCCATGTCCCTCCATTCTCTGCCTACGCAATGTCCATGTCCCCCAATCCCTGCCTACACAAAATCCATATCCCTCCATTCTCTTCCCACACTATGTCCATGTCCCTCCATACTCTGCCTATACAATGTCCCTGTCCCTCCATTCACTGCCTACACATTGTCCCTCTCCCTCATTTCTCTGCCAACACATTGTCCATGTCCCTCCAATCTCTTCATACACAATATCGATGCCCCCCATTCTGTGCTTTCACAACGTCCATGTCCCGACTTTCTCTGCCTACACAATGTCCATGTCCTCCTTTCCCTGCCTACACAATGTCCATGTCCCTGCATTCTCTGCCTACACGTTGTCCCTGTCCCTCCGTTCTCAGCCTACATAATGTTCTGTCCCTCCATTCTCTGCCTACACGTTGTCACTGTCCCTCCATTCTCTGACTACACAATGTCCATGTCCCTCCATTCTCTGCGTACACAATGTCCCTGTCCCTCCATTCTCTGCATACACTGTCCATGTCCCCCCATTCACTGCCTACACAATGCCCATGTCTCTGTATTCTCTGCCTACACCATGTCCATGTCACTCCATTCTCTGCCCACACAATATCCATGTCCCTCCTTTCTCTGCCTACACAATGTCCCTGTCCCTCCATTCTGTGCTTACACAATGTCCATGTCCCTCCATTCTCTGTCTACACAATGTCCATGTCTCCCCATTCTCTGCCTACACAATGTCCATGTCCTCCATTCTCCGCCTACACAATGTCGCTGTCCCTCCATTCTCTGCCTACAAAATATCCATGTCCCTCCATTCTCTGCCTACACAATGTCCATGTCCCTCCATTCTCTGCTTACACAATGTCCATGTCCCCGCATTCTCTGCCCACACTATATCCATGTCCCTCCTTTCTCTGCCTACACATTGTCCATGTCCCCCATTCTCTGCTTACACAATATCCATGTCCCTCCTTTCTCTGCCTACACAATGTACCTGGCCATCTTTCTCCACCTACACAATGTCCATGTCCCTCCATTCTCTACCTACACAATGCCCTTGTCCCTCTATTCTCTCCTTACACAATGTCCATGTCCCTCCATTCTCTGCTTACACAACGTCCCTATCCCTCCATTCTCTGCTTACACTGTCCATGTCCCCCCATTCTCTGCCTACACAATGTCCATGTCCCTCCATTCTCTGCCTACAGAATGTCCCTGTCCCTCCAATCTATGCCTACACGTTGTCCCTGTCCCTCCGTTCTCAGCCTGCATAATGTTCTGTCCCTCCATTCTCTGCCTACACGTTGTCTCTGTCCCTCCATTCTCTGACTACACAATGTCCATGTCCCTCCATTCTCTGCGTACACAATGTCCCTGTCCCTCCATTCTCTGCTTACACTGTCCATGTCCCCCCATTCACTGCCTACACAATGTCCATGTCCCTCCATTCTCTGCCTACACAATGCCCATGTCCCTCCATTCTCTGCATACACAATGTCCATGTCCCTCGATTCTCTGCATACACTGTCCATGTCCCCCCATTCACTGCCTACACAATGCCCATGTCTCTGTATTCTCTGCCTACACCATATCCATGTCACTCCATTCTCTGCCCACACAATATCCATGTCCCTCCTTTCTCTGCCTACACAATGTCCCTGTCCCTCCATTCTGTGCTTACACAATGTCCATGTCCCTCCATTCTCTGTCTACACAATGTCCATGTCTCCCCATTCTCTGCCTACACAATGTCCATGTCCTCCATTCTCCGCCTACACAATGTCGCTGTCCCTCCATTCTCTGCCTACAAAATATCCATGTCCCTCCATTCTCTGCCTACACAATGTCCATGTCCCTCCATTCTCTGCTTACACAATGTCCATGTCCCCGCATTCTCTGCCCACACTATATCCATGTCCCTCATTTCTCTGCCTACACATTGTCCATGTCCCCCATTCTCTGCTTACACAATGTCCCTGTCCCTCCATTCTCTGCCCACACAATATCCATGTCCCTCCAATCTATGCCTACACGTTGTCCCTGTCCCTCCGTTCTCAGCCTGCATAATGTTCTGTCCCTCCATTCTCTGCCTACACGTTGTCTCTGTCCCTCCATTCTCTGACTACACAATGTCCATGTCCCTCCATTCTCTGCGTACACAATGTCCCTGTCCCTCCATTCTCTGCTTACACTGTCCATGTCCCCCCATTCACTGCCTACACAATGTCCATGTCCCTCCATTCTCTGCCTACACAATGCCCATGTCCCTCCATTCTCTGCATACACAATGTCCATGTCCCTCGATTCTCTGCTTACACAATGTCCATGTCCCTCCATTCTCTTCCCTCACAATGTCCATGTCCCTCCATTCTCTGCCAACACAATGTCCATGTCTCTTAATTCTTTGCCTACACAATGTAACTGTCCCTCCATTATCTGCCTATACAATGTCCCTATCCCTACATTCTCTGCTTACACTGTCCATGTCCCCCATTCTCTGCCCACACAATGTCCATGTCCCTCCATTGTCTGCCTACACAATGTCCCTGCCCCTCCAATCTATGCCTACATGTTGTCTCTGTCCCTCCGTTCTCAGCCTACATAATTTTCTGTCCCTCCATTCTCTGCCTACACGTTGTCACTGTCCCTCCATTCTCTGACTACACAATGTCCATGTCCCTCCATTCTCTGCGTACACAAGGTACATGTCCTCCATTCTCCACCTACACAATGTCGCTGTCCCTCCATTCTCTGCCTACAAAATATCCATGTCCCTCCATTGTCAGCCTACACAATGTCCATGTCCCTCCATTCTCTGCCTATACAATGTACCTGTCCCTCCATTCTCTGCTTACACAATGTCCATGTCCCCGCATTCTCTGCCCACACTATATCCATGTCCCTCCTTTCTCTGCCTACACATTGTCCATGTCCCCCATTCTCTGCTTACACAATGTCCCTGTCCCTCCATTCTCTGCCCACACAATATCCATGTCCCTCCTTTCTCTGCCTACACAATGTCCCTGGCCATCTTTCTCCACCTACACATTGTCCCTGTCCCTCCATTCTCTGCCTAAAGAATGTCCATGTCCCTCCATTCTCTGCCTACACAATGTCCATGTCCCTCCATTCTCTGTCCACACAATGTCCAAGTCCCTCCATTTGCGGCCAACACTATGTCCCTGTCTCTCCATTCTCTGCTTACACAATGTCCATGTCCCTCCTTTCTCTGCCTACACAATGTCCCTGGCCATCTTTCTCCACCTACACATTGTCCCTGTCCCTCCATTCTCTGCCTAAAGAATGTCCATGTCCCTCCATTCTCTGCCTACACAATGTCCATGTCCCTCCATTCTCTGCCAACACAATGTCCATGTCTCTTAATTCTTTGTCTACACAATGTAACTGTCCCTCCATTATCTGCCTACACAATGTCCCTATCCCTACATTCTCTGCTTACACTGTCCATGTCCCCCATTCTCTGCCTACACAATGTCCATGTCCCTCCATTGTCTGCCTACACAATGTCCCTGCCCCTCCAAACTATGCCTACACGTTGTCCCTGTCCCTCCGTTCTCAGCCTACATAATTTTCTGTCCCTCCATTCTCTGCCTACACGTTGTCACTGTCCCTCCATTCTCTGACAAAACAATGTCCATGTCCCTCCATTCTCTGCGTACACAATGTCCTTGTCCCTCCATTCTCTGCGTACACAATGTTCTGTCCCTCCATTCTCTGCCTACACGTTGTCACTGTCCCTCCATTCTCTGACTACACAATCTCCATGTCCCTCATTCTCTGCCTACACAATGTCCCTCTCCCTCCATTCTGTGCTTACACAATTTACATGTCCCTCCCTTCTCTGCCTACACAATGTCCATGTCCCCCATTCCCTGCCTACACAATGTTCCTGTCCCTCCATTCTCTGCCTACAAAACGTCCATGTCCCTCCATTCTATGCCCACACAATGTCCATGTCAATCCATTTGCTGCCTACACAATGTCCCTGTCCCTCCATTCTCTGCCTATACAATGTACCTGTCCCTCCATTCTCTGCTTACACATTGTCCATGTCGCTCCATTCTCTGCTTACACAATGTCCATGTCCCTTTATTCTCTGCCTACACAATGTCCGTCCCAAAATTCTCTGCTTACCCAATGCCCATGACCCTCCATTCTATGCCTACACATTGTCCATGTCCCCCCATTCTCTGCCTACACAATGCCCATGTCCCCCCATTCTCTGCTTACAAAATGTCCCTGTCCCTCCATTCTCTGCCTACACAATGTCCATGTCCCTCCAATCTATGCCTACACGTTGTCCCTGTCCCTCCATACTCAGCCTACATAATGTTCTGTCCCTCCATTCTCTGCCTACACGTTGTCACTGTCCCTCCATTCTCTGACTACACAATGTCCATGTCCCAAAATTCTCTGCTTACACAATGCCCATGACCCTCCATTCTATGCCTACACATTGTCCATGTCAGCCCATTCTCTGCCTACACAATGCCCATGTCCCCACATTCTCTGCTTACACAATGTCCCTGTCCCTCCATTCTCTGCCTACACAATGTCCATGTCCCTCCATTCTCTGCCAATACAATGTCCATGTCTCTTAATTCTTTGCCTACACAATGTCCCTGTCCCTCCATTCTCTGCTTACACTGTCCATGTCCCCCCATTCACTGCCTACACAATGTCCATGTCCCTCCATTCTCTGCCTACACAATGCCCATGTCGCTCTATTCTCTCCTTACACAATTTTCATGTCCCTCCATTCTCTGCCTACAGAATGTCCCTGTCCCTCCAATCTCAGACTACACAATGCCAGTCCCTCCATCTCTGCCTGCACATTGTCCCTGTCCCTCCATTCCCTGCCTACACAATGTCCATGTCCCTCCATTCTCTGCATACACAATGTCCATGTCCCTCGATTCTCTCCTTACACAATTTTCATGTCCCTCCATTCTCTGCCTACACATTGTCACTGTCAATCCATTCTCTGCCTACATAATGCCCATGTCCCCCATTCCCTGCCTACACAATGTCTCTGTCCCTCCATTCTCTGCTTACACATTGTCCCTGTCCCTCCATTCTCTGGCCACACAACGTCCATGTCCCTCCATTCTCTGCCTACACAATGTTACTGTCCCTCCTTTCTCTGCCTGCACATTGTCACTGTCCCTCCATTCTCTGCCTACAAAATTTCCATGTCCCTCCATTCTATCCCACGCAATGTCCATGTCAATCCATTTGCTGCCTACACAATGTCGATGTCCCTCCATTCTCTGCCTATACAATGTACCTGTCCCTCCATTCTCTGCTTACACATTGTCCATGTCGCTCCATACTCTGCTTACACAATGTCGATGTCCCTCCATTCTCTGCCTACACATAGTCCCTGTCCCTCCATTCTCTGACTACACAATGTCCCTGTCCATCCATTCTCTGCGTACACAATGTCCAAGTCCCTCCATTCTCTGTCTACTCAATGTCCATGTCCCCCCATTCCCTGCCTACACAAAGTCCATGTCCCTCCATTCTCTGCCTACACAATGTCCATGTCCCAAAATTCTCTGCTTACACAATGCCCATGACCCTCCATTCTATGCCTACACAATTGTCCATGTCCCCCCATTCTCTGCCTACACAATGCCCATGTCTCCCCATTCTCTGCTTACACAATGTCCCTGTCCCTCCATTCTCTGCCTACACAATGTCCATGTCCCTCCATTCTCTGCCAACACAATGTCCCTGTCCCTCCAATCTATGCCTACACGTTGTCCCTGTCCCTCCTTTCTCAGCCTACATAATGTTCTGTCCCTCCATTCTCTGCCTACAAAACGTCCATGTCCCTCCATTCTATGCCCACACAATGTCCATGTCAATCCATTTGCTGCCTACACAATGTCCCTGTCCCTCCATTCTCTGCCTATACAATGTACCTGTCCCTCCATTCTCTGCTTACACATTGTCCATGTCGCTCCATTCTCTGCTTACACAATGTCCATGTCCCTTTATTCTCTGCCTACACAATGTCCGTCCCAAAATTCTCTGCTTACCCAATGCCCATGACCCTCCATTCTATGCCTACACATTGTCCATGTCCCCCCATTCTCTGCCTACACAATGCCCATGTCCCCCCATTCTCTGCTTACAAAATGTCCCTGTCCCTCCATTCTCTGCCTACACAATGTCCATGTCCCTCCAATCTATGCCTACACGTTGTCCCTGTCCCTCCATACTCAGCCTACATAATGTTCTGTCCCTCCATTCTCTGCCTACACGTTGTCACTGTCCCTCCATTCTCTGACTACACAATGTCCATGTCCCAAAATTCTCTGCTTACACAATGCCCATGACCCTCCATTCTATGCCTACACATTGTCCATGTCAGCCCATTCTCTGCCTACACAATGCCCATGTCCCCACATTCTCTGCTTACACAATGTCCCTGTCCCTCCATTCTCTGCCTACACAATGTCCATGTCCCTCCATTCTCTGCCAATACAATGTCCATGTCTCTTAATTCTTTGCCTACACAATGTCCCTGTCCCTCCATTCTCTGCTTACACTGTCCATGTCCCCCCATTCACTGCCTACACAATGTCCATGTCCCTCCATTCTCTGCCTACACAATGCCCATGTCGCTCTATTCTCTCCTTACACAATTTTCATGTCCCTCCATTCTCTGCCTACAGAATGTCCCTGTCCCTCCAATCTCAGACTACACAATGCCAGTCCCTCCATCTCTGCCTGCACATTGTCCCTGTCCCTCCATTCCCTGCCTACACAATGTCCATGTCCCTCCATTCTCTGCATACACAATGTCCATGTCCCTCGATTCTCTCCTTACACAATTTTCATGTCCCTCCATTCTCTGCCTACACATTGTCACTGTCAATCCATTCTCTGCCTACATAATGCCCATGTCCCCCATTCCCTGCCTACACAATGTCTCTGTCCCTCCATTCTCTGCTTACACATTGTCCCTGTCCCTCCATTCTCTGGCCACACAACGTCCATGTCCCTCCATTCTCTGCCTACACAATGTTACTGTCCCTCCTTTCTCTGCCTGCACATTGTCACTGTCCCTCCATTCTCTGCCTACAAAACTTCCATGTCCCTCCATTCTATCCCACGCAATGTCCATGTCAATCCATTTGCTGCCTACACAATGTCGATGTCCCTCCATTCTCTGCCTATACAATGTACCTGTCCCTCCATTCTCTGCTTACACATTGTCCATGTCGCTCCATACTCTGCTTACACAATGTCGATGTCCCTCCATTCTCTGCCTACACATAGTCCCTGTCCCTCCATTCTCTGACTACACAATGTCCCTGTCCATCCATTCTCTGCGTACACAATGTCCAAGTCCCTCCATTCTCTGTCTACTCAATGTCCATGTCCCCCCATTCCCTGCCTACACAAAGTCCATGTCCCTCCATTCTCTGCCTACACAATGTCCATGTCCCAAAATTCTCTGCTTACACAATGCCCATGACCCTCCATTCTATGCCTACACAATTGTCCATGTCCCCCCATTCTCTGCCTACACAATGCCCATGTCTCCCCATTCTCTGCTTACACAATGTCCCTGTCCCTCCATTCTCTGCCTACACAATGTCCATGTCCCTCCATTCTCTGCCAACACAATGTCCCTGTCCCTCCAATCTATGCCTACACGTTGTCCCTGTCCCTCCGTTCTCAGCCTACATAATGTTCTGTCCCTCCATTCTCTGCCTACACGTTGTCACTGTCCCTCCATTCTCTGACTACACAATGTCCATGTCCCTCCATTCTCTGCGTACACAATGTCCCTGTCCCTCCATTCTCTGCATACACTGTCCATGTCCCCCCATTCACTGCCTACACAATGTCCATGTCCCTCCATTCTCTGCCTACACAATGCCCATGTCTATGTATTCTCTGCCTACACCATATCCATGTCCCTCCATTCTCTGCCCACACAATATCCATGTCCCTCCTTTCTCTGCCTACACAATGTCCCTGTCCCTCTATTCTCTCCTTACACAATTTTCATGTCCCTCCATTCTCTGCCTACAGAATGTCCCTGTCCCTCCAATCTCAGACTACACAATGCCAGTCCCTCCATCTCTGCCCTGCACATTGTCCCTGTCCCTCCATTCCCTGCCTACACAATGTCCATGTCCCTCCATACTCTGCATACACAATGTCCATGTCCCTCGATTCTCTGCTTACACAATGTCCATGTCCCTCCATTCTCTTCCCTCACAATGTCCATGTCCCTCCATTCTCTGCCAACTCAATGTCCATGTCTCTTAATTCTTTGCCTACACAATGTAACTGTCCCTCCATTATCTGCCTACACAATGTCCCTATCCCTACATTCTCTGCTTACACTGTCCATGTCCCCCATTCTCTGCCCACACAATGTCCATGTCCCTCCATTGTCTGCCTACACAATGTCCCTGCCCCTCCAATCTATGCCTACATGTTGTCTCTGTCCCTCCGTTCTCAGCCTACATAATTTTCTGTCCCTCCATTCTCTGCCTACACGTTGTCACTGTCCCTCCATTCTCTGACAACACAATGTCCATGTCCCTCCATTCTCTGCGTACACAAGGTACATGTCCTCCATTCTCCACCTACACAATGTCGCTGTCCCTCCATTCTCTGCCTACAAAATATCCATGTCCCTCCATTGTCTGCCTACACAATGTCCATGTCCCTCCATTCTCTGCCTATACAATGTACCTGTCCCTCCATTCTCTGCTTACACAATGTCCATGTCCCCGCATTCTCTGCCCACACTATATCCTTGTCCCTCCTTTCTCTGTCTACACATTGTCCATGTCCCCCATTCTCTGCTTACACAATGTCCCTGTCCCTCCATTCTCTGCCCACACAATATCCATGTCCCTCCTTTCTCTGCCTACACAATGTCCCTGGCCATCTTTCTCCACCTACACATTGTCCCTGTCCCTCCATTCTCTGCCTAAAGAATGTCCATGTCCCTCCATTCTCTGCCTACACAATGTCCATGTCCCTCCATTCTCTGTCCACACAATGTCCAAGTCCCTCCATTTGCGGCCAACACTATGTCCCTGTCTCTCCATTCTCTGCTTACACAATGTCCATGTCCCTCCTTTCTCTGCCTACACAATGTCCCTGGCCATCTTTCTCCACCTACACATTGTCCCTGTCCCTCCATTCTCTGCCTAAAGAATGTCCATGTCCCTCCATTCTCTGCCTACACAATGTCCATGTCCCTCCATTCTCTGCCAACACAATGTCCATGTCTCTTAATTCTTTGCCTACACAATGTAACTGTCCCTCCATTATCTGCCTACACAATGTCCCTATCCCTACATTCTCTGCTTACCCTGTCCATGTCCCCCATTCTCTGCCTACACAATGTCCATGTCCCTCCATTGTCTGCCTACACAATGTCCCTGCCCCTCCAACCTATGCCTACACGTTGTCCCTGTCCCTCCGTTCTCAGCCTACATAATTTTCTGTCCCTCCATTCTCTGCCTACACGTTGTCACTGTCCCTCCATTCTCTGACAACACAATGTCCATGTCCCTCCATTCTCTGCGTACACAATGTCCTTGTCCCTCCATTCTCTGCGTACACAATGTTCTGTCCCTCCATTCTCTGCCTACACGTTGTCACTGTCCCTCCATTCTCTGACTACACAATGTCCCTGTCCCTCCATTCTGTGCTTACACAATTTACATGTCCCTCCCTTCTCTGCCTACACAATGTCCATGTCCCCCATTCACTGCCTACACAATGTCCATGTCCCTCCATTCTCTGCCTACACAATGCCCATGTCCCTCTATTCTCTCCTTACACAATTTTCATGTCCCTCCATTCTCTGCCTACAGAATGTCCCTGTCCCTCCAATCTCAGACTACACAATGCCAGTCCCTTCATCTCTGCCCTGCACATTGTCCCTGTCCCTCCATTCCCTGCCTACACAATGTCCATGTCCCTCCATACTCTGCATACACAATGTCCATGTCCCTCGATTCTCTGCTTACACAATGTCCATGTCCCTCCATTCTCTTCCCTCACAATGTCCATGTCCCTCCATTCTCTGCCAACTCAATGTCCATGTCTCTTAATTCTTTGCCTACACAATGTAACTGTCCCTCCATTATCTGCCTACACAATGTCCCTATCCCTACATTCTCTGCTTACACTGTCCATGTCCCCCATTCTCTGCCCACACAATGTCCATGTCCCTCCATTGTCTGCCTACACAATGTCCCTGCCCCTCCAATCTATGCCTACATGTTGTCTCTGTCCCTCCGTTCTCAGCCTACATAATTTTCTGTCCCTCCATTCTCTGCCTACACGTTGTCACTGTCCCTCCATTCTCTGACAACACAATGTCCATGTCCCTCCATTCTCTGCGTACACAAGGTACATGTCCTCCATTCTCCACCTACACAATGTCGCTGTCCCTCCATTCTCTGCCTACAAAATATCCATGTCCCTCCATTGTCTGCCTACACAATGTCCATGTCCCTCCATTCTCTGCCTATACAATGTACCTGTCCCTCCATTCTCTGCTTACACAATGTCCATGTCCCCGCATTCTCTGCCCACACTATATCCTTGTCCCTCCTTTCTCTGCCTACACATTGTCCATGTCCCCCATTCTCTGCTTACACAATGTCCCTGTCCCTCCATTCTCTGCCCACACAATATCCATGTCCCTCCTTTCTCTGCCTACACAATGTCCCTGGCCATCTTTCTCCACCTACACATTGTCCCTGTCCCTCCATTCTCTGCCTAAAGAATGTCCATGTCCCTCCATTCTCTGCCTACACAATGTCCATGTCCCTCCATTCTCTGTCCACACAATGTCCAAGTCCCTCCATTTGCGGCCAACACTATGTCCCTGTCTCTCCATTCTCTGCTTACACAATGTCCATGTCCCTCCTTTCTCTGCCTACACAATGTCCCTGGCCATCTTTCTCCACCTACACATTGTCCCTGTCCCTCCATTCTCTGCCTAAAGAATGTCCATGTCCCTCCATTCTCTGCCTACACAATGTCCATGTCCCTCCATTCTCTGCCAACACAATGTCCATGTCTCTTAATTCTTTGCCTACACAATGTAACTGTCCCTCCATTATCTGCCTACACAATGTCCCTATCCCTACATTCTCTGCTTACCCTGTCCATGTCCCCCATTCTCTGCCTACACAATGTCCATGTCCCTCCATTGTCTGCCTACACAATGTCCCTGCCCCTCCAACCTATGCCTACACGTTGTCCCTGTCCCTCCGTTCTCAGCCTACATAATTTTCTGTCCCTCCATTCTCTGCCTACACGTTGTCACTGTCCCTCCATTCTCTGACAACACAATGTCCATGTCCCTCCATTCTCTGCGTACACAATGTCCTTGTCCCTCCATTCTCTGCGTACACAATGTTCTGTCCCTCCATTCTCTGCCTACAAGTTGTCACTGTCCCTCCATTCTCTGACTACACAATGTCCCTGTCCCTCCATTCTGTGCTTACACAATTTACATGTCCCTCCCTTCTCTGCCTACACAATGTTCCTGTCCCTCCTTTCTCTGCCTGCACATTGTCACTGTCCCTCCATTCTCTGCCTACAAAACGTCCATGTCCCTGCATTCTATGCCCACACAATGTCCATGTCAATCCATTTGCTGCCTACACAATGTCCCTGTCCCTCCATTCTCTGCCTATACAATGTACCTGTCCCTCCATTCTCTGCTTACACATTGTCCATGTCGCTCCATTCTCTGCTTACAAAATGTCCCTGTCCCTCCATTCTCTGCCTACACAATGTCCATGTCCCTCCAATCTATGCCTACACGTTGTCCCTGTCCCTCCATACTCAGCCTACATAATGTTCTGTCCCTCCATTCTCTGCCTACACGTTGTCACTGTCCCTCCATTCTCTGACTACACAATGTCCATGTCCCAAAATTCTCTGCTTACACAATGCCCATGACCCTCCATTCTATGCCTACAAATTGTCCATGTCAGCCCATTCTCTGCCTACACAATGCCCATGTCCCCACATTCTCTGCTTACACAATGTCCCTATCCCTCCATTCTCTGCCTACACAATGTCCATGTCCCTCCATTCTCTGCCAATACAATGTCCATGTCTCTTAATTCTTTGCCTACACAATGTCCCTGTCCCTCCATTCTCGGCTTACACTGTCCATGTCCCCCCATTCACTGCCTACACAATGTCCATGTCCCTCCATTCTCTGCCTACACAATGCCCATGTCGCTCTATTCTCTCCTTACACAATTTTCATGTCCCTCCATTCTCTGCCTACAGAATGTCGCTGTCCCTCCAATCTCAGACTACACAATGCCAGTCCCTCCATCTCTGCCTGCACATTGTCCCTGTCCCTCCATTCCCTGCCTACACAATGTCCATGTCCCTCCATTCTCTGCATACACAATGTCCATGTCCCTCGATTCTCTGCTTACACAATGTCCATGTCCCTCCATTCTCTTCCCTCACAATGTCCATGTCCATCCATTCTCTGCCCACACAATGTCCATGTCCCTCCATTCTCTGCCTACACATTGTCACTGTCAATCCATTCTCTGCCTACATAATGCCCATGTCCCCCATTCCCTGCCTACACAATGTCTCTGTCCCTCCATTCTCTGCTTACACATTGTCCCTGTCCCTCCATTCTCTGGCCACACAACGTCCATGTCCCTCCATTCTCTGCCTACACAATGTTACTGTCCCTCCTTTCTCTGCCTGCACATTGTCACTGTCCCTCCATTCTCTGCCTACAAAACTTCCATGTCCCTCCATTCTATCCCACGCAATGTCCATGTCAATCCATTTGCTGCCTACACAATGTCCCTGTCCCTCCATTCTCTGCCTATGCAATGTACCTGTCCCTCCATTCTCTGCTTACACATTGTCCATGTCGCTCCATACTCTGCTTACACAATGTCGATGTCCCTCCATTCTCTGCCTACACATAGTCCCTGTCCCTCAATTCTCTGACTACACAATGTCCCTGTCCATCCATTCTCTGCGTACACAAAGTCAAAGTCACTCCATTCTCTGTCTACTCAATGTCCATGTCCCCCCATTCCCTGCCTACACAAAGTCCATGTCCCTCCATTCTCTGCCTACACAATGTCCATGTCCCAAAATTCTCTGCTTACACAATGCCCATGACCCTCCATTCTATGCCTACACAATTGTCCATGTCCCCCCATTCTCTGCCTACACAATGCCCATGTCTCCCCATTCTCTGCTTACACAATGTCCCTGTCCCTCCATTCTCTGCCTACACAATGTCCATGTCCCTCCATTCTCTGCCAACACAATGTCCCTGTCCCTCCAATCTATGCCTACACGTTGTCCCTGTCCCTCCGTTCTCAGCCTACATAATGTTCTGTCCCTCCATTCTCTGCCTACACGTTGTCACTGTCCCTCCATTCTCTGACTACACAATGTCCATGTCCCTCCATTCTCTGCGTACACAATGTCCCTGTCCCTCCATTCTCTGCATACACTGTCCATGTCCCCCCATTCACTGCCTACACAATGTCCATGTCCCTCCATTCTCTGCCTACACAATGCCCATGTCTATGTATTCTCTGCCTACACCATATCCATGTCCCTCCATTCTCTGCCCACACAATATCCATGTCCCCCCATTCTCTGCCTACACAATGTCCCTGTCCCTCCATTCTCTGCCTACACAATGTCCATGTCCCTCCATTCTCTGCCAACACAATGTCCATGTCTCTTAATTCTTTGCCTACACAATGTAACTGTCCCTCCATTATCTGCCTACACAATGTCCCTATCCCTACATTCTCTGCTTACACTGTCCAAGTCCCCCCATTCTCTGCCTACACAATGTCCATGTCCCTCCATTCTCTGCCTACACAATGTCCCTGTCCCTCCAATCTATGCCTACACGTTGTCCCTGTCCCTCCGTTCTCAGCCTACATAATGTTCTGTCCCTCCATTCTCTGCCTACACGTTGTCACTGTCCCTCCATTCTCTGACTACACAATGTCCATGTCCCTCCATTCTCTGCGTACACAATGTCCCTGTCCCTCCATTCTCTGCTTACACTGTCCATGTCCCCCCATTCACTGCCTACACAATGCCCATGTCTCTGTATTCTCTGCCTACACCATATCCATGTCCCTCCATTCTCTGCCCACACAATATCCATGTCCCTCCTTTCTCTGCCTACACAATGTCCCTGTCCCTCCATTCTGTGCTTACACAATGTCCATGTCCCTCCATTCTCTGTCTACACAATGTCCATGTCTCCTCATTCTCTGCCTACACAATGTCCATGTCCTCCATTCTCCGCCTACACAATGTCGCTGTCCCTCCATTCTCTGCCTACAAAATATCCATGTCCCTCCATTCTCTGCCTGCTGAATGTCCATGTCCCTCCATTCTCTGCTTACACAATGTCCATGTCCCCGCATTCTCTGCCCACACTATATCCATGTCCCTCCTTTCTCTGCCTACACAATGTCCATGTCCCCGCATTCTCTGCCCAGACTATATCCATGTCCCGCCTTTCTCTGCCTACACAATGTCCCTGGCCATCTTTCTCCACCTACACAATGTCCATGTCCCTCCATTCTCTACCTACACAATGCCCATGTCCCTCTATTCTCTCCTTACACAATGTCCATGTCCCTCCATTCTCTGCGTACACAACGTCCCTATCCCTCCATTCTCTGCTTACACTGTCCATGTCCCCCCATTCTCTGCCTACACAATGTCCATGTCCCTCCATTCTCTGCCTACAGAATGTCCCTGTCCCTCCAATCTATGCCTACACGTTGTCCCTGTCCCTCCGTTCTCAGCCTGCATAATGTTCTGTCCCTCCATTCTCTGCCTACACGTTGTCTCTGTCCCTCCATTCTCTGACTACACAATGTCCATGTCCCTCCATTCTCTGCGTACACAATGTCCCTGTCCCTCCATTCTCTGCTTACACTGTCCATGTCCCCCCATTCACTGCCTACACAATGTCCATGTCCCTCCATTCTCTGCCTACACAATGCCCATGTCCCTCTATTCTCTCCTTACACAATTTTCATGTCCCTCCATTCTCTGCCTACAGAATGTCCCTGTCCCTCCAATCTCAGACTACACAATGCCAGTCCCTCCATCTCTGCCTGCACATTGTCCCTGTCCCTCCATTCCCTGCCTACACAATGTCCATGTCCCTCCATTCTCTGCCTACACAATGCCCATGTCTATGTATTCTCTGCCTACACCATATCCATGTCCCTCCATTCTCTGCCCACACAATATCCATGTCCCCCCATTCTCTGCTTACACAATGTCCCTGTCCCTCCATTCTCTGCCTACACAATGTCCATGTCCCTCCATTCTCTGCCAACACAATGTCCATGTCTCTTAATTCTTTGCCTACACAATGTAACTGTCCCTCCATTATCTGCCTACACAATGTCCCTATCCCTACATTCTCTGCTTACACTGTCCAAGTCCCCCCATTCTCTGCCTACACAATGTCCATGTCCCTCCATTCTCTGCCTACACAATGTCCCTGTCCCTCCAATCTATGCCTACACGTTGTCCCTGTCCCTCCGTTCTCAGCCTACATAATGTTCTGTCCCTCCATTCTCTGCCTACACGTTGTCACTGTCCCTCCATTCTCTGACTACACAATGTCCATGTCCCTCCATTCTCTGCGTACACAATGTCCCTGTCCCTCCATTCTCTGCTTACACTGTCCATGTCCCCCCATTCACTGCCTACACAATGCCCATGTCTCTGTATTCTCTGCCTACACCATATCCATGTCCCTCCATTCTCTGCCCACACAATATCCATGTCCCTCCTTTCTCTGCCTACACAATGTCCCTGTCCCTCCATTCTGTGCTTACACTGTCCATGTCCCCCCATTCACTGCCTACACAATGCCCATGTCTCTGTATTCTCTGCCTACACCATATCCATGTCCCTCCATTCTCTGCCCACACAATATCCATGTCCCTCCATTCTCTGTCTACACAATGTCCATGTCTCCTCATTCTCTGCCTACACAATGTCCATGTCCTCCATTCTCCGCCTACACAATGTCGCTGTCCCTCCATTCTCTGCCTACAAAATATCCATGTCCCTCCATTCTCTGCCTGCTGAATGTCCATGTCCCTCCATTCTCTGCTTACACAATGTCCATGTCCCCGCATTCTCTGCCCACACTATATCCATGTCCCTCCTTTCTCTGCCTACACAATGTCCATGTCCCCGCATTCTCTGCCCAGACTATATCCATGTCCCTCCTTTCTCTGCCTACACAATGTCCCTGGCCATCTTTCTCCACCTACACAATGTCCATGTCCCTCCATTCTCTACCTACACAATGCCCATGTCCCTCTATTCTCTCCTTACACAATGTCCATGTCCCTCCATTCTCTGCGTACACAACGTCCCTATCCCTCCATTCTCTGCTTACACTGTCCATGTCCCCCCATTCTCTGCCTACACAATGTCCATGTCCCTCCATTCTCTGCCTACAGAATGTCCCTGTCCCTCCAATCTATGCCTACACGTTGTCCCTGTCCCTCCGTTCTCAGCCTGCATAATGTTCTGTCCCTCCATTCTCTGCCTACACGTTGTCTCTGTCCCTCCATTCTCTGACTACACAATGTCCATGTCCCTCCATTCTCTGCGTACACAATGTCCCTGTCCCTCCATTCTCTGCTTACACTGTCCATGTCCCCCCATTCACTGCCTACACAATGTCCATGTCCCTCCATTCTCTGCCTACACAATGCCCATGTCCCTCTATTCTCTCCTTACACAATTTTCATGTCCCTCCATTCTCTGCCTACAGAATGTCCATGTCCCTCCATTCTCTGCGTACACAAGGTACATGTCCTCCATTCTCCACCTACACAATGTCGCTGTCCCTCCATTCTCTGCCTACAAAATATCCATGTCCCTCCATTGTCTGCCTACACAATGTCCATGTCCCTCCATTCTCTGCCTATACAATGTACCTGTCCCTCCATTCTCTGCTTACACAATGTCCATGTCCCCGCATTCTCTGACCACACTATATCCATGTCCCTCCTTTCTCTGCCTACACATTGTCCATGTCCCCCATTCTCTGCTTACACAATGTCCCTGTCCCTCCATTCTCTGCCCACACAATATCCATGTCCCTCCTTTCTCTGCCTACACAATGTCCCTGGCCATCTTTCTCCACCTACACATTGTCCCTGTCCCTCCATTCTCTGCCTACAGAATGTCCATGTCCCTCCATTCTCTGCCTACACAATGTCCATGTCCCTCCATTCTCTGTCCACACAACGTCCAAGTCCCTCCATTTGCGGCCAACACTATGTCCCTGTCTCTCCATTCTCTGCTTACACAATGTCCATGTCCCTCCTTTCTCTGCCTACACAATGTCCCTGGCCATCTTTCTCCACCTACACATTGTCCCTGTCCCTCCATTCTCTGCCTAAAGAATGTCCATGTCCCTCCATTCTCTGCCTACACAATGTCCATGTCCCTCCATTCTCTGCCAACACAATGTCCATGTCTCTTAATTCTTTGCCTACACAATGTAACTGTCCCTCCATTATCTGCCTACACAATGTCCCTATCCCTACATTCTCTGCTTACCCTGTCCATGTCCCCCATTCTCTGCCTACACAATGTCCATGTCCCTCCATTGTCTGCCTACACAATGTCCCTGCCCCTCCAACCTATGCCTACACGTTGTCCCTGTCCCTCCGTTCTCAGCCTACATAATTTTCTGTCCCTCCATTCTCTGCCTACACGTTGTCACTGTCCCTCCATTCTCTGACAACACAATGTCCATGTCCCTCCATTCTCTGCGTACACAATGTCCTTGTCCCTCCATTCTCTGCGTACACAATGTTCTGTCCCTCCATTCTCTGCCTACACGTTGTCACTGTCCCTCCATTCTCTGACTACACAATCTCCATGTCCCTCATTCTCTGCCTACACAATGTCCCTGTCCCTCCATTCTGTGCTTACACAATTTACATGTCCCTCCCTTCTCTGCCTACACAATGTCCATGTCCCCCATTCCCTGCCTACACAATGTTCCTGTCCCTCCTTTCTCTGCCTGCACATTGTCACTGTCCCTCCATTCTCTGCCTACAAAACGTCCATGTCCCTCCACTCTATGCCCACACAATGTCCATGTCAATCCATTTGCTGCCTACACAATGTCCCTGTCCCTCCATTCTCTGCCTATACAATGTACCTGTCCCTCCATTCTCTGCTTACACATTGTCCATGTCGCTCCATTCTCTGCTTACACAATGTCCATGTCCCTTTATTCTCTGCCTACACAATGTCCATGTCCCAAAATTCTCTGCTTACACAATGCCCATGACCCTCCATTCTATGCCTACACATTGTCCATGTCAGCCCATTCTCTGCCTACACAATGCCCATGTCCCCACATTCTCTGCTTACACAATGTCCCTGTCCCTCCATTCTCTGCCTACACAATGTCCATGTCCCTCCATTCTCTGCCAATACAATGTCCATCTCTCTTAATTCTTTGCCTACACAATGTCCCTGTCCCTCCATTCTCTGCTTACACTGTCCATGTCCCCCCATTCACTGCCTACACAATGTCCATGTCCCTCCATTCTCTGCCTACACAATGCCCATGTCGCTCTATTCTCTCCTTACACAATTTTCATGTCCCTCCATTCTCTGCCTACAGAATGTCCATGTCCCTCATTCCCTGCCTACACAATGTTCCTGTCCCTCCTTTCTCTGCCTGCACATTGTCACTGTCCCTCCATTCTCTGCCTACAAAACGTCCATGTCCCTCCACTCTATGCCCACACAATGTCCATGTCAATCCATTTGCTGCCTACACAATGTCCCTGTCCCTCCATTCTCTGCCTATACAATGTACCTGTCCCTCCATTCTCTGCTTACACATTGTCCATGTCGCTCCATTCTCTGCTTACACAATGTCCATGTCCCTTTATTCTCTGCCTACACAATGTCCATGTCCCAAAATTCTCTGCTTACCCAATGCCCATGACCCTCCATTCTATGCCTACACATTGTCCATGTCCCCCCATTCTCTGCCTACACAATGCCCATGTCCCCCCATTCTCTGCTTACAAAATGTCCCTGTCCCTCCATTCTCTGCCTACACAATGTCCATGTCCCTCCATTCTCTGCCAATACAATGTCCATGTCTCTTAATTCTTTGCCTACACAATGTCCCTGTCCCTCCATTCTCTGCCTATACAATGTCCCTGTCCCTCCATACTCAGCCTACATAATGTTCTGTCCCTCCATTCTCTGCCTACACGTTGTCACTGTCCCTCCATTCTCTGACTACACAATGTCCATGTCCCAAAATTCTCTGCTTACACAATGCCCATGACCCTCCATTCTATGCCTACACATTGTCCATGTCAGCCCATTCTCTGCCTACACAATGCCCATGTCCCCACATTCTCTGCTTACACAATGTCCCTGTCCCTCCATTCTCTGCCTACACAATGTCCATGTCCCTCCATTCTCTGCCAATACAATGTCCATGTCTCTTAATTCTTTGCCTACACAATGTCCCTGTCCCTCCATTCTCTGCTTACACTGTCCATGTCCCCCCATTCACTGCCTACACAATGTCCATGTCCCTCCATTCTCTGCCTACACAATGCCCATGTCGCTCTATTCTCTCCTTACACAATTTTCATGTCCCTCCATTCTCTGCCTACAGAATGTCGCTGTCCCTCCAATCTCAGACTACACAATGCCAGTCCCTCCATCTCTGCCTGCACATTGTCCCTGTCCCTCCATTCCCTGCCTACACAGTCCATGTCCCTCCATTCTCTGCATACACAATGTCCATGTCCCTCGATTCTCTGCTTACACAATGTCCATGTCCCTCCATTCTCTTCCCTCACAATGTCCATGTCCATCCATTCTCTGCCCACACAATGTCCATGTCCCTCCATTCTCTGCCTACACATTGTCACTGTCAATCCATTCTCTGCCTACATAATGCCCATGTCCCCCATTCCCTGCCTACACAATGTCTCTGTCCCTCCATTCTCTGCTTACACATTGTCCCTGTCCCTCCATTCTCTGGCCACACAACGTCCATGTCCCTCCATTCTCTGCCTACACAATGTTACTGTCCCTCCTTTCTCTGCCTGCACATTGTCACTGTCCCTCCATTCTCTGCCTACAAAACTTCCATGTCCCTCCATTCTATCCCACGCAATGTCCATGTCAATCCATTTGCTGCCTACACAATGTCCCTGTCCCTCCATTCTCTGCCTATACAATGTACCTGTCCCTCCATTCTCTGCTTACACATTGTCCATGTCGCTCCATACTCTGCTTACACAATGTCGATGTCCCTCCATTCTCTGCCTACACATAGTCCCTGTCCCTCCATTCTCTGACTACACAATGTCCCTGTCCATCCATTCTCTGCGTACACAAAGTCAAAGTCACTCCATTCTCTGTCTACTCAATGTCCATGTCCCCCCATTCCCTGCCTACACAAAGTCCATGTCCCTCCATTCTCTGCCTACACAATGTCCATGTCCCAAAATTCTCTGCTTACACAATGCCCATGACCCTCCATTCTATGCCTACACAATTGTCCATGTCCCCCCATTCTCTGCCTACACAATGCCCATGTCTCCCCATTCTCTGCTTACACAATGTCCCTGTCCCTCCATTCTCTGCCTACACAATGTCCATGTCCCTCCATTCTCTGCCAACACAATGTCCCTGTCCCTCCAATCTATGCCTACACGTTGTCCCTGTCCCTCCGTTCTCAGCCTACATAATGTTCAGTCCCTCCATTCTCTGCCTACACGTTGTCACTCTCCCTCCATTCTCTGACTACACAATGTCCATGTCCCTCCATTCTCTGCGTACACAATGTCCCTGTCCCTCCATTCTCTGCATACACTGTCCATGTCCCCCCATTCACTGCCTACACAATGTCCATGTCCCTCCATTCTCTGCCTACACAATGCCCATGTCTATGTATTCTCTGCCTACACCATATCCATGTCCCTCCATTCTCTGCCCACACAATATCCATGTCCCTCCTTTCTCTGCCTACACAATGTCCCTGTCCCTCCATTCTGTGCTTACACAATGTCCATGTCCCCCCATTCTCTGCTTACACAATGTCCCTGTCCCTCCATTCTCTGCCTACACAATGTCCATGTCCCTCCATTCTCTGCCAACACAATGTCCATGTCTCTTAATTCTTTGCCTACACAATGTAACTGTCCCTCCATTATCTGCCTACACAATGTCCCTATCCCTACATTCTCTGCTTACACTGTCCAAGTCCCCCCATTCTCTGCCTACACAATGTCCATGTCCCTCCATTCTCTGCCTACACAATGTCCCTGTCCCTCCAATCTATGCCTACACGTTGTCCCTGTCCCTCCGTTCTCAGCCTACATAATGTTCTGTCCCTCCATTCTCTGCCTACACGTTGTCACTGTCCCTCCATTCTCTGAATACACAATGTCCATGTCCCTCCATTCTCTGCGTACACAATGTCCCTGTCCCTCCATTCTCTGCTTACACTGTCCATGTCCCCCCATTCACTGCCTACACAATGCCCATGTCTCTGTATTCTCTGCCCACACTATATCCATGTCCCTCCTTTCTCTGCCTACACAATGTCCATGTCCCCGCATTCTCTGCCCAGACTATATCCATGTCCCTCCTTTCTCTGCCTACACAATGTCCCTGGCCATCTTTCTCCACCTACACAATGTACATGTCCCTCCATTCTCTACCTACACAATGCCCATGTCCCTCTATTCTCTCCTTACACAATGTCCATGTCCCTACATTCTCTGCGTACACAACGTCCCTATCCCTCCATTCTCTGCTTACACTGTCCATGTCCCCCCATTCTCTGCCTACACAATGTCCATGTCCCTCCATTCTCTGCCTACAGAATGTCCCTGTCCCTCCAATCTATGCCTACATGTTGTCCCTGTCCCTCCGTTCTCAGCCTGCATAATGTTCTGTCCCTCCATTCTCTGCCTACACGTTGTCTCTGTCCCTCCATTCTCTGACTACACAATGTCCATGTCCCTCCATTCTCTGCGTACACAATGTCCCTGTCCCTACATTCTCTGCTTACACTGTCCATGTCCTCCATTCTCCGCCTACACAATGTCGCTGTCCCTCCATTCTCTGCCTACAAAATATCCATGTCCCTCCATTCTCTGCCTACACAATGTCCATGTCCCTCCATTCTCTGCTTACACAATGTCCATGTCCCCGCATTCTCTGCCCACACTATATCCATGTCCCTCCTTTCTCTGCCTACAAATTGTCCATGTCCCCCATTCTCTGCTTACACAATGTCCCTGTCCCTCCATTCTCTGCCCACACAATATCCATGTCCCTCCATTCTCTGCTTACACTGTCCATGTCCCCCCATTCACTGCCTACACAATGCCCATGTCTCTGTATTCTCTGCCTACACCATATCCATGTCCCTCCATTCTCTGCCCACACAATATCCATGTCCCTCCTTTCTCTGCCTACACAAAGTCCCTGTCCCTCCTTTCTGTGCTTACACAATGTCCATGTCCCTCCATTCTCGGTCTACACAATGTCCATGTCTCCTCATTCTCTGCCTACACAATGTCCATGTCCTCCATTCTCCGCCTACACAATGTCGCTGTCCCTCCATTCTCTGCCTACAAAATATCCATGTCCCTCCATTCTCTGCCTACTGAATGTCCATGTCCCTCCATTCTCTGCTTACACAATGTCCATGTCCCCGCATTCTCTGCCCACACTATATCCATGTCCCTCCTTTCTCTGCCTACACAATGTCCATGTCCCCGCATTCTCTGCCCAGACTATATCCATGTCCCTCCTTTCTCTGCCTACACAATGTCCCTGGCCATCTTTCTCCACCTACACAATGTACATGTCCCTCCATTCTCTACCTACACAATGTCCATGTCCCTCTATTCTCTCCTTACACAATGTCCATGTCCCTCCATTCTCTGCGTACACAACGTCCCTATCCCTCCATTCTCTGCTTACACTGTCCATGTCCCCCCATTCTCTGCCTACACAATGTCCATGTCCCTCCATTCTCTGCCTACAGAATGTCCCTGTCCCTCCAATCTATGCCTACATGTTGTCCCTGTCCCTCCGTTCTCAGCCTGCATAATGTTCTGTCCCTCCATTCTCTGCCTACACGTTGTCTCTGTCCCTCCATTCTCTGACTACACAATGTCCATGTCCCTCCATTCTCTGCGTACACAATGTCCCTGTCCCTACATTCTCTGCTTACACTGTCCATGTCCTCCATTCTCCGCCTACACAATGTCGCTGTCCCTCCATTCTCTGCCTACAAAATATCCATGTCCCTCCATTCTCTGCCTACACAATGTCCATGTCCCTCCATTCTCTGCTTACACAATGTCCATGTCCCCGCATTCTCTGCTGACACTATATCCATGTCCCTCCTTTCTCTGCCTACAAATTGTCCATGTCCCCCATTCTCTGCTTACACAATGTCCCTGTCCCTCCATTCTCTGCCCACACAATATCCATGTCCCTCCTTTCTCTGCCTACACAATGTCCCTGGCCATCTTTCTCCACCTACACAATGTCCATGTCCCTCCATTCTCTACCTACACAATGCCCATGTCCCTCTATTCTCTCCTTACACAATGTCCATGTCCCTCCATTCTCTGCGTACACAACGTCCCTATCCCTCCATTCTCTGCTTACACTGTCCATGTCCCCCCATTCTCTGCCTACACAATGTCCATGTCCCTCCATTCTCTGCCTACAGAATGTCCCTGTCCCTCCAATCTATGCCTACACGTTGTCCCTGTCCCTCCGTTCTCAGCCTGCATAATGTTCTGTCCCTCCATTCTCTGCCTACACGTTGTCTCTGTCCCTCCATTCTCTGACTACACAATGTCCATGTCCCTCCATTCTCTGCGTACACAATGTCCCTGTCCCTCCATTCTCTGCTTACACTGTCCATGTCCCCCCATTCACTGCCTACACAATGTCCATGTCCCTCCATTCTCTGCCTACACAATGCCCATGTCCCTCTATTCTCTCCTTACACAATTTTCATGTCCCTCCATTCTCTGCCTACAGAATGTCCCTGTCCCTCCAATCTCAGACTACACAATGCCAGTCCCTCCATCTCTGCCTGCACATTGTCCCTGTCCCTCCATTCCCTGCCTACACAATGTCCATGTCCCTCCATTCTCTGCATACACAATGTCCATGTCCCTCGATTCTCTGCTTACACAATGTCCATGTCCCTCCATTCTCTTCCCTCACAATGTCCATGTCCCTCCATTCTCTGCCAACACAATGTCCATGTCTCTTAATTCTTTGCCTACACAATGTAACTGTCCCTCCATTCTCTGCCTACACAATGTCCCTATCCCTACATTCTCTGCTTACACTGTCCATGTCCCCCATTCTCTGCCTACACAATGTCCATGTCCCTCCATTGTCTGCCTACACAATGTCCCTGCCCCTCCAATCTATGCCTACACGTTGTCCCTGTCCCTCCATTCTCAGCCTACATAATTTTCTGTCCCTCCATTCTCTGCCTACACGTTGTCACTGTCCCTCCATTCTCTGACAACTCAATGTCCATGTCCCTCCATTCTCTGCCTACACAATGTCCCTGCCCCTCCAATCTATGCCTACACGTTGTCCCTGTCCCTCCGTTCTCAGCCTACATAATGTCCATGTCACTCCATTCTCTGCTTACACAATGTCCATGTCCCCGCATTCTCTGCCTACACTATATCCATGTCCCTCCTTTCTCTGCCTACACATTGTCCATGTCCCCCATTCTCTGCTTACACAATATCCCTCTCCCTCCACTCTGCCCACACAATATCCATGTCCCTCCTTTCTCTGCCTACACAATGTCCCTGGCCATCTTTCTCCACCTACACAATGTCCATGTCCCTCCTTTCTCTGCCTACACAATGTCCATGTCCCCGCATTCTCTGCCCAGACTATATCCATGTCCCTCCTTTCTCTGCCTACACAATGTCCCTGGCCATCTTTCTCCACCTACACAATGTACATGTCCCTCCATTCTCTACCTACACAATGTCCATGTCCCTCTATTCTCTCCTTACACAATGTCCATGTCCCTCCATTCTCTGCGTACACAACGTCCCTATCCCTCCATTCTCTGCTTACACTGTCCATGTCCCCCCATTCTCTGCCTACACAATGTCCATGTCCCTCCATTCTCTGCCTACAGAATGTCCCTGTCCCTCCAATCTATGCCTACATGTTGTCCCTGTCCCTCCGTTCTCAGCCTGCATAATGTTCTGTCCCTCCATTCTCTGCCTACACGTTGTCTCTGTCCCTCCATTCTCTGACTACACAATGTCCATGTCCCTCCATTCTCTGCGTACACAATGTCCCTGTCCCTACATTCTCTGCTTACACTGTCCATGTCCTCCATTCTCCGCCTACACAATGTCGCTGTCCCTCCATTCTCTGCCTACAAAATATCCATGTCCCTCCATTCTCTGCCTACACAATGTCCATGTCCCTCCATTCTCTGCTTACACAATGTCCATGTCCCCGCATTCTCTGCTGACACTATATCCATGTCCCTCCTTTCTCTGCCTACAAATTGTCCATGTCCCCCATTCTCTGCTTACACAATGTCCCTGTCCCTCCATTCTCTGCCCACACAATATCCATGTCCCTCCTTTCTCTGCCTACACAATGTCCCTGGCCATCTTTCTCCACCTACACAATGTCCATGTCCCTCCATTCTCTACCTACACAATGCCCATGTCCCTCTATTCTCTCCTTACACAATGTCCATGTCCCTCCATTCTCTGCGTACACAACGTCCCTATCCCTCCATTCTCTGCTTACACTGTCCATGTCCCCCCATTCTCTGCCTACACAATGTCCATGTCCCTCCATTCTCTGCCTACAGAATGTCCCTGTCCCTCCAATCTATGCCTACACGTTGTCCCTGTCCCTCCGTTCTCAGCCTGCATAATGTTCTGTCCCTCCATTCTCTGCCTACACGTTGTCTCTGTCCCTCCATTCTCTGACTACACAATGTCCATGTCCCTCCATTCTCTGCGTACACAATGTCCCTGTCCCTCCATTCTCTGCTTACACTGTCCATGTCCCCCCATTCACTGCCTACACAATGTCCATGTCCCTCCATTCTCTGCCTACACAATGCCCATGTCCCTCTATTCTCTCCTTACACAATTTTCATGTCCCTCCATTCTCTGCCTACAGAATGTCCCTGTCCCTCCAATCTCAGACTACACAATGCCAGTCCCTCCATCTCTGCCTGCACATTGTCCCTGTCCCTCCATTCCCTGCCTACACAATGTCCATGTCCCTCCATTCTCTGCATACACAATGTCCATGTCCCTCGATTCTCTGCTTACACAATGTCCATGTCCCTCCATTCTCTTCCCTCACAATGTCCATGTCCCTCCATTCTCTGCCAACACAATGTCCATGTCTCTTAATTCTTTGCCTACACAATGTAACTGTCCCTCCATTCTCTGCCTACACAATGTCCCTATCCCTACATTCTCTGCTTACACTGTCCATGTCCCCCATTCTCTGCCTACACAATGTCCATGTCCCTCCATTGTCTGCCTACACAATGTCCCTGCCCCTCCAATCTATGCCTACACGTTGTCCCTGTCCCTCCATTCTCAGCCTACATAATTTTCTGTCCCTCCATTCTCTGCCTACACGTTGTCACTGTCCCTCCATTCTCTGACAACTCAATGTCCATGTCCCTCCATTCTCTGCCTACACAATGTCCCTGCCCCTCCAATCTATGCCTACACGTTGTCCCTGTCCCTCCGTTCTCAGCCTACATAATGTCCATGTCACTCCATTCTCTGCTTACACAATGTCCATGTCCCCGCATTCTCTGCCTACACTATATCCATGTCCCTCCTTTCTCTGCCTACACATTGTCCATGTCCCCCATTCTCTGCTTACACAATATCCCTCTCCCTCCATTCTCTGCCCACACAATATCCATGTCCCTCCTTTCTCTGCCTACACAATGTCCCTGGCCATCTTTCTCCACCTACACAATGTCCATGTCCCTCCATTCTCTGCCTACACAATGTCCATGTCCCTCCATTCTCTGCCTACACAATGTACCTGTCCCTCCATTCTCTGCTTACACAATGTCCATGTCCCTCCATTCTCTGTCTACACAATGTCCCTGTCTCCCCATTCTCTGCCTACACAATGTACATTTCCCTCCATTCTCTGCCTAAAAAATGTCCATGTCCCTCCATTCTCTACCTACACAATGCCCATGTCCCTCTATTCTCTCCTTACACAATGTCCATGTCCCTCCATTCTCTGCGTACACAACGTCCCTATCCCTCCATTCTCTGCTTACACTGTCCAAGTCCCCCCATTCTCTGCCTACACAATGTCCATGTCCCTCCATTCTCTGCCTACAGAATGTCCCTGTCCCTCCAATCTATGCCTACACATTGTCCCTGTCCCTCCATTCTCAGCCTGCATAATGTTCTGTCCCTCCATTCTCTGCCTACACGTTGTCTCTGTCCCTCCATTCTCTGACTACACAATGTCCATGTCCCTCCATTCTCTGCGTACACAATGTCCCTGTCCCTCCATTCTCTGCTTACACTGTCCATGTCCCCCCATTCACTGCCTACACACTGTCCATGTCCCTCCATTCTCTGCCTACAGAATGTCCCTGTCCCTCCAATCTCAGACTACACAATGCCAGTCCCTCCATCTCTGCCTGCACATTGTCCCTGTCCCTCCATTCCCTGCCTACACAATGTCCATGTCCCTCCATTCTCTGCATACACAATGTCCATGTCCCTCCATTCTCTTCCCTCACAATGTCCATGTCCCTCCATTCTCTGCCAACACAATGTCCATGTCTCTTAATTCTTTGCCTACACAATGTCCCTGGCCATCTTTCTCCACCTACACAATGTACATGTCCCTCCATTCTCTACCTACACAATGTCCATGTCCCTCTATTCTCTCCTTACACAATGTCCATGTCCCTCCATTCTCTGCGTACACAACGTCCCTATCCCTCCATTCTCTGCTTACACTGTCCATGTCCCCCCATTCTCTGCCTACACAATGTCCATGTCCCTCCATTCTCTGCCTACAGAATGTCCCTGTCCCTCCAATCTATGCCTACATGTTGTCCCTGTCCCTCCGTTCTCAGCCTGCATAATGTTCTGTCCCTCCATTCTCTGCCTACACGTTGTCTCTGTCCCTCCATTCTCTGACTACACAATGTCCATGTCCCTCCATTCTCTGCGTACACAATGTCCCTGTCCCTACATTCTCTGCTTACACTGTCCATGTCCTCCATTCTCCGCCTACACAATGTCGCTGTCCCTCCATTCTCTGCCTACAAAATATCCATGTCCCTCCATTCTCTGCCTACACAATGTCCATGTCCCTCCATTCTCTGCTTACACAATGTCCATGTCCCCGCATTCTCTGCTGACACTATATCCATGTCCCTCCTTTCTCTGCCTACAAATTGTCCATGTCCCCCATTCTCTGCTTACACAATGTCCCTGTCCCTCCATTCTCTGCCCACACAATATCCATGTCCCTCCTTTCTCTGCCTACACAATGTCCCTGGCCATCTTTCTCCACCTACACAATGTCCATGTCCCTCCATTCTCTACCTACACAATGCCCATGTCCCTCTATTCTCTCCTTACACAATGTCCATGTCCCTCCATTCTCTGCGTACACAACGTCCCTATCCCTCCATTCTCTG
This sequence comes from Hemitrygon akajei, assembly GCF_048418815.1. Taxonomy (NCBI): domain Eukaryota; kingdom Metazoa; phylum Chordata; class Chondrichthyes; order Myliobatiformes; family Dasyatidae; genus Hemitrygon; species Hemitrygon akajei. The sequence continues at coordinate 157,832,883 of NC_133125.1, forward strand.
CTTACACTGTCCATGTCCCCCCATTCTCTGCCTACACAATGTCCATGTCCCTCCATTCTCTGCCTACAGAATGTCCCTGTCCCTCCAATCTATGCCTACACGTTGTCCCTGTCCCTCCGTTCTCAGCCTGCATAATGTTCTGTCCCTCCATTCTCTGCCTACACGTTGTCTCTGTCCCTCCATTCTCTGACTACACAATGTCCATGTCCCTCCATTCTCTGCGTACACAATGTCCCTGTCCCTCCATTCTCTGCTTACACTGTCCATGTCCCCCCATTCACTGCCTACACAATGTCCATGTCCCTCCATTCTCTGCCTACACAATGCCCATGTCCCTCTATTCTCTCCTTACACAATTTTCATGTCCCTCCATTCTCTGCCTACAGAATGTCCCTGTCCCTCCAATCTCAGACTACACAATGCCAGTCCCTCCATCTCTGCCTGCACATTGTCCCTGTCCCTCCATTCCCTGCCTACACAATGTCCATGTCCCTCCATTCTCTGCATACACAATGTCCATGTCCCTCGATTCTCTGCTTACACAATGTCCATGTCCCTCCATTCTCTTCCCTCACAATGTCCATGTCCCTCCATTCTCTGCCAACACAATGTCCATGTCTCTTAATTCTTTGCCTACACAATGTAACTGTCCCTCCATTCTCTGCCTACACAATGTCCCTATCCCTACATTCTCTGCTTACACTGTCCATGTCCCCCATTCTCTGCCTACACAATGTCCATGTCCCTCCATTGTCTGCCTACACAATGTCCCTGCCCCTCCAATCTATGCCTACACGTTGTCCCTGTCCCTCCATTCTCAGCCTACATAATTTTCTGTCCCTCCATTCTCTGCCTACACGTTGTCACTGTCCCTCCATTCTCTGACAACTCAATGTCCATGTCCCTCCATTCTCTGCCTACACAATGTCCCTGCCCCTCCAATCTATGCCTACACGTTGTCCCTGTCCCTCCGTTCTCAGCCTACATAATGTCCATGTCACTCCATTCTCTGCTTACACAATGTCCATGTCCCCGCATTCTCTGCCTACACTATATCCATGTCCCTCCTTTCTCTGCCTACACATTGTCCATGTCCCCCATTCTCTGCTTACACAATATCCCTCTCCCTCCATTCTCTGCCCACACAATATCCATGTCCCTCCTTTCTCTGCCTACACAATGTCCCTGGCCATCTTTCTCCACCTACACAATGTCCATGTCCCTCCATTCTCTGCCTACACAATGTCCATGTCCCTCCATTCTCTGCCTACACAATGTACCTGTCCCTCCATTCTCTGCTTACACAATGTCCATGTCCCTCCATTCTCTGTCTACACAATGTCCCTGTCTCCCCATTCTCTGCCTACACAATGTACATTTCCCTCCATTCTCTGCCTAAAAAATGTCCATGTCCCTCCATTCTCTACCTACACAATGCCCATGTCCCTCTATTCTCTCCTTACACAATGTCCATGTCCCTCCATTCTCTGCGTACACAACGTCCCTATCCCTCCATTCTCTGCTTACACTGTCCAAGTCCCCCCATTCTCTGCCTACACAATGTCCATGTCCCTCCATTCTCTGCCTACAGAATGTCCCTGTCCCTCCAATCTATGCCTACACATTGTCCCTGTCCCTCCATTCTCAGCCTGCATAATGTTCTGTCCCTCCATTCTCTGCCTACACGTTGTCTCTGTCCCTCCATTCTCTGACTACACAATGTCCATGTCCCTCCATTCTCTGCGTACACAATGTCCCTGTCCCTCCATTCTCTGCTTACACTGTCCATGTCCCCCCATTCACTGCCTACACACTGTCCATGTCCCTCCATTCTCTGCCTACAGAATGTCCCTGTCCCTCCAATCTCAGACTACACAATGCCAGTCCCTCCATCTCTGCCTGCACATTGTCCCTGTCCCTCCATTCCCTGCCTACACAATGTCCATGTCCCTCCATTCTCTGCATACACAATGTCCATGTCCCTCCATTCTCTTCCCTCACAATGTCCATGTCCCTCCATTCTCTGCCAACACAATGTCCATGTCTCTTAATTCTTTGCCTACACAATGTAACTGTCCCTCCATTATCTGCCTACACAATGTCCCTATCCCTACATTCTCTGCTTACACTGTCCATGTCCCCCATTCTCTGCCTACACAATGTCCATGTCCCTCCATTGTCTGCCTACACAATGTCCCTTCCCCTCCAATCTATGCCTACACGTTGTCCCTGTCCCTCCGTTCTCAGCCTACATAATGTTCTGTCCCTCCATTCTCTGCCTACACGTTGTCACTGTCCCTCCATTCTCTGACTACACAATCTCCATGTCCCTCATTCTCTGCCTACACAATGTCCCTGTCCCTCCATTCTGTGCTTACACAATTTACATGTCCCTCCCTTCTCTGCCTACACAATGTACATGTCCCCCATTCCCTGCCTACACAATCTTCCTGTGCCTCCTTTCTCTGCCTGCACATTGTCACTGTCCCTCCATTCTCTGCCTACAAAACGTCCATGTCCCTCCATTCTATGCCCACACAATGTCCATGTCAATCCATTTGCTGCCTACACAATGTCCCTGTCCCTCCATTCTCTGCCTATACAATGTACCTGTCCCTCCATTCTCTGCTTACACAATGTCCATGTCCCTTTATTCTCTGCCTACACAATGTCCATGTGCCAAAATTCTCTGCTTACACAATGCCCATGACCCTCCATTCTATGCCTACACATTGTCAATGTCCCCCCATTCTCTGCCTACACAATGCCCATGTCCCCCCATTCTCTGCTTACAAAATGTCCCTGTCCCTCCATTCTCTGCCTACACAATGTCCATGTCCCTCCAATCTATGCCTGCACGTTGTCCCTGTCCCTCCGTACTCAGCCTACATAATGTTCTGTCCCTCCATTCTCTGCCTACACGTTGTCACTTTCCCTCCATTCTCTGACTACACAATGTCCATGTCCCAAAATTCTCTGCTTACACAATGCCCATGACCCTCCATTCTATGCCTACACATTGTCCATGTCAGCCCATTCTCTGCCTACACAATGCCCATGTCCCCACATTCTCTGCTTACACAATGTCCCTGTCCCTCCATTCTCTGCCTACACAATGTCCATGTCCCTCCATTCTCTGCCAATACAATGTCCATGTCTCTTAATTCTCTGCCTACACAATGCCAATGTCCCTCCATCTCTTCCTGCACTTTGTCCCTGTCCCTCCATTCTCAGCCTACACAATGTTCTGTCCCTCCATTCTCTGCCAACACGTTGTCACAGTCCCTCCATTCTCTGACTACACAATCTCCATGTCCCTCATTCTCTGCGTACACAATGTCCCTGTCCCTCCATTCTGTGCTTACACAATGTCCATGTCCCTCCATTCTCTGCCTACACAATGTCCATGTCCCCCATTCCCTGCCTACACAATGTTCCTGTCCCTCCTTTCTCTGCCTACACATTGTCACTGTCCCTCCATTCTCTGCCTACAAAACGTCCATGTCCCTCCATTCTATGCCCACACAATGTCCATGCCAATCCATTTGCTGCCTACACAATGTCCCTGTCCCTCCATTCTCTGCCTATGCAATGTACCTATCCCTCCATTCTCTGCTTACACATTGTCCATGTCGCTGCATTCTCTGCTTACACAATATCCATGTCCCTCCATTCACTTCGTACACAATGTCCATGTCCCTCCATTCACTCTCTACACAGTGTCCATATCTCCCCATTCTCTGCCTACACAATGTCCAAGTCCCTCCATTCTCTGCCTACACAATGTGCATGTCCCTCCATTCTTTGATTACACAATATTCATGTCTCTCCATTCTCAGCCTACATAATGTCCATGTCCCTCCATTCTCTGCCTACACATTGTCACTGCCACTCCATTCTATGCCTACACAAAGTCCTTGTCCCCCATTCTCTGCCTACACAATGTCGCTGTCCCTCCATTCTCTGCTTACACAATGTCCCTGTCCCTCCATTCTCTGCCCACACAATATCCATGTCCCTCCTTTCTCTGCCTACACAATGTCCCTGGCCATCTTTCTCCACCTACACATTGTCCCTGTCCCTCCATTCTCTGCCTACACAAAGCGCATTTCCCACCATTCTCTACCTACACAATGTCCATGTCCCTCCATTCTCTGTCCACACAATGTCCAAGTCCCTCCATTTGCTGCCAACACTATGTCCCTGTCTCTCAATTCTCTGCTTACACATTGTCCATGTCCCCCCATTCTCTGCCTACCCAATGTCCATGCACCTCCATTCTCTGCCTACACAATGTCCATGTCCCTCCATTCTCTGCCTACAGAATGTCCCTGTCCCTACAATCTATGCCTACATGTTGTCCCTGTCCCTCCGTTCTCAGCCTGCATAATGTTCTGTCCCTCCATTCTCTGCCTACACGTTGTCTCTGTCCCTCCATTCTCTGACTACACAATGTCCATGTCCCTCCATTCTCTGCGTACACAATGTCACTGTCCCTCCATTCTCTGCTTACACTGTCCATGTCCCCCCATTCACTGCCTACACAATGTCCATCTCCCTCCATTCTCTGCCTACACAATGCCCATGTCCCTCTATTCTCTCCTTACACAATTTTCATGTCCCTCCATTCCCTGCCTACAGAATGTCCCTGTCCCTCCAATCTCAGACTACACAATGCCAGTCCCTCCATCTCTGCCTGCACATTGTCCCTGTCCCTCCATTCCCTGCCTACACAATGTCCATGTCCCTCAATTCTCTGCATACACAATGTCCATGTCCCTCCATTCTCTTCCCTCACAATGTCCATGTCCCTCCATTCTCTGCCCACACATTGTCCCTGTCCCTCCATTCTCTGGCCACACATCATCCATGTCCCTCCATTTTCTGCCTACACAATGTTCCTGTCCCTCCTTTCTCTGCCTTCACCTTGTCACTGTCCCTCCATTCTCTGACTAAACAATGTCCCTGTCTCTCAATTCTCTGCTTACACATTGTCTATGTCCCCCCATTCTCTGCCTACCCAATGTCCATGCACCTCCATTCTCTGCCTAAACAATGTCCATGTCCCTCCATTCTCTGCCTACAGAATGTCCCTGTCCCTGCAATCTATGTCTACACGTTGTCCCTGTCCCTCCGTTCTCAGCCTGCATAATGTTCTGTCCCTCCATTCTCTGCCTACACGTTGTCTCTGTCCCTCCATTCTCTGACTACACAATGTCCATGTCCCTCCATTCTCTGCGTACACAATGTCACTGTCCCTCCATTCTCTGCTTACACTGTCCATGTCCCCCATTCACTGCCTACACAATGTCCATCTCCCTCCATTCTCTGCCTACACAATGCCCATGTCCCTCTATTCTCTCCTTACACAATTTTCATGTCCCTCCATTCTCAGCCTACAGAATGTCCCTGTCCCTCCAATCTCAGACTACACAATGCCAGTCCCTCCATCTCTGCCTGCACATTGTCCCTGTCCCTCCATTCCCTGCCTACACAATGTCCATGTCCCTCAATTCTCTGCATACACAATGTCCATGTCCCTCGATTCTCTGCTTACACAATGTCCATGTCCCTCCATTCTCTTCCCTCACAATGTCCATGTCCCTCCATTCTCTGCCCACACATTGTCCCTGTCCCTCCATTCTCTGGCCACACAACGTCCATGTCCCTCCATTTTCTGCCTACACAATGTTCCTGTCCCTCCTTTCTCTGCCTGCACCTTGTCACTGTCCCTCCATTCTCTGACTAAACAATGTCCCTGTCCATCCATTCTCTGCGTACACAATGTCCATGTCCCTCCATTCTATCCCACGCAATGTCCATGTCAATCCATTTGCTGCATACACAATGTCCCTGTCCCTCCATTCTCTGCCTATACAATGTACCTGTCCCTCCATTCTCTGCTTACACATTGTCCATGTCGCTCCATTCTCTGCTTACACAATGTCGATGTCCCTCCATTCTCTGCCTACACATAGTCCCTGTCCCTCCATTCTCTGACTAAACAATGTCCCTGTCCATCCATTCTCTGCGTACACAATGTCCAAGTCCCTCCATTCTCTGTCTACTCAATGTCCATGTCCCCCCATTCCCTGCCTACACAAAGTCCATGTCCCTCCATTCTCTGCCTACACAATGTCCATGTCCCAAAATTCTCTGCTTACACATTGCCCATGACCCTCCATTCTATGCCTACACATTGTCCATGTCCCCACATTCTCTGCCTACACAATGCCCATGTCTCCCCATTCTCTGCTTACACAATGTCCCTGTCCCTCCATTCTCTGCCTACACAATGTCCATGTCCCTCCATTATCTGCCTACACAATGTCCCTATCCCTACATTCTCTGCTTACACTGACCATGTCCCCCATTCTCTGCGTACACAATGTCCATGTCCCTCCAATCTCAGACTACACAATGCCAATGTCCCTCCATTTCTGCCTGCACATTGTCCCTGTCCCTCCATTCTCAGCCTACACAATGTTCTGTCCCTCCATTCTCTGCCTACACGTTGTCACTGTCCCTCCATTCTCTGACTACACAATCTCCATGTCCCTCATTCTCAGCCTACACAATGTCCCTGTCCCTCCATTCTGTGCTTACACAATGTCCATGTCCCTCCATTCTCTGCCTACACAATGTCCATGTCCCCCATTCCCTGCCTACACAATGTTCCTGTCCCTCCTTTCTCTGCCTACACATTGTCACTGTCCCTCCATTCTCTGCCTACAAAACGTCCCTGTCCCTCCATTCTCTGCCTATACAAAGTACCTGTCCCTCCATTCTCTGCTTACACATTGTCCATGTCGCTCCATTCTCTGCTTACACAATATCCATGTCCCTTCATTCTCTGCCTACACAATGTCCATGTCCCAAAATTCTCTGCTTACACAATGCCCATGACCCTCCATTCTAAGCCTACACATTGTCCATGTCCCCCCATTCTCTGCATACACAATGTCCCTGTCCCTCCAATCTATGCCTACACGTTGTCCCTGTCCCTCCGTTCTCAGCCTACATAATGTTCTGTCCCTCCATTCTCTGCCTACACGTTGTCACTGTCCCACCATTCTCTGCCTACACAATGTCCATGTCCCTCCATTCTCTGCTTACACTGTCCATGTCCCCCCATTCTCTGCATACACAATGTCCCTGTCCCTCCAATCTATGCCTACACGTTGTCCCTGTCCCTCCGTTCTCAGCCTACATAATGTTCTGTCCCTCCATTCTCTGCCTACACCTTGTCACTGTCCCTCCATTCTCTGACTACACAATGTCCATGTCCCTGCATTCTCTGCGTACACAATGTCCCTGTCTATCCATTCTCTGCTTACACTGTCCATGTCCCGCCATTCACTGCCTACACAATGTCCATGTCCCGCCATTCACTGCCTACACAATGTCCATGTCACTCCATTCTCTGCCTACAGAATGTCCCTGTCCCTCCCATCTCAGACTACACAATGCCAATGTCCCTCCATCTCTGCCTGCACATTGTCCCTGTCCCTCCATTCTGAGCCTACACAATGTTCTGTCCCTCCATTCTCTGCCTACACGTTGTCACTGTCCCTCCATTCTCTGACTACACAATGTCCCTGTCCCTCCATTCTGTGCTTACACAATGTCCATGTCCCTCCATTCTCTGCCTACACAATGTCCATGTCCCCCATTCCCTGCCTACACAATGTCCATGTCCCTCCATTCTCTGCTTACACAATGTCCATGTCCCTCCATTCTCTGCCCACACAATGTCCATGTCCCTCCATTCTGTGCCCACACAATGTCCATGTCCCTCCATTCTCTGCCTACACGTTGTCACTGTCACTCCATTCTCTGCCTACACAATGTCCATGTCCCCCATTCCCTGCCTACACAATGTCGCTGTCCCTCCATTCTCTGCTTACACAATGTCCCTGTCCCTCCATTCTCTGGCCACACAACGTCCATGTCGCTCCATTCTCTGCCTACACAATGTTCCTGTCTCTCCTTTCGCTGCCTGCACATTGTCACTGTCCCTCCATTCTCTGCCTATACAATGTACCTGTCCCTCCATTCTCTGCTAACACAATGTCCATGTCCCCGCATTCTCTGCCCACACTATATCCATGTCCCTCCTTTCTCTGCCTACACATTGTCCATGTCGCTCCATTCTCTGCTTACACAATGTCCATGTCCCTCCATTCTCTGCCTACTCAATGTCCATGTCCCCCATTCCCTGCCTACACAATGTCCATGTCTCTCCATTTTCTGCCTACACAATGTCCATGTCCCAAAATTCTCTGCTTACACAATGCCCATGACCCTCCATTCTATGCCTACACATTGTCCATGTCAGCCCATTCTCTGCCTACACAATGCCCATGTCCCCACATTCTCTGCTTACACAATGTCCCTGTCCCTCCTTCTCTGCCTACACAATGTCCGTGTCCCTCCATTCTCTGCCAATACAATGTCCATGTCTCTTAATTCTTTGCCTACACAATGTAACTGTCCCGCCATTATCTGCCTACACATTGTCCATGTCCCTCCTTTCACTTCGTACACAATGTCCATGTCTCTCCATTCTGTGCTTACACAATGTCCAAGTCCCTCCATTCTCTGTCTACACAATGTCCATGTCTCCCCATTCTCTGCCTACACAATGTCCAAGTCCCTCCATTCTCTGCTTACACAATGTCCATGTCCCCGCATTCTCTGCCCACACTATATCCATGTCCCTCCTTTCTCTGCCTACACATTGTCCATGTCGCTCCATTCTCTGCTTACACAATGTCCATGTCCCTCCATTCTCTGTCTACTCAATGTCCATGTCCCCCATTCCCTGCCTACACAATGTCCATGTCTCTCCATTCTCTGCCTACACAATGTCCATGTCCCAAAATTCTCTGCTTACACAATGCCCATGACCCTCCATTCTATGCCTACACATTGTCCATGTCAGCCCATTCTCTGCCTACACAATGCCCATGTCCCCACATTCTCTGCTTACACAATGTCCCTGTCCCTCCATTCTCTGCCTACACAATGTCCATGTCCCTCCATTCTCTGCCAATACAATGTCCATGTCTCTTAATTCTTTGCCTACACAATGTAACTGTCCCGCTATTATCTGCCTACACATTGTCCATGTCCCTCCTTTCACTTCGTACACAATGTCCATGTCTCTCCATTCTGTGCTTACACAATGTCCAAGTCCCTCCATTCTCTGTCTACACATTGTCCATGTCTCCCCATTCTCTGCCTACACAATGTCCAAGTCCCTCCATTCTCTGCCTACACAATGTGCATGTCCCTCCATTCTCTGCCTACACAATGTCCATGTCTCTCCATTCTCTGCCTACACAATGTCCATGTCCCAAAATTCTCTGCTTACACAATGCCCATGACCCTCCATTCTATGCCTACACATTGTCCATGTCAGCCCATTCTCTGCCTACACAATGCCCATGTCCCCACATTCTCTGCTTACACAATGTCCCTGTCCCTCCATTCTCTGCCTACACAATGTCCATGTCCCTCCATTCTCTGCCAATACAATGTCCATGTCTCTTAATTCTTTGCCTACACAATGTAACTGTCCCGCCATTATCTGCCTACACATTGTCCATGTCGCTCCATTCTCTGCTTACACAATGTCGATGTCCCTCCATTCTCTGCCTACACATAGTCCCTGTCCCTCCATTCTCTGACTAAACAATGTCCCTGTCCCTCCATTCTCTGCCTACACGTTGTCACTGTACCTCCATTCTCTGACTACACAATCTCCATGTCCCTCATTCTCTGCCTACACAATGTCCCTGTCCCTCCATTCTGTGCTTACACAATGTCCATGTCCCTCCATTCTCTGCCTACACAATGTCCCTGTCCCTCCATTCTCTGACTACACAATGTCTCTGTCCATCCATTCTCTTCGTACACAATGTCCATGTCCCTCCATTCTCTGTCTACTCAATGTCCATGTCCCCTCATTCCCTGCCTACACAAAGTCCATGTCCCTCCATTCTCTGCCTACACAATGTCCATGTCCCAAAATTCTCTGCTTACACAATGCCCATGACCCTCCATTCTATGCCTACACATTGTCCATGTCCCCCCATTCTCTGCCTACACAATGCCCATATCTCCCCATTCTCTGCTTACACAATGTCCCTGTCCCTCCATTCTCTGCCTACACAATATCCATGTCCCTCCATTCTCTGCCAACACAATGTCCATGTCTCTTAATTCTTTGCCTACACAATGTAACTGTCCCTCCATTATCTGCCTACACAATGTCCCTATCTCTACATTCTCTGCTTACACTGTCTATGTCCCCCATTCTCTGCCTACACAATGTCCATGTCCCTCCATTCTCTGCCTACACAATGTCCCTGCCCCTCCAATCTATGCCTACACGTTGTCCCTGTCCCTCCGTTCTCAGCCTACATAATGTTCTGTCCCTCCATTCTCTGCCTACACGTTGTCACTGTCCCTCCATTCTCTGACAACACAATGTCCATGTCCCTCCATTCTCTGCGTACACAATGTCCTTGTCCCTCCATTCTCTGCGTACACAATGTCCCTGTCCCTCCATTCTCAGCTTACACTGTCCATGTCCCCCCATTCACTGCCTACACAATATCCATGTCCCTCCATTCTCAGCCTACAGAATGTCCCTGTCCCTCCAATCTCAGACTACACAATGCCAATGTCACTCCATCTCTGCCTGCACATTGTCCCTGTCCCTCCATTCTCAGCCTACACAAAGTTCTGTCCCTCCATTCTCTGCCTACACGTTGTCACTGTCCCTCCATTCTCTGACTACACAATCTCCATGTCCCTCATTCTCTGCCTACACAATGTCCCTGTCCCTCCATTCTGTGCTTACACAATGTCCATGTCCCTCCATTCTCTGCCTACACAATGTCCATGTCACCCATTCCCTGCCTACACAATGTTCCTGTCCCTCCTTTCTCTGCCTACACATTGTCACTGTCCCTCCATTCTCTGCCTACAAAACGTCCATGTCCCTGCATTCTATGCCCACACAATGTCCATGTAAATCCATTTGCTGCCTACACAATGTCCCTGTCCCTCCATTCTCTGCCTATACAAAGTACCTGTCCCCCCATTCTCTGCTTACACAATGTCCCTGTCCCTCCATTCCCGGCCTACACAATGTCCATGTCCCTCCATTCTCTGCCTACACAATGTCCCTGCCCCTCCAATCTATGCCTACACGTTGTCCCTGTCCCTCCGTTCTCAGCCTACATAATGTTCTGTCCCTCCATTCTCTGCCTACACCTTGTCACTGTCCCTCCATTCTCTGACTACACAATGTCCATGTCCCTGCATTCTCTGCGTACACAATGTCCCTGTCCCTCCATTCTCTGCTTACACTGTCCATGTCCCGCCATTCACTGCCTACACAATGTCCATGTCCCGCCATTCACTGCCTACACAATGTCCATGTCACTCCATTCTCTGCCTACAGAATGTCCCTGTCCCTCCCATCTCAGACTACACAATGCCAATGTCCCTCCATCTCTGCCTGCACATTGTCCCTGTCCCTCCATTCTCAGCCTACACAATGTTCTGTCCCTCCATTCTCTGCCTACACGTTGTCACTGTCCCTCCATTCTCTGACTACACAATCTCCATGTCCCTCATTCTCTGCCTACACAATGTCCCTGTCCCTCCATTCTGTGCTTACACAATGTCCATGTCCCTCCATTCTCTGCCTACACAATGTCCATGTCCCCCATTCCCTGCCTACACAATGTCCATGTCCCTCCATTCTCTGCTTACACAATGTCCATGTCCCTCCATTCTCTGCCCACACAATGTCCATGTCCCTCCATTCTGTGCCCACACAATGTCCATGTCCCTCCATTCTCTGCCTACACGTTGTCACTGTCACTCCATTCTCTGCCTACACAATGTCCATGTCCCCCATTCCCTGCCTACACAATGTCGCTGTCCCTCCATTCTCTGCTTACACAATGTCCCTGTCCCTCCATTCTCTGGCCACACAACGTCCATGTCGCTCCATTCTCTGCCTACACAATGTTCCTGTCTCTCCTTTCGCTGCCTGCACATTGTCACTGTCCCTCCATTCTCTGCCTATACAATGTACCTGTCCCTCCATTCTCTGCTAACACAATGTCCATGTCCCCGCATTCTCTGCCCACACTATATCCATGTCCCTCCTTTCTCTGCCTACACATTGTCCATGTCGCTCCATTCTCTGCTTACACAATGTCCATGTCCCTCCATTCTCTGCCTACTCAATGTCCATGTCCCCCATTCCCTGCCTACACAATGTCCATGTCTCTCCATTTTCTGCCTACACAATGTCCATGTCCCAAAATTCTCTGCTTACACAATGCCCATGACCCTCCATTCTATGCCTACACATTGTCCATGTCAGCCCATTCTCTGCCTACACAATGCCCATGTCCCCACATTCTCTGCTTACACAATGTCCCTGTCCCTCCTTCTCTGCCTACACAATGTCCATGTCCCTCCATTCTCTGCCAATACAATGTCCATGTCTCTTAATTCTTTGCCTACACAATGTAACTGTCCCGCCATTATCTGCCTACACATTGTCCATGTCCCTCCTTTCACTTCGTACACAATGTCCATGTCTCTCCATTCTGTGCTTACACAATGTCCAAGTCCCTCCATTCTCTGTCTACACAATGTCCATGTCTCCCCATTCTCTGCCTACACAATGTCCAAGTCCCTCCATTCTCAGCCTACACAATGTGCATGTCCCTCCATTCTCTGCTTACACAATGTCCATGTCCCCGCATTCTCTGCCCACACTATATCCATGTCCCTCCTTTCTCTGCCTACACATTGTCAATGTCGCTCCATTCTCTGCTTACACAATGTCCATGTCCCTCCATTCTCTGCCTACTCAATGTCCATGTCCCCCATTCCCTGCCTACACAATGTCCATGTCTCTCCATTCTCTGCCTACACAATGTCCATGTCCCAAAATTCTCTGCTTACACAATGCCCATGACCCTCCATTCTATGCCTACACATTGTCCATGTCAGCCCATTCTCTGCCTACACAATGCCCATGTCCCCACATTCTCTGTTTACACAATGTCCCTGTCCCTCCATTCTCTGCCTACACAATGTCCATGTCCCTCCATTCTCTGCCAATACAATGTCCATGTCTCTTAATTCTTTGCCTACACAATGTAACTGTCCCGCTATTATCTGCCTACACATTGTCCATGTCCCTCCTTTCACTTCGTACACAATGTCCATGTCTCTCCATTCTGTGCTTACACAATGTCCAAGTCCCTCCATTCTCTGTCTACACAATGTCCATGTCTCCCCATTCTCTGCCTACACAATGTCCAAGTCCCTCCATTCTCTGCCTACACAATGTGCATGTCCCTCCATTCTCTGCCTACACAATGTCCATGTCTCTCCATTCTCTGCCTACACAATGTCCATGTCCCAAAATTCTCTGCTTACACAATGCCCATGACCCTCCATTCTATGCCTACACATTGTCCATGTCAGCCCATTCTCTGCCTACACAATGCCCATGTCCCCACATTCTCTGCTTACACAATGTCCCTGTCCCTCCATTCTCTGCCTACACAATGTCCATGTCCCTCCATTCTCTGCCAATACAATGTCCATGTCTCTTAATTCTTTGCCTACACAATGTAACTGTCCCGCCATTATCTGCCTACACATTGTCCATGTCGCTCCATTCTCTGCTTACACAATGTCCATGTCCCTCCATTCTCTGCCTACACATAGTCCCTGTCCCTCCATTCTCTGACTAAACAATGTCCCTGTCCCTCCATTCTCTGCCTACACGTTGTCACTGTCACTCCATTCTCTGCCTACACAATGTCCATGTCCCCCATTCCCTGCCTACACAATGTCGCTGTCCCTCCATTCTCTGCTTACACAATGTCCCTGTCCCTCCATTCTCTGGCCACACAACGTCCATGTCGCTCCATTCTCTGCCTACACAATGTTCCTGTCTCTCCTTTCGCTGCCTGCACATTGTCACTGTCCCTCCATTCTCTGCCTATACAATGTACCTGTCCCTCCATTCTCTGCTAACACAATGTCCATGTCCCCGCATTCTCTGCCCACACTATATCCATGTCCCTCCTTTCTCTGCCTACACATTGTCCATGTCGCTCCATTCTCTGCTTACACAATGTCCATGTCCCTCCATTCTCTGCCTACTCAATGTCCATGTCCCCCATTCCCTGCCTACACAATGTCCCTGTCCCTCCATTCTCTGCCTACACAATGTCCATGTCCCTCCATTCTCTGCCAATACAATGTCCATGTCTCTTAATTCTTTGCCTACACAATGTAACTGTCCCGCCATTATCTGCCTACACATTGTCCATGTCGCTCCATTCTCTGCTTACACAATGTCGATGTCCCTCCATTCTCTGCCTACACATAGTCCCTGTCCCTCCATTCTCTGACTAAACAATGTCCCTGTCCCTCCATTCTCTGCCTACACGTTGTCACTGTACCTCCATTCTCTGACTACACAATCTCCATGTCCCTCATTCTCTGCCTACACAATGTCCCTGTCCCTCCATTCTGTGCTTACACAATGTCCATGTCCCTCCATTCTCTGCCTACACAATGTCCCTGTCCCTCCATTCTCTGACTACACAATGTCTCTGTCCATCCATTCTCTTTGTACACAATGTCCAAGTCCCTCCATTCTCTGTCTACTCAATGTCCATGTCCCCTCATTCCCTGCCTACACAAAGTCCATGTCCCTCCATTCTCTGCCTACACAATGCCCATGTCCCCACATTCTCTGCTTACACAATGTCCCTGTCCCTCCATTCTCTGCCTACACAATGTCCATGTCCCTCCATTCTCTGCCAATACAATGTCCATGTCTCTTAATTCTTTGCCTACACAATGTAACTGTCCCGCCATTATCTGCCTACACATTGTCCATGTCGCTCCATTCTCTGCTTACACAATGTCGATGTCCCTCCATTCTCTGCCTACACATAGTCCCTGTCCCTCCATTCTCTGACTAAACAATGTCCCTGTCCCTCCATTCTCTGCCTACACGTTGTCACTGTACCTCCATTCTCTGACTACACAATCTCCATGTCCCTCATTCTCTGACTACACAATGTCTCTGTCCATCCATTCTCTTCGTACACAATGTCCATGTCCCTCCATTCTCTGTCTACTCAATGTCCATGTCCCCTCATTCCCTGCCTACACAAAGTCCATGTCCCTCCATTCTCTGCCTACACAATGTCCATGTCCCAAAATTCTCTGCTTACACAATGCCCATGACCCTCCATTCTATGCCTACACATTGTCCATGTCCCCCCATTCTCTGCCTACACAATGCCCATATCTCCCCATTCTCTGCTTACACAATGTCCCTGTCCCTCCATTCTCTGCCTACACAATATCCATGTCCCTCCATTCTCTGCCAACACAATGTCCATGTCTCTTAATTCTTTGCCTACACAATGTAACTGTCCCTCCATTATCTGCCTACACAATGTCCCTATCTCTACATTCTCTGCTTACACTGTCTATGTCCCCCATTCTCTGCCTACACAATGTCCATGTCCCTCCATTCTCTGCCTACACAATGTCCCTGCCCCTCCAATCTATGCCTACACGTTGTCCCTGTCCCTCCGTTCTCAGCCTACATAATGTTCTGTCCCTCCATTCTCTGCCTACACGTTGTCACTGTCCCTCCATTCTCTGACAACACAATGTCCATGTCCCTCCATTCTCTGCGTACACAATGTCCTTGTCCCTCCATTCTCTGCGTACACAATGTCCCTGTCCCTCCATTCTCAGCTTACACTGTCCCATGTCCCCCCATTCACTGCCTACACAATATCCATGTCCCTCCATTCTCAGCCTACAGAATGTCCCTGTCCCTCCAATCTCAGACTACACAATGCCAATGTCACTCCATCTCTGCCTGCACATTGTCCCTGTCCCTCCATTCTCAGCCTACACAATGTTCTGTCCCTCCATTCTCTGCCTACACGTTGTCACTGTCCCTCCATTCTCTGACTACACAATCTCCATGTCCCTCATTCTCTGCCTACACAATGTCCCTGTCCCTCCATTCTGTGCTTACACAATGTCCATGTCCCTCCATTCTCTGCCTACACAATGTCCATGTCACCCATTCCCTGCCTACACAATGTTCCTGTCCCTCCTTTCTCTGCCTACACATTGTCACTGTCCCTCCATTCTCTGCCTACAAAACGTCCATGTCCCTGCATTCTATGCCCACACAATGTCCATGTAAATCCATTTGCTGCCTACACAATGTCCCTGTCCCTCCATTCTCTGCCTATACAAAGTACCTGTCCCCCCATTCTCTGCTTACACAATGTCCCTGTCCCTCCATTCCCGGCCTACACAATGTCCATGTCCCTCCATTCTCTGCCTACACAATGTCCCTGCCCCTCCAATCTATGCCTACACGTTGTCCCTGTCCCTCCGTTCTCAGCCTACATAATGTTCTGTCCCTCCATTCTCTGCCTACACCTTGTCACTGTCCCTCCATTCTCTGACTACACAATGTCCATGTCCCTGCATTCTCTGCGTACACAATGTCCCTGTCCCTCCATTCTCTGCTTACACTGTCCATGTCCCGCCATTCACTGCCTACACAATGTCCATGTCCCGCCATTCACTGCCTACACAATGTCCATGTCACTCCATTCTCTGCCTACAGAATGTCCCTGTCCCTCCCATCTCAGACTACACAATGCCAATGTCCCTCCATCTCTGCCTGCACATTGTCCCTGTCCCTCCATTCTCAGCCTACACAATGTTCTGTCCCTCCATTCTCTGCCTACACGTTGTCACTGTCCCTCCATTCTCTGACTACACAATCTCCATGTCCCTCATTCTCTGCCTACACAATGTCCCTGTCCCTCCATTCTGTGCTTACACAATGTCCATGTCCCTCCATTCTCTGCCTACACAATGTCCATGTCCCCCATTCCCTGCCTACACAATGTCCATGTCCCTCCATTCTCTGCTTACACAATGTCCATGTCCCTCCATTCTCTGCCCACACAATGTCCATGTCCCTCCATTCTGTGCCCACACAATGTCCATGTCCCTCCATTCTCTGCCTACACGTTGTCACTGTCACTCCATTCTCTGCCTACACAATGTCCATGTCCCCCATTCCCTGCCTACACAATGTCGCTGTCCCTCCATTCTCTGCTTACACAATGTCCCTGTCCCCCCATTCTCTGGCCACACAACGTCCATGTCGCTCCATTCTCTGCCTACACAATGTTCCTGTCTCTCCTTTCGCTGCCTGCACATTGTCACTGTCCCTCCATTCTCTGCCTATACAATGTACCTGTCCCTCCATTCTCTGCTAACACAATGTCCATGTCCCCGCATTCTCTGCCCACACTATATCCATGTCCCTCCTTTCTCTGCCTACACATTGTCCATGTCGCTCCATTCTCTGCTTACACAATGTCCATGTCCCTCCATTCTCTGCCTACTCAATGTCCATGTCCCCCATTCCCTGCCTACACAATGTCCATGTCTCTCCATTTTCTGCCTACACAATGTCCATGTCCCAAAATTCTCTGCTTACACAATGCCCATGACCCTCCATTCTATGCCTACACATTGTCCATGTCAGCCCATTCTCTGCCTACACAATGCCCATGTCCCCACATTCTCTGCTTACACAATGTCCCTGTCCCTCCTTCTCTGCCTACACAATGTCCATGTCCCTCCATTCTCTGCCAATACAATGTCCATGTCTCTTAATTCTTTGCCTACACAATGTAACTGTCCCGCCATTATCTGCCTACACATTGTCCATGTCCCTCCTTTCACTTCGTACACAATGTCCATGTCTCTCCATTCTGTGCTTACACAATGTCCAAGTCCCTCCATTCTCTGTCTACACAATGTCCATGTCTCCCCATTCTCTGCCTACACAATGTCCAAGTCCCTCCATTCTCAGCCTACACAATGTGCATGTCCCTCCATTCTCTGCTTACACAATGTCCATGTCCCCGCATTCTCTGCCCACACTATATCCATGTCCCTCCTTTCTCTGCCTACACATTGTCAATGTCGCTCCATTCTCTGCTTACACAATGTCCATGTCCCTCCATTCTCTGCCTACTCAATGTCCATGTCCCCCATTCCCTGCCTACACAATGTCCATGTCTCTCCATTCTCTGCCTACACAATGTCCATGTCCCAAAATTCTCTGCTTACACAATGCCCATGACCCTCCATTCTATGCCTACACATTGTCCATGTCAGCCCATTCTCTGCCTACACAATGCCCATGTCCCCACATTCTCTGTTTACACAATGTCCCTGTCCCTCCATTCTCTGCCTACACAATGTCCATGTCCCTCCATTCTCTGCCAATACAATGTCCATGTCTCTTAATTCTTTGCCTACACAATGTAACTGTCCCGCTATTATCTGCCTACACATTGTCCATGTCCCTCCTTTCACTTCGTACACAATGTACATGTCTCTCCATTCTGTGCTTACACAATGTCCAAGTCCCTCCATTCTCTGTCTACACAATGTCCATGTCTCCCCATTCTCTGCCTACACAATGTCCAAGTCCCTCCATTCTCTGCCTACACAATGTGCATGTCCCTCCATTCTCTGCCTACACAATGTCCATGTCTCTCCATTCTCTGCCTACACAATGTCCATGTCCCAAAATTCTCTGCTTACACAATGCCCATGACCCTCCATTCTATGCCTACACATTGTCCATGTCAGCCCATTCTCTGCCTACACAATGCCCATGTCCCCACATTCTCTGCTTACACAATGTCCCTGTCCCTCCATTCTCTGCCTACACAATGTCCATGTCCCTCCATTCTCTGCCAATACAATGTCCATGTCTCTTAATTCTTTGCCTACACAATGTAACTGTCCCGCCATTATCTGCCTACACATTGTCCATGTCGCTCCATTCTCTGCTTACACAATGTCCATGTCCCTCCATTCTCTGCCTACACATAGTCCCTGTCCCTCCATTCTCTGACTAAACAATGTCCCTGTCCCTCCATTCTCTGCCTACACGTTGTCACTGTCACTCCATTCTCTGCCTACACAATGTCCATGTCCCCCATTCCCTGCCTACACAATGTCGCTGTCCCTCCATTCTCTGCTTACACAATGTCCCTGTCCCTCCATTCTCTGGCCACACAACGTCCATGTCGCTCCATTCTCTGCCTACACAATGTTCCTGTCTCTCCTTTCGCTGCCTGCACATTGTCACTGTCCCTCCATTCTCTGCCTATACAATGTACCTGTCCCTCCATTCTCTGCTAACACAATGTCCATGTCCCCGCATTCTCTGCCCACACTATATCCATGTCCCTCCTTTCTCTGCCTACACATTGTCCATGTCGCTCCATTCTCTGCTTACACAATGTCCATGTCCCTCCATTCTCTGCCTACTCAATGTCCATGTCCCCCATTCCCTGCCTACACAATGTCCCTGTCCCTCCATTCTCTGCCTACACAATGTCCATGTCCCTCCATTCTCTGCCAATACAATGTCCATGTCTCTTAATTCTTTGCCTACACAATGTAACTGTCCCGCCATTATCTGCCTACACATTGTCCATGTCGCTCCATTCTCTGCTTACACAATGTCGATGTCCCTCCATTCTCTGCCTACACATAGTCCCTGTCCCTCCATTCTCTGACTAAACAATGTCCCTGTCCCTCCATTCTCTGCCTACACGTTGTCACTGTACCTCCATTCTCTGACTACACAATCTCCATGTCCCTCATTCTCTGCCTACACAATGTCCCTGTCCCTCCATTCTGTGCTTACACAATGTCCATGTCCCTCCATTCTCTGCCTACACAATGTCCCTGTCCCTCCATTCTCTGACTACACAATGTCTCTGTCCATCCATTCTCTTTGTACACAATGTCCAAGTCCCTCCATTCTCTGTCTACTCAATGTCCATGTCCCCTCATTCCCTGCCTACACAAAGTCCATGTCCCTCCATTCTCTGCCTACACAATGTCCATGTCCCAAAATTCTCTGCTTACACAATGCCCATGACCCTCCATTCTATGCCTACACATTGTCCATGTCCCCCCATTCTCTGCCTACACAATGCCCATGTCTCCCCATTCTCTGCTTACACAATGTCCCTGTCCCTCCATTCTCTGCCTACACAATATCCATGTCCCTCCATTCTCTGCCAACACAATGTCCATGTCTCTTAATTCTTTGCCTACACAATGTAACTGTCCCTCCATTATCTGCCTACACAATGTCCCTATCTCTACATTCTCTGCTTACACTGTCCATGTCCCCCATTCTCTGCCTACACAATGTCCATGTCCCTCCATTCTCTGCCTACACAATGTCCCTGCCCCTCCAATCTATGCCTACACGTTGTCCCTGTCCCTCCGTTCTCAGCCTACATAATGTTCTGTCCCTCCATTCTCTGCCTACACGTTGTCACTGTCCCTCCATTCTCTGACAACACAATGTCCATGTCCCTCCATTCTCTGCGTACACAATGTCCTTGTCCCTCCATTCTCTGCGTACACAATGTCCCTGTCCCTCCATTCTCAGCTTACACTGTCCATGTCCCCCCATTCACTGCCTACACAATATCCATGTCCCTCCATTCTCAGCCTACAGAATGTCCCTGTCCCTCCAATCTCAGACTACACAATGCCAATGTCACTCCATCTCTGCCTGCACATTGTCCCTGTCCCTCCATTCTCAGCCTACACAATGTTCTGTCCCTCCATTCTCTGCCTACACGTTGTCACTGTCCCTCCATTCTCTGACTACACAATCTCCATGTCCCTCATTCTCTGCCTACACAATGTCCCTGTCCCTCCATTCTGTGCTTACACAATGTCCATGTCCCTCCATTCTCTGCCTACACAATGTCCATGTCACCCATTCCCTGCCTACACAATGTTCCTGTCCCTCCTTTCTCTGCCTACACATTGTCACTGTCCCTCCATTCTCTGCCTACAAAACGTCCATGTCCCTGCATTCTATGCCCACACAATGTCCATGTCAATCCATTTGCTGCCTACACAATGTCCAAGTCCCTCCATTCTCTGCCTACACAATGTCCATGTCTCCCCATTCACTGCCTACACAATGTCCAAGTCCCTCCATTCTCTGCCTACACAATGTGCATGTCCCTCCATTCTCTGCTTACACAATGTCCATGTCCCCGCATTCTCTGCCCACACTATATCCATGTCCCTCCTTTCTCTGCCTACACATTGTCAATGTCGCTCCATTCTCTGCTTACACAATGTCCATGTCCCTCCATTCTCTGCCTACTCAATGTCCATGTCCCCCATTCCCTGCCTACACAATGTCCATGTCTCTCCATTCTCTGCCTACACAATGTCCATGTCCCAAAATTCTCTGCTTACACAATGCCCATGACCCTCCATTCTATGCCTACACATTGTCCATGTCAGCCCATTCTCTGCCTACACAATGCCCATGTCCCCACATTCTCTGCTTACACAATGTCCCTGTCCCTCCATTCTCTGCCTACACAATGTCCATGTCCCTCCATTCTCTGCCAATACAATGTCCATGTCTCTTAATTCTTTGCCTACACAATGTAACTGTCCCGCTATTATCTGCCTACACATTGTCCATGTCCCTCCTTTCACTTCGTACACAATGTCCATGTCTCTCCATTCTGTGCTTACACAATGTCCAAGTCCCTCCATTCTCTGTCTACACAATGTCCATGTCTCCCCATTCTCTGCCTACACAATGTCCAAGTCCCTCCATTCTCTGCCTACACAATGTGCATGTCCCTCCATTCTCTGCCTACACAATGTCCATGTCTCTCCATTCTCTGCCTACACAATGTCCATGTCCCAAAATTCTCTGCTTACACAATGCCCATGACCCTCCATTCTATGCCTACACATTGTCCATGTCAGCCCATTCTCTGCCTACACAATGCCCATGTCCCCACATTCTCTGCTTACACAATGTCCCTGTCCCTCCATTCTCTGCCTACACAATGTCCATGTCCCTCCATTCTCTGCCAATACAATGTCCATGTCTCTTAATTCTTTGCCTACACAATGTAACTGTCCCGCCATTATCTGCCTACACATTGTCCATGTCGCTCCATTCTCTGCTTACACAATGTCGATGTCCCTCCATTCTCTGCCTACACATAGTCCCTGTCCCTCCATTCTCTGACTAAACAATGTCCCTGTCCCTCCATTCTCTGCCTACACGTTGTCACTGTCACTCCATTCTCTGCCTACACAATGTCCATGTCCCCCATTCCCTGCCTACACAATGTCGCTGTCCCTCCATTCTCTGCTTACACAATGTCCCTGTCCCTCCATTCTCTGGCCACACAACGTCCATGTCGCTCCATTCTCTGCCTACACAATGTTCCTGTCTCTCCTTTCGCTGCCTGCACATTGTCACTGTCCCTCCATTCTCTGCCTATACAATGTACCTGTCCCTCCATTCTCTGCTAACACAATGTCCATGTCCCCGCATTCTCTGCCCACACTATATCCATGTCCCTCCTTTCTCTGCCTACACATTGTCCATGTCGCTCCATTCTCTGCTTACACAATGTCCATGTCCCTCCATTCTCTGCCTACTCAATGTCCATGTCCCCCATTCCCTGCCTACACAATGTCCCTGTCCCTCCATTCTCTGCCTACACAATGTCCATGTCCCTCCATTCTCTGCCAATACAATGTCCATGTCTCTTAATTCTTTGCCTACACAATGTAACTGTCCCGCCATTATCTGCCTACACATTGTCCATGTCGCTCCATTCTCTGCTTACACAATGTCGATGTCCCTCCATTCTCTGCCTACACATAGTCCCTGTCCCTCCATTCTCTGACTAAACAATGTCCCTGTCCCTCCATTCTCTGCCTACACGTTGTCACTGTACCTCCATTCTCTGACTACACAATCTCCATGTCCCTCATTCTCTGCCTACACAATGTCCCTGTCCCTCCATTCTGTGCTTACACAATGTCCATGTCCCTCCATTCTCTGCCTACACAATGTCCCTGTCCCTCCATTCTCTGACTACACAATGTCTCTGTCCATCCATTCTCTTTGTACACAATGTCCAAGTCCCTCCATTCTCTGTCTACTCAATGTCCATGTCCCCTCATTCCCTGCCTACACAAAGTCCATGTCCCTCCATTCTCTGCCTACACAATGTCCATGTCCCAAAATTTTCTGCTTACACAATGCCCATGACCCTCCATTCTATGCCTACACATTGTCCATGTCCCCCCATTCTCTGCTTACACAATGTCCCTGTCCCTCCATTCTCTGCCTACACAATATCCATGTCCCTCCATTCTCTGCCAACACAATGTCCATGTCTCTTAATTCTTTGCCTACACAATGTAACTGTCCCTCCATTATCTGCCTACACAATGTCCCTATCTCTACATTCTCTGCTTACACTGTCCATGTCCCCCATTCTCTGCCTACACAATGTCCATGTCCCTCCATTCTCTGCCTACACAATGTCCCTGCCCCTCCAATCTATGCCTACACGTTGTCCCTGTCCCTCCGTTCTCAGCCTACATAATGTTCTGTCCCTCCATTCTCTGCCTACACGTTGTCACTGTCCCTCCATTCTCTGACAACACAATGTCCATGTCCCTCCATTCTCTGCGTACACAATGTCCTTGTCCCTCCATTCTCTGCGTACACAATGTCCGTGTCCCTCCATTCTCAGCTTACACTGTCCATGTCCCCCCATTCACTGCCTACACAATATCCATGTCCCTCCATTCTCAGCCTACAGAATGTCCCTGTCCCTCCAATCTCAGACTACACAATGCCAATGTCACTCCATCTCTGCCTGCACATTGTCCCTGTCCCTCCATTCTCAGCCTACACAATGTTCTGTCCCTCCATTCTCTGCCTACACGTTGTCACTGTCCCTCCATTCTCTGACTACACAATCTCCATGTCCCTCATTCTCTGCCTACACAATGTCCCTGTCCCTCCATTCTGTGCTTACACAATGTCCATGTCCCTCCATTCTCTGCCTACACAATGTCCATGTCACCCATTCCCTGCCTACACAATGTTCCTGTCCCTCCTTTCTCTGCCTACACATTGTCACTGTCCCTCCATTCTCTGCCTACAAAACGTCCATGTCCCTGCATTCTCTGCCCACACAATGTCCATGTCAATCCATTTGCTGCCTACACAATGTCCCTGTCCCTCCATTCTCTGCCTATACAAAGTACCTGTCCCCCCATTCTCTGCTTACACAATGTCCCTGTCCCTCCATTCCCGGCCTACACAATGTCCATGTCCCTCCATTCTCTGCCTACACAATGTCCCTGCCCCTCCAATCTATGCCTACACGTTGTCCCTGTCCCTCCGTTCTCAGCCTACATAATGTTCTGTCCCTCCATTCTCTGCCTACACCTTGTCACTGTCCCTCCATTCTCTGCGTACACAATGTCCCTGTCCCTCCATTCTCTGCTTACACTGTCCATGTCCCGCCATTCACTGCCTACACAATGTCCATGTCCCGCCATTCACTGCCTACACAATGTCCATGTCACTCCATTCTCTGCCTACAGAATGTCCCTGTCCCTCCCATCTCAGACTACACAATGCCAATGTCCCTCCATCTCTGCCTGCACATTGTCCCTGTCCCTCCATTCTCAGCCTACACAATGTTCTGTCCCTCCATTCTCTGACTACACAATCTCCATGTCCCTCATTCTCTGCCTACACAATGTCCCTGTCCCTCCATTCTGTGCTTACACAATGTCCATGTCCCTCCATTCTCTGCCTACACAATGTCCATGTCCCCCATTCCCTGCATACACAATGTCCCTGTCCCTCCAATCTATGCCTACACGTTGTCCCTGTCCCTCCGTTCTCAGCCTACATAATGTTCTGTCCCTCCATTCTCTGCCTACACGTTGTCACTGTCCCTCCATTCTCTGCCTACACAATATCCATGTCCCTCCATTCTCAGCCTACACAATGTTCTGTCCCTCCATTCTCTGACTACACAATCTCCATGTCCCTCATTCTCTGCCTACACAATGTCCCTGTCCCTCCATTCTGTGCTTACACAATGTCCATGTCCCTCCATTCTCTGCCTACACAATGTCCATGTCCCCCATTCCCTGCCTACACAATGTCCATGTCCCTCCATTCTCTGCTTACACAATGTCCATGTCCCTCCATTCTCTGCCCACACAATGTCCATGTCCCTCCATTCTGTGCCCACACAATGTCCATGTCCCTCCATTCTCTGCCTACACGTTGTCACTGTCACTCCATTCTCTGCCTACACAATGTCCATGTCCCCCATTCCCTGCCTACACAATGTCGCTGTCCCTCCATTCTCTGCTTACACAATGTCCCTGTCCCTCCATTCTCTGGCCACACAACGTCCATGTCGCTCCATTCTCTGCCTACACAATGTTCCTGTCTCTCCTTTCGCTGCCTGCACATTGTCACTGTCCCTCCATTCTCTGCCTATACAATGTACCTGTCCCTCCATTCTCTGCTAACACAATGTCCATGTCCCCGCATTCTCTGCCCACACTATATCCATGTCCCTCCTTTCTCTGCCTACACATTGTCCATGTCGCTCCATTCTCTGCTTACACAATGTCCATATCCCTCCATTCTCTGCCTACTCAATGTCCATGTCCCCCATTCCCTGCCTACACAATGTCCATGTCTCTCCATTTTCTGCCTACACAATGTCCATGTCCCAAAATTCTCTGCTTACACAATGCCCATGACCCTCCATTCTATGCCTACACATTGTCCATGTCAGCCCATTCTCTGCCTACACAATGCCCATGTCCCCACATTCTCTGCTTACACAATGTCCCTGTCCCTCCTTCTCTGCCTACACAATGTCCATGTCCCTCCATTCTCTGCCAATACAATGTCCATGTCTCTTAATTCTTTGCCTACACAATGTAACTGTCCCGCCATTATCTGCCTACACATTGTCCATGTCCCTCCTTTCACTTCGTACACAATGTCCATGTCTCTCCATTCTGTGCTTACACAATGTCCAAGTCCCTCCATTCTCTGTCTACACAATGTCCATGTCTCCCCATTCTCTGCCTACACAATGTCCAAGTCCCTCCATTCTCTGCCTACACAATGTGCATGTCCCTCCATTCTCTGCTTACACAATGTCCATGTCCCCGCATTCTCTGCCCACACTATATCCATGTCCCTCCTTTCTCTGCCTACACATTGTCCATGTCGCTCCATTCTCTGCTTACACAATGTCCATGTCCCTCCATTCTCTGCCTACTCAATGTCCATGTCCCCCATTCCCTGCCTACACAATGTCCATGTCTCTCCATTCTCTGCCTACACAATGTCCATGTCCCAAAATTCTCTGCTTACACAATGCCCATGACCCTCCATTCTATGCCTACACATTGTCCATGTCAGCCCATTCTCTGCCTACACAATGCCCATGTCCCCACATTCTCTGCTTACACAATGTCCCTGTCCCTCCATTCTCTGCCTACACAATGTCCATGTCCCTCCATTCTCTGCCAATACAATGTCCATGTCTCTTAATTCTTTGCCTACACAATGTAACTGTCCCGCTATTATCTGCCTACACATTGTCCATGTCCCTCCTTTCACTTCGTACACAATGTCCATGTCTCTCCATTCTGTGCTTACACAATGTCCAAGTCCCTCCATTCTCTGTCTACACAATGTCCATGTCTCCCCATTCTCTGCCTACACAATGTCCAAGTCCCTCCATTCTCTGCCTACACAATGTGCATGTCCCTCCATTCTCTGCCTACACAATGTCCATGTCTCTCCATTCTCTGCCTACACAATGTCCATGTCCCAAAATTCTCTGCTTACACAATGCCCATGACCCTCCATTCTATGCCTACACATTGTCCATGTCAGCCCATTCTCTGCCTACACAATGCCCATGTCCCCACATTCTCTGCTTAAACAATGTCCCTGTCCCTCCATTCTCTGCCTACACAAGGTCCATGTCCCTCCATTCTCTGCCAATACAATGTCCATGTCTCTTAATTCTTTGCCTACACAATGTAACTGTCCCGCCATTATCTGCCTACACATTGTCCATGTCGCTCCATTCTCTGCTTACACAATGTCGATGTCCCTCCATTCTCTGCCTACACATAGTCCCTGTCCCTCCATTCTCTGACTAAACAATGTCCCTGTCCCTCCATTCTCTGCCTACACGTTGTCACTGTCCCTCCATTCTCTGACTACACAATCTCCATGTCCCTCATTCTCTGCCTACACAATGTCCCTGTCCCTCCATTCTGTGCTTACACAATGTCCATGTCCCTCCATTCTCTGCCTACACAATGTCCCTGTCCCTCCATTCTCTGACTACACAATGTCTCTGTCCATCCATTCTCTTCGTACACAATGTCCAAGTCCCTCCATTCTCTGTCTACTCAATGTCCATGTCCCCTCATTCCCTGCCTACACAAAGTCCATGTCCCTCCATTCTCTGCCTACACAATGTCCATGTCCCAAAATGCTCTGCTTACACAATGCCCATGACCCTCCATTCTATGCCTACACATTGTCCATGTCCCCCCATTCTCTGCCTACACAATGCCCATGTCTCCCCATTCTCTGCTTACACAATGTCCCTGTCCCTCCATTCTCTGCCTACACAATATCCATGTCCCTCCATTCTCTGCCAACACAATGTCCATGTCTCTTAATTCTTTGCCTACACAATGTAACTGTCCCTCCATTATCTGCCTACACAATGTCCCTATCTCTACATTCTCTGCTTACACTGTCCATGTCCCCCATTCTCTGCCTACACAATGTACCTGCCCCTCCAATCTATGCCTACACGTTGTCCCTGTCCCTCCGTTCTCAGCCTACATAATGTTCTGTCCCTCCATTCTCTGCCTACACGTTGTCACTGTCCCTCCATTCTCTGACAACACAATGTCCATGTCCCTCCATTCTCTGCGTACACAATGTCCTTGTCCCTCCATTCTCTGCGTACACAATGTCCCTGTCCCTCCATTCTCAGCTTACACTGTCCATGTCCCCCCATTCACTGCCTACACAATATCCATGTCCCTCCATTCTCAGCCTACAGAATGTCCCTGTCCCTCCAATCTCAGACTACACAATGCCAATGTCACTCCATCTCTGCCTGCACATTGTCCCTGTCCCTCCATTCTCAGCCTACACAATGTTCTGTCCCTCCATTCTCTGCCTACACGTTGTCACTGTCCCTCCATTCTCTGACTACACAATCTCCATGTCCCTCATTCTCTGCCTACACAATGTCCCTGTCCCTCCATTCTGTGCTTACACAATGTCCATGTCCCTCCATTCTCTGCCTACACAATGTCCATGTCACCCATTCCCTGCCTACACAATGTTCCTGTCCCTCCTTTCTCTGCCTACACATTGTCACTGTCCCTCCATTCTCTGCCTACAAAACGTCCATGTCCCTGCATTCTATGCCCACACAATGTCCATGTCAATCCATTTGCTGCCTACACAATGTCCCTGTCCCTCCATTCTCTGCCTATACAAAGTACCTGTCCCTCCATTCTCTGCTTACACATTGTCCATGTCGCTCCATTCTCTGCTTAAACAATATCCATGTCCCTTCATTCGCTGCCTACACAATGTCCATGTCCCAAAATTCTCTGCTTACACAATGCCCATGACCCTCCATTTTATGCCTACACATTGTCCATGTCCACCCATTCTCTGCCTACACAATGCCCATGTCCCCCCATTCTCTGCTTACAAAATGTCCCTGTCCCTCCATTCTCTGCCTACACAATGTCCATGTCCCTCCATTCTCTGCTTACACTGTCCATGTCCCCCCATTCTCTGCATACACAATGTCCCTGTCCCTCCAATCTATGCCTACACGGTCCCTGTCCCTCCGTTCTCAGCCTACATAATGTTCTGTCCCTCCATTCTCTGCCTACACGTTGTCACTGTCCCTCCATTCTCTGCCTACACAATATCCATGTCCCTCCATTCTCTGCTTACACTGTCCATGTCCCCCCATTCTCTGCATACACAATGTCCCTGTCCCTCCAATCTATGCCTACACGTTGTCCCTGTCCCTCCGTTCTCAGCCTACATAATGTTCTGTCCCTCCATTCTCTGCCTACACGTTGTCACTGTCCCTCCATTCTCTGACTACACAATGTCCATGTCCCTGCATTCTCTGCGTACACAATGTCCCTGTCCGTCCATTCTTTGCTTACACTGTCCATGTCCCCCCATTCACTGCCTACACAATGTCCATGTCCCTCCATTCTCTGCCTACACAATGCCCATGTCCCTGTATTCTCTCCTTACACAATTTTCATGTCACTCCATTCTCTGCCTACAGAATGTCCCTGTCCGTCCCATCTCAGACTACACAATGCCAATGTCCCTCCATTCTCAGCCTACACAATGTTCTGTCCCTCCATTCTCTGCCTACACGTTGTCACTGTCCCTCCATTCTCTGACTACACAATCTCCATGTCCCTCATTCTCTGCCTACACAATGTCCCTGTCCCTCCATTCTGTGCTTAAAAATGTCCATGTCCCTCCATTCTCTGCCTACACAATGTCCATGTCCCCCATTCCCTGCCGACACAATGTCCATGTCCCTCCATTCTCTGCTTACACAATGTCCATGTCCCTCCATTCTCTGCCCACACAATGTCCATGTCCCTCCATTCTGTGCCCACACAATGTCCATGTCCCTCCATTCTCTGCCTACACGTTGTCACTGTCACTACATTCTCTGCCTACACAATGTCCATGTCCCCCATTCCCTGCCTACACAATGTCGCTGTCCCTCCATTCTCTGCTTACACAATGTCCCTGTCCCTCCATTCTCTGGCCACACAACGTCCATGTCGCTCCATTCTCTGCCTACACAATGTTCCTGTCTCTCCTTTCGCTGCCTGCACATTGTCACTGTCCCTCCATTCTCTGCCTATACAATGTACCTGTCCCTCCATTCTCTGCTTACACAATGTCCATGTCCCCGCATTCTCTGCCCACACTATATCCATGTCCCTCCTTTCTCTGCCTACACATTGTCCATGTCGCTCCATTCTCTGCTTACACAATGTCCATGTCCCTCCATTCTCTGCCTACTCAATGTCCATGTCCCCCATTCCCTGCCTACACAATGTCCATGTCTCTCCATTCTCTGCTACACAATGTCCATGTCCCAAAATTCTCTGCTTACACAATGCCCATGACCCTCCATTCTATGCCTACACATTGTCCATGTCGCTCCATTCTCTGCTTACACAATGTCCATGTCCCTCCATTCTCTGCCTACTCAATGTCCATGTCCCCCATTCCCTGCCTACACAATGTCCATGTCTCTCCATTCTCTGCTACACAATGTCCATGTCCCAAAATTCTCTGCTTACACAATGCCCATGACCCTCCATTCTATGCCTACACATTGTCCATGTCAGCCCATTCTCTGCCTACACAATGCCCATGTCCCCACATTCTCTGCTTACACAATGTCCCTGTCCCTCCTTCTCTGCCTACACAATGTCCATGTCCCTCCATTCTCTGCCAATACAATGTCCATGTCTCTTAATTCTTTGCCTACACAATGTAACTGTCCCGCCATTATCTGCCTACACATTGTCCATGTCCCTCCTTTCACTTCGTACACAATGTCCATGTCTCTCCATTCTGTGCTTACACAATGTCCAAGTCCCTCCATTCTCTGTCTACACAATGTCCATGTCTCCCCATTCTCTGCCTACACAATGTCCAAGTCCCTCCATTCTCTGCCTACACAATGTGCATGTCCCTCCATTCTCTGCCTAAACAATGTCCATGTCTCTCCATTCTCTGCCTACACAATGTCCATGTCCCAAAATTCTCTGCTTACACAATGCCCATGACCCTCCATTCTATGCCTACACATTGTCCATGTCAGCCCATTCTCTGCCTACACAATGCCCATGTCCCCACATTCTCTGCCAACACAATGTCCATGTCTCTTAATTCTTTGCCTACACAATGTAACTGTCCCTCCATTATCTGCCTACACAATGTCCCTATCTCTACATTCTCTGCTTACACTGTCCATGTCCCCCATTCTCTGCCTACACAATGTCCATGTCCCTCCATTCTCTGCCTACACAATGTCCCTGCCCCTCCAATCTATGCCTACACGTTGTCCCTGTCCCTCCGTTCTCAGCCTACATAATGTTCTGTCCCTCCATTCTCTGCCTACACGTTGTCACTGTCCCTCCATTCTCTGACAACACAATGTCCATGTCCCTCCATTCTCTGCGTACACAATGTCCTTGTCCCTCCATTCTCTGCGTACACAATGTCCCTGTCCCTCCATTCTCAGCTTACACTGTCCATGTCCCCCCATTCACTGCCTACACAATATCCATGTCCCTCCATTCTCAGCCTACAGAATGTCCCTGTCCCTCCAATCTCAGACTACACAATGCCAATGTCACTCCATCTCTGCCTGCACATTGTCCCTGTCCCTCCATTCTCAGCCTACACAATGTTCTGTCCCTCCATTCTCTGCCTACACGTTGTCACTGTCCCTCCATTCTCTGACTACACAATCTCCATGTCCCTCATTCTCTGCCTACACAATGTCCCTGTCCCTCCATTCTGTGCTTACACAATGTCCATGTCCCTCCATTCTCTGCCTACACAATGTCCATGTCACCCATTCCCTGCCTACACAATGTTCCTGTCCCTCCTTTCTCTGCCTACACATTGTCACTGTCCCTCCATTCTCTGCCTACAAAACGTCCATGTCCCTGCATTCTATGCCCACACAATGTCCATGTCAATCCATTTGCTGCCTACACAATGTCCCTGTCCCTCCATTCTCTGCCTATACAAAGTACCTGTCCCTCCATTCTCTGCTTACACATTGTCCATGTCGCTCCATTCTCTGCTTAAACAATATCCATGTCCCTTCATTCGCTGCCTACACAATGTCCATGTCCCAAAATTCTCTGCTTACACAATGCCCATGACCCTCCATTTTATGCCTACACATTGTCCATGTCCACCCATTCTCTGCCTACACAATGCCCATGTCCCCCCATTCTCTGCTTACAAAATGTCCCTGTCCCTCCATTCTCTGCCTACACAATGTCCATGTCCCTCCATTCTCTGCTTACACTGTCCATGTCCCCCCATTCTCTGCATACACAATGTCCCTGTCACTCCAATCTATGCCTACACGTTGTCCCTGTCCCTCCGTTCTCAGCCTACATAATGTTCTGTCCCTCCATTCTCTGCCTACACGTTGTCACTGTCCCTCCATTCTCTGCCTACACAATATCCATGTCCCTCCATTCTCTGCTTACACTGTCCATGTCCCCCCATTCTCTGCATACACAATGTCCCTGTCCCTCCAATCTATGCCTACACGTTGTCCCTGTCCCTCCGTTCTCAGCCTACATAATGTTCTGTCCCTCCATTCTCTGCCTACACGTTGTCACTGTCCCTCCATTCTCTGACTACACAATGTCCATGTCCCTGCATTCTCTGCGTACACAATGTCCCTGTCCGTCCATTCTTTGCTTACACTGTCCATGTCCCCCCATTCACTGCCTACACAATGTCCATGTCCCTCCATTCTCTGCCTACACAATGCCCATGTCCCTGTATTCTCTCCTTACACAATTTTCATGTCACTCCATTCTCTGCCTACAGAATGTCCCTGTCCGTCCCATCTCAGACTACACAATGCCAATGTCCCTCCATTCTCAGCCTACACAATGTTCTGTCCCTCCATTCTCTGCCTACACGTTGTCACTGTCCCTCCATTCTCTGACTACACAATCTCCATGTCCCTCATTCTCTGCCTACACAATGCCCCTGTCCCTCCATTCTGTGCTTAAAAATGTCCATGTCCCTCCATTCTCTGCCTACACAATGTCCATGTCCCCCATTCCCTGCCGACACAATGTCCATGTCCCTCCATTCTCTGCTTACACAATGTCCATGTCCCTCCATTCTCTGCCCACACAATGTCCATGTCCCTCCATTCTGTGCCCACACAATGTCCATGTCCCTCCATTCTCTGCCTACACGTTGTCACTGTCACTACATTCTCTGCCTACACAATGTCCATGTCCCCCATTCCCTGCCTACACAATGTCGCTGTCCCTCCATTCTCTGCTTACACAATGTCCCTGTCCCTCCATTCTCTGGCCACACAACGTCCATGTCGCTCCATTCTCTGCCTACACAATGTTCCTGTCTCTCCTTTCGCTGCCTGCACATTGTCACTGTCCCTCCATTCTCTGCCTATACAATGTACCTGTCCCTCCATTCTCTGCTTACACAATGTCCATGTCCCCGCATTCTCTGCCCACACTATATCCATGTCCCTCCTTTCTCTGCCTACACATTGTCCATGTCGCTCCATTCTCTGCTTACACAATGTCCATGTCCCTCCATTCTCTGCCTACTCAATGTCCATGTCCCCCATTCCCTGCCTACACAATGTCCATGTCTCTCCATTCTCTGCTACACAATGTCCATGTCCCAAAATTCTCTGCTTACACAATGCCCATGACCCTCCATTCTATGCCTACACATTGTCCATGTCAGCCCATTCTCTGCCTACACAATGCCCATGTCCCCACATTCTCTGCTTACACAATGTCCCTGTCCCACCTTCTCTGCCTACACAATGTCCATGTCCCTCCATTCTCTGCCAATACAATGTCCATGTCTCTTAATTCTTTGCCTACACAATGTAACTGTCCCGCCATTATCTGCCTACACATTGTCCATGTCCCTCCTTTCACTTCGTACACAATGTCCATGTCTCTCCATTCTGTGCTTACACAATGTCCAAGTCCCTCCATTCTCTGTCTACACAATGTCCATGTCTCCCCATTCTCTGCCTACACAATGTCCAAGTCCCTCCATTCTCTGCCTACACAATGTGCATGTCCCTCCATTCTCTGCCTACACAATGTCCATGTCTCTCCATTCTCTGCCTACACAATGTCCATGTCCCAAAATTCTCTGCTTACACAATGCCCATGACCCTCCATTCTATGCCTACACATTGTCCATGTCAGCCCATTCTCTGCCTACACAATGCCCATGTCCCCACATTCTCTGCTTACACAATGTCCCTGTCCCTCCATTCTCTGCCTACACAATGTCCATGTCCCTCCATTCTCTGCCAATACAATGTCCATGTCTCTTAATTCTTTGCCTACACAATGTAACTGTCCCGCCATTATCTGCCTACACATTGTCCATGTCGCTCCATTCTCTGCTTACACAATGTCGATGTCCCTCCATTCTCTGCCTACACATAGTCCCTGTCCCTCCATTCTCTGACTAAACAATGTCCCTGTCCCTCCATTCTCTGCCTACACGTTGTCACTGTACCTCCATTCTCTGACTACACAATCTCCATGTCCCTCATTCTCTGCCTACACAATGTCCCTGTCCCTCCATTCTGTGCTTACACAATGTCCATGTCCCTCCATTCTCTGCCTACACAATGTCCCTGTCCCTCCATTCTCTGACTACACAATGTCTCTGTCCATCCATTCTCTTTGTACACAATGTCCAAGTCCCTCCATTCTCTGTCTACTCAATGTCCATGTCCCCTCATTCCCTGCCTACACAAAGTCCATGTCCCTCCATTCTCTGCCTACACAATGCCCATGTCCCAAAATTCTCTGCTTACACAATGCCCATGACCCTCCATTCTATGCCTACACATTGTCCATGTCCCCCCATTCTCTGCCTACACAATGCCCATGTCTCCCCATTCTCTGCTTACACAATGTCCCTGTCCCTCCATTCTCTGCCTACACAATATCCATGTCCCTCCATTCTCTGCCAACACAATGTCCATGTCTCTTAATTCTTTGCCTACACAATGTAACTGTCCCTCCATTATCTGCCTACACAATGTCCCTATCTCTACATTCTCTGCTTACACTGTCCATGTCCCCCATTCTCTGCCTACACAATGTCCATGTCCCTCCATTCTCTGCCTACACAATGTCCCTGCCCCTCCAATCTATGCCTACACGTTGTCCCTGTCCCTCCGTTCTCAGCCTACATAATGTTCTGTCCCTCCATTCTCTGCCTACACGTTGTCACTGTCCCTCCATTCTCTGACAACACAATGTCCATGTCCCTCCATTCTCTGCGTACACAATGTCCTTGTCCCTCCATTCTCTGCGTACACAATGTCCCTGTCCCTCCATTCTCAGCTTACACTGTCCATGTCCCCCCATTCACTGCCTACACAATATCCATGTCCCTCCATTCTCAGCCTACAGAATGTCCCTGTCCCTCCAATCTCAGACTACACAATGCCAATGTCACTCCATCTCTGCCTGCACATTGTCCCTGTCCCTCCATTCTCAGCCTACACAATGTTCTGTCCCTCCATTCTCTGCCTACACGTTGTCACTGTCCCTCCATTCTCTGACTACACAATCTCCATGTCCCTCATTCTCTGCCTACACAATGTCCCTGTCCCTCCATTCTGTGCTTACACAATGTCCATGTCCCTCCATTCTCTGCCTACACAATGTCCATGTCACCCATTCCCTGCCTACACAATGTTCCTGTCCCTCCTTTCTCTGCCTACACATTGTCACTGTCCCTCCATTCTCTGCCTACAAAACGTCCATGTCCCTGCATTCTATGCCCACACAATGTCCATGTCAATCCATTTGCTGCCTACACAATGTCCCTGTCCCTCCATTCTCTGCCTATACAAAGTACCTGTCCCCCCATTCTCTGCTTACACAATGTCCCTGTCCCTCCATTCCCGGCCTACACAATGTCCATGTCCCTCCATTCTCTGCCTACACAATGTCCCTGCCCCTCCAATCTATGCCTACACGTTGTCCCTGTCCCTCCGTTCTCAGCCTACATAATGTTCTGTCCCTCCATTCTCTGCCTACACCTTGTCACTGTCCCTCCATTCTCTGACTACACAATGTCCATGTCCCTGCATTCTCTGCGTACACAATGTCCCTGTCCCTCCATTCTCTGCTTACACTGTCCATGTCCCGCCATTCACTGCCTACACAATGTCCATGTCCCGCCATTCACTGCCTACACAATGTCCATGTCACTCCATTCTCTGCCTACAGAATGTCCCTGTCCCTCCCATCTCAGACTACACAATGCCAATGTCCCTCCATCTCTGCCTGCACATTGTCCCTGTCCCTCCATTCTCAGCCTACACAATGTTCTGTCCCTCCATTCTCTGCCTACACGTTGTCACTGTCCCTCCATTCTCTGACTACACAATCTCCATGTCCCTCATTCTCTGCCTACACAATGTCCCTGTCCCTCCATTCTGTGCTTACACAATGTCCATGTCCCTCCATTCTCTGCCTACACAATGTCCATGTCCCCCATTCCCTGCCTACACAATGTCCATGTCCCTCCATTCTCTGCTTACACAATGTCCATGTCCCTCCATTCTCTGCCCACACAATGTCCATGTCCCTCCATTCTGTGCCCACACAATGTCCATGTCCCTCCATTCTCTGCCTACACGTTGTCACTGTCACTCCATTCTCTGCCTACACAATGTCCATGTCCCCCATTCCCTGCCTACACAATGTCGCTGTCCCTCCATTCTCTGCTTACACAATGTCCCTGTCCCTCCATTCTCTGGCCACACAACGTCCATGTCGCTCCATTCTCTGCCTACACAATGTTCCTGTCTCTCCTTTCGCTGCCTGCACATTGTCACTGTCCCTCCATTCTCTGCCTATACAATGTACCTGTCCCTCCATTCTCTGCTAACACAATGTCCATGTCCCCGCATTCTCTGCCCACACTATATCCATGTCCATCCTTTCTCTGCCTACACATTGTCCATGTCGCTCCATTCTCTGCTTACACAATGTCCATGTCCCTCCATTCTCTGCCTACTCAATGTCCATGTCCCCCATTCCCTGCCTACACAATGTCCATGTCTCTCCATTTTCTGCCTACACAATGTCCATGTCCCAAAATTCTCTGCTTACACAATGCCCATGACCCTCCATTCTATGCCTACACATTGTCCATGTCAGCCCATTCTCTGCCTACACAATGCCCATGTCCCCACATTCTCTGCTTACACAATGTCCCTGTCCCTCCTTCTCTGCCTACACAATGTCCAAGTCCCTCCATTCTCTGCCAATACAATGTCCATGTCTCTTAATTCTTTGCCTACACAATGTAACTGTCCCGCAATTATCTGCCTACACATTGTCCATGTCCCTCCTTTCACTTCGTACACAATGTCCATGTCTCTCCATTCTGTGCTTACACAATGTCCAAGTCCCTCCATTCTCTGTCTACACAATGTCCATGTCTCCCCATTCTCTGCCTACACAATGTCCAAGTCCCTCCATTCTCTGCCTACACAATGTGCATGTCCCTCCATTCTCTGCTTACACAATGTCCATGTCCCCGCATTCTCTGCCCACACTATATCCATGTCCCTCCTTTCTCTGCCTACACATTGTCCATGTCGCTCCATTCTCTGCTTACACAATGTCCAAGTCCCTCCATTCTCTGCCTACTCAATGTCCATGTCCCCCATTCCCTGCCTACACAATGTCCATGTCTCTCCATTCTCTGCCTACACAATGTCCATGTCCCAAAATTCTCTGCTTACACAATGCCCATGACCCTCCATTCTATGCCTACACATTGTCCATGTCAGCCCATTCTCTGCCTACACAATGCCCATGTCCCCACATTCTCTGCTTACACAATGTCCCTGTCCCTCCATTCTCTGCCTACACAATGTCCATGTCCCTCCATTCTCTGCCAATA